>NW_027202270.1:94518332-95088332 GCF_024711535.1 Dipodomys merriami
CCTAATGTGTTGAGATTATATCCATAGCTGGCTAATGTATTAAGTGCAGAGGTGATGGCCACCAGGTCATTGCCTGTGAAGCCAGATAAAACTGCTGGAAAGGCTGCAACGCCGGCAAGGTTGGCATGTCCTAATAGCCCTGCGGCTGCTGCAGCAGTTGGTAACACTTCAGCAGTGTTTGCATAAGGAGATCCGGTTGGATTGGAATTTGCCACTGGACCTGTCACATTGGCATAACTGATATTGAGACAGCTGCCACTCTGCGGATCCTCTTGTATCTTCTGGATGATAAGTTCAACAGCTTTTCGGTTTTGTTCAGGTTCTCCACTCACAGTGACAACCCTCTCTTGCAAGTTGATCCCATCAGGTTTCTGGGAAAGCTGCACCCAAGCCCCTGACTGCTCCATTATAGCCTTCACAGTAGCACCTCCCTTCCCTATTATCAGACCTGCTGTGCTGTTGGGAACTATAATCTTTACCTGTAATTAAAAAAAATATGTATAAATAATACTTCTGCTTTGCGCACACACATTATATTATTTTGCTATCCTAGAGAAGTAAAATACCAAATTGAAAATTAGTTCAAACAATTTTTATGAACAATAGAGATATCACAACTTTAAAGTGACTTTGATCTTATTTTAATAAGACTACTTCATACAATTAGAATTTTTGAAGGAAAAAGTAAACTTTCAAGTCAAAATTATTAAAGAACAATTTACTTGAGTCTGTGCATTTTCCAGTAGAATTTATAAGAAGTCAGCATTTTAATAGGGAGGGAATCATAATAATGCATCAATGGTAATATATTTATATTGCTCAAAAATCAGTTGACCCTTCATCTATGTCTTTAAAATGATTGCTATAAAAGACATACATGCAGAGAGTGCAAAGTATAAAAGCAAAGTTTACAAACATAACAGTAGGAAAGTTCCAGCTTGAATCCCTTCAAAACATTATTTTAATGTTCCTTGTTACCTAATAATTTTTGGATCATTCACAAATCCCTTACTTGTTTCATGATTATTTTTGGAGATGAAAATCAATAAAATTATTAGTAATACTTTAGCTTTTCAATGAAACATATACATGTTTAACTTTAAAAATTAAATGCATTTGTAAATAATGATTTTAAATGTTTTAATGGTTCTGATAAGTTATTTGAGAATGATATTACCTGGATGTCTTATCTATATCTGTAAAATGTAAAGTCACTATTGTAATGAAGCAGAATGCTTTATGGTATACATAGCTATATTTAAAACAGTAGCCTTTACTACCACATTGCCAAAGGAAAATGAAAAAGAAACGAATTACGTGAATATTTACAACATCCAATATGATCATATGAATTAAAAACATGTTTGATAGTTTAAATTGAATATATAAATAAGCCACAAAAGTTGGCATTTTTATTTAGTTAATCACAGTAAAATACTATTAAGAAAAGTATACACTGGTGTGGTATTTTGTCACCCCTAAAACTATGAATGATAGGTATTAACATTTAAGACTATATTACAGTAGCATAGAGATTTATATAAGTACACAGATAGGTAGGTGCTTGTTGTGCTAAGGACAGAGCATTGAAATACTTGCTTCTCTTACTACAGAAAATGGACAAGCTGAAATCATCTGTCAGAATTTGAACAGGAAACTTAGTTGTTTAGTTGAGATATTCTGTATTTATTAGTTTCTAGCAAAAATCACTAATGCCATGCTTAAAACACAGATTTTTGATAGGAACATTTTAAGAAAATACAGTTTATACATTTTGTTTTTGAAGATAGTAGGCAGTATACATATTAATCCAAATTATAGAGTGAGTCTCTTCATGAATAGATTTCTACACTGTACACACAGGCACATATTCCTCTTCTATTGTACAGAAATTATAGTCATGGTAGAAATTTGTTTTATTCAATTTGTTATAAAATCATTTTAATCTATAAAATAATATGAAATTTCTAAAAGCATTTTTTAAGAAAGTTAAATATATTTCTGATATATGTATGTATTTCTGAGTTTTATAAAATTTATTTTTACTTTTATTTTCGCCAATCCTGGGGCTTGAACTCAGCACTTGTGCATTGTTCCTGAGCCTCTTAGTGCTGAAGGCTAGTGCTTTCACATTTGAGCCACAGTGCCACTTTAGACTTTTTCTGAGTATTTATTGAAGAGTCACATGGACTTTTCTGGTGGGGCTGGCTTTGAATCACAATCCTCAGATCTCAGCCTCCTAATTAGCTAGGATTACAGGCATGAGCCACCGGCACCCAGCTAAGTATTTGTTTTTAACATTTGTTAATTTTGCTTGATTATAAACTTCTTTTGTATAGGAAATTATTTGCCTAGGAAATGTTGTTATTAGGAAGTTAAAACATGATTACATCTTACTTAATTATCAAATTGAACAAGAACCATCTTTAAATTTTACCCTATGCATTATTGTGAAAATTTACTTTTAAGTATTTAATATCTAAAAGTTAAATATTGTTTTTCTGCAAGCTAGCATTTATTCTCAAAATTGTAAGTTCTGTAATAAAAGAATATTGAAAACATTTATGAAAGGGCAAATTATAGTATTTTAACATAATTTTATGAAGAAAACAACAATCAACCATGTGTTTCCAAAGACCTATTTTAAAATTGTATTAATTTTAAATCTCAATGTTGTTTTGTTCAATAACAACTCAAGAATAGAACAGAATGAAGTTGGGGCTACAAGAACTATTCTACAGGTCTTCTGTTAAAGGAAACTCAAATACAAATAGTTTTATAAGATGTACTGTCTGAAATAGGTAAATATATTAATTTCTACTATACTGAACATTAATCTCACATTATATTTACTATAACCACAAGTTTTATTTCTTTAACTATAACTAGTATTTATAAGAACAAATTTGAGTATGGAACACTAACTTATGTTTCAAAACATTACATTCCCTCTAATCATTCTTTCCTTTTCAGACATTGTTCAGACATATTGTATTGACTCATAAATGTAAATACCTTCCAAATAATATGCATCTTTGCAAACTGGAGCATTAATTTTATCATCATATAAATATATATTCATGAATATAGTACTATTCTCTGGGATTTAGTTTTAACCATACATTTTATGCAAAAAATGTCAACTATACTGGTTCATTTATTAAATATTACTGTTGTCCTACATTTTACTGACAGGATTGATTTCTTCACAAATAACAACAGTTTTGTCATAATTAAAAGCAGACATTGTTTGCACCTTAATTATAGCATGTAAAATTTTCTCTTAGGTAATAATAGGCAACTCTGTGTAAGATTATTGATCTTAGAAGATTAAAGGAAACAAATATAAAAAGCGTTTAAATTCTACATTTAAGAAATATGTATAATAAACTAACCAAGAAATATCTCACCCTATTTTTTTTCCTGTCCTGAGGCTTGAATTCTGGGCCTGGGCACTGTCCCTGTGCTTCTTTTGTTCAAGGCTAGTAATCTACCACTTGAGCCACAGCACCACTTCTGGCTTTTTCTGAGTAGTTTACTGGAGAAAAGAGTTCATGGAGTTTCTCTCCCAGGTGGTTGGTTCTGGGCTAAATCCCAGCCCCTAAATTTTATTTTTCATAAAAAGACATGAAAATCCTTTGACTTGTCCTGTTCTCCTGATGATCTAAAAAGATACATCTAATTACTTATACAATAATAACCTACTAAGGACATAGACGCCTAACAGATATAAGTTGAGACTAGAGGTAAGAATTCATTTGTACAATACCACAAAAGCTTCTTTTTTTTTTTTTTTTTAAGTCAGGCCAGAGTTAAAGAGACATCATTGTGGAAGGTTAGACATCACTCAAACTGAACACTGGGAAAAAATAGAAAAGAAGCATGAAGAGATGACTTACTTAAATAATAGTAAGTTTAAGGTAAACAACCTTTATTTAAAAAATTTCTAAGACTTGTACTTGTTATGCAAGATAAGCATTGGATAAGTTAGTGATAGATTAATATTACAGATTTACTCTCCCTTATCTAAAATGCTGGGGTCATAAGTTTTGCATATCTAGCTGTTTATTTTTATTTTTGTTATTATAATGTGATAAAGAAGGATTAAAGTTACGTATGGCTTTTTTTTCAGCTTTGGAACATTTAAGCGTGTATAAGATACTATGGGATAAGTCCTGAGTACACAATTTATTTATGCTCTATATAAACCACATACATTTTATATAACACATGTGGTAGGTGGCAATCAAAATAGATAACAAATATTATGAAAATAGAATGGGTACAATCTCTCCCTTCACAATTATAAAATCACAGTGAATTAGTTCCTATCTTAATGTTCATATTTAATCAGACCTATCAATATTAATACCTTCCCTATTGATGGTCTTAATACGTTTCAAGATATTCCCATAGAAGCTTTATCTTTTGTTATTGGAGAAAATGTTTAAATATTTGTACAAAAAAATTTAATACAACATGTCAATTTATATATATAATGTATCTTGATCAGTGTCAGAACTCTCAGAACCAACATGATGTCTCAAGTGGGAAGAGCCTAACTGGAAATAAAGCTAATTTAGACAAAAAAGAGACTTCAGAATTGATAGAATTTCTGACTGTACTTTTTGGCATCTGAATCTAAAGCCAACATAGTCAGTAAGACTTCCCATGTTGTTTTAACTCTGAAACTATGATTTATAATTGGCTAAATTATGCTCATATCATGTTCTGATTCATTTATCAAACATACTGATATTATGTCAAATTGTATGTGTGTGTGTGTGTGCATGCATGCATGCATGTGCGTGTGCATGCCTGTATGTGCACCTGTCCTGAGTCTTGAACTCAGGGCCTGGGCACTGTCCCTGAGCTTTTGTGTTCAAGGTTAGCACTCTATCCCTTGAACTATACCTTTACTTCTGGCTTTTCTTTCTTTCTTTTGAGGGAGGTGGGTAGTTCATTAAGGACAAGAATGTCACAGACTTTCTGAACTAGCTTCAAATGGTGATCCCTAGATTTGAGCTTCCTGAGTAGGCTAAGATTATGGGTGTGAGACATGGGCAAACAGTTTATTTCAATTTAAACCATAATAAGCAGGATTAAGTTACCTTTTACCATGATACTCTCATAATATAACAGGATGAACAACTTTCAAATTGCTTTTTGATGGTAGTTATGCACATTTAACAGTGTTTAATGAAGATGCATATTTTAGTATGATGTACATTTAGTAGATCTCAGCAAATTACAAGTTTTCTTCTCTTAAATTAAGACTTTATCCAACAGTTCTCCTACTAATCTGCTTCATCCACTTACACTTGATAACCAAATGAAAGGCAGAGTAGTTTTCACAATAATGTTTAATTTCATAAATCTCATGCTATCTTTGTTCATGTTTTAACCCTCTACTCATCACCATCTCAGATTTAAAGTGGAGAGTGACCTGTGATGTTTGTTGTTATGTAGATGTCTACAACTTATATCATGTTACTTTTTTATTGCTTCAAATGTTTCTTACTCAGTTTTGCTTCTTAATATTTTAAGTACAAAGTAGTATGAAAGCATGAATATGAATATAGAACTTTCAGTTAATAGATATGGAGCCTCTCCTGACTCTATGTGATCGTTGTCACACTACTGGTTCATCACCTATACCTGAAATCCTATGTCTTATATGCAGTTTAACTGTAGTATACTTGTAAAAAAAAATCCTTTCCCTCAAATCAGAAGTGTCAAGGATCCCCCCCATTGTTATGATTTTGCTATGCTGAGTTTATTGTAACAGATAATTACCTTTCTTACAAAATGTTATTTTCATGAAAGCCAGTATTTTAACTTTCATTTCTTATTTGTACCTGCTTTAAGTTTCTCAAATATTCAAAAATAAACATAAAAAATGATTTCTAAAGCCAGGTACCAAGGGCCGAATCTGTAATCCTAGCTACTCAGGAGGTTGAGATTTGAGGATCACAGTTTGAAGCAAGCCTGGGCAGGAAAGTTCATGAGACTTATTGCCAATAAAATACCAAAAAAGTTGGAGGTAGAGAAGGGGTTCAAATGGTAGAGTGCCAGATTAGAGCAAAAAAGCTCAGGTACAGTGCTCAGGGCTTGAGTTCAGCCCCAGAACACATGTGCATGTTCACATGCTTACACACACACACACACACACACACACACACACACACACACACACACACACACTCTCTATAAAACTAAGAAAATTATTTGAAAGTTATAAAGGCATGTGTCTGCAAAATATGAGTTTAGGTTCTTAAAACAACAATAAACTCCATTATCATTCCTAATCACTAAAATCTCAGTTACATTACAAATATACTGCAGTATATAAATGTGCTGCTTTTTAAAATTTAAATGTGCTTGTAACCTTAAACCAAAATCCATATCACTCAATGATTAATGGTCATTTAAGTAACATTATATGAATGAAGTAACTATATATATACTACAGTCACATAATAATGAATGACTAAATATAAACTATCTGCTTACTTCGTAATTTTTCATGGTGTATTTGTTTCCTTATTAAACGTGTAGAAAGGCTACTTACATCATAAAAATGGGGCCAGATTAATGCTAAAGGTCTAGAATGCAAATATGTTCATGTTTATTTGATTAAATGGTGAAATCTATCCAGTATCAAAATAGGTCAAGTGACAGCACCTACCGTAGTAACATAACTATTATGACAAATTCCCATTCTTTGTTTTGCTTTAAGAAATTGTATTTCTAGCTGAAAACGTATCTGATATGCATGATTAAGCATCTTTAGAAGTTCTGTGGCAATTGATTCTCATTTCACTTCTTATTCCCGGGGACCCCACTTTATTTTCCGCTCTGGTTCTATGATAGAGAATGACAGGCAGAATACTTTGTTTTATGCATCTTTGAAAGAAGACAGAAAATGAATAATGATCCCACAAAGTTTCTAAAGGCAAAAAAAGTTTTATGTGCTTATATTTTGACTTAACACATTATTTCACTTTACCTTTGATGCACTACTCAAAAGATTATTTGGCAAATGCTACATATTTTAAAGAAACACTGCATTCTATCTCAGAGAGGGATATACTTAGAAATGTGAATTACAGGGCAAACTATGCTGTCTTGGTAGAAAGAGAAACACATTAAGCCATTTCAATTTTGTTGAGAAGATAAGCAGACTAGGTACAGGCAAATAAAAATAGAAAATTACTAGAACCAAGTGACTTAAAAAAACGCAATGAAGTTATAAATATCATGTCTATTATTTGATAATGAAAATTTAGAATGCAATCTCAATGATTACAAGGTCTAATTGAGGTTATATGTGTATGTACACATATTTATTATATATGTACACATTTTTATTATATATGTACACATATTTATTATGCTGTTATTTTATTTTGGGGGTATTGGGGTTTGAGCTAATAGCTTCAAGTTTTCTGTTTTGACTGCTTGTGCTCAGCTGGTGCACTAACACTTGAGCCATGTCTCTAGCCATACATTGAGGTTATATTTATGGAAGGCCTTTCACCACTGCTGTGTCAAAATACAAAAATCTGAGAATATTACTATTTGCTAAATAAATAAATAAATATACTGGGGTTTGAACTTGCTAGGAAGGGTCTATAACTTGGAGCCATGCTTCTGGTCCCCATAATTATTTCAAGTCATATCAGCTTATACTTTTAGAGTTCATTCTAAGTAGTGAGAGTTTAAATACTTTAAATATTTAGATTTTTATATGACAGCTAAGACTTTCAATTTAATATTACATTTAAATGCAAAAAAATACCTAGAACATAAGTCAGCAGCTGTGATAAATGAAGCAGATGGTGGGGAAAAAAAGGGTGCAAGGAATTCTAATTTGGACACTTTTACCTCTGAAGTGCCTACGTTTACTCAAATATATATGCCAGTAGATGAGGGATTATAGAAATCAGAAGTCCGGTAGGACTTAACAGAGAAAGAGTATGCTAAGCCATAGAATAAGTACTAAATTTCTAAAATAATAAAACATATTTAAAGTTGACAGGCAAAATAGATTAAGAAGACAATAAGGGGATTAAAATATGTTTCTGTGATACCTTGAAAATCATATCATAGTATTTAAAAAGTTATGAGGTAAACGTAATACTTAATTTGTGCAGTCCTTTGGGAGATTATTCAAAGCATATTTTAGCATCATAGTAATAAGAGAAAGTTTTAAAATTCCTATCAGAATTGCTTATCATTAAAAAGATGAAAATATTACAAATTCTTATATCATTAGTATCTGAAGTAAATAAATGTATTTGACCAAAAGCAATTTGAAGACAAAGTAAAATCTTTTCTTTATTAAAATATTTTTTTTTTGGTCCGATCGTGGGGCCTGAACTCTGGGCCTGGGCACTGTCCCTCAGCTCTTCAGCTCAAGGCTAGCGCTCTACCACTTGAGCCATAGCACCACTTCCGGCTTTTTTCTTTTTGCTTATGTGGTGCTAGGGAATCAAATCCAGGGCCTAGAGCATGCAAGGCAAGCGCTCTACCACTGAGCCACCTTCCCAGCCCCATAAAATATTTTAATATTTTACTTTTTCTGCTCAAGAAGAAAAATAATAGCTAAAGTAAACTGTAGTAAAATGATCTGCAAGGAGGTAATAAAAAAAGAAAAAGTAATAAAGACTAAGTAAATTTTTTAACTCAAAGATTTAAAAAGGAGGAAAAGAAATCAAAGTCAACAAGGTCAGAGATTATTTATTAATGTACACAGTGAAACAAAGAAACTTAAAAGAATTCATGAGATAGTTAGGTACTAAACACCCTAATGTAGAAAAGGCAGTCTTAACTGGGAGAGTATTTTAATATTTTTCTATTTTTAAGCATGTTTAAAAGAAATTACAAATGTCGAAAAATGTGTTACTACCCTATTTCTTATTTTACGTTTTTTTCACTGTATGTTGTTATGTTTCTACATGAAAAAGTCTCCATGGGCTCAATTTTGACAAAAGAGTTACATAATATGCAAACTGAGATTGCTATCATCTGGTGTACACTTACCATAATAAATTTATCATAGATTTCCTGAACATCTCAGAAGACTCCAAGAAATTTTTGTTTATCTTTTCAAATATAGGTTCCTAAACTCATCTAAGAATTATTAATTTTGAATCTCAATAGGTAATTTTCATAAGAAGTAAGAATTGAGAACTTTTCAGAAGGTAAAACAGGTAACATACATTGTTTATTCTTTAATTTAGTATAACCTTTATAGTAAAAACCAGAATAATCCCCTTGCAGTGAGTGAATGTATATGCCTTCTTGGCCCCATGTCTCTCTCCAGTGACTCCTGAAACTTTCACTAACTCACATGGAAATCGAGGTATCATGTAGTTCAAAGGCACATGCAATGTCAAAGTCAGTCAAATCTTCCCATTTCTATTTCTTAAAACATTAAGTATACTACAACTGAGGTTTGTGTGTTTGCATGTTGTATAACATTATTTTGGCTGACTTATTTTTAAAGCACAAATAAGAGAGACCATTAATATATGAATAATTTTCATAACCATTATCATCTTCATGAGTATAAACATGAAACCGGAACACAAGATATTATATGACTATAAAAATAGTCATATGGCTTGGCACCAGTGGCTCATACCTGGCCAATCATGAGTTTGAGATCTAAGGATTGTGGTTTTGAAACCAGCCTGAGCAGGAAAGTTCATGAGACTATTTTTAATTAACTACCAAAAAAGCTGGAAATAGAGCTGTGGCTCAAGTGACAGAATGCTAGCCTTGAGCAAAAAGGCTTAAGGACAGTGCTCAGGTCCTAAATTCAAGCCTTAGGACACACACACACACACACACACACACACACACACACACACACACACACACACACACACACACACACACACACACACACACGATTATATGTTTGTCAGTTCTTAAATTAATAAAGCATGCTGCCTTAGGACACACACACACACACACACACACACACACACACACGATTATATGTTTGTCAGTTCTTAAATTAATAAAGCATGCTGTAGACCAGTTCACATGGGTCTTATTTATTACTTTTAATAATTTTATCACATAACATTTTGTGCACTATAATATATTCAAGTACTTTTCTGTGAGAACTCATTTTCCAAATTTTGATAATATAAAAAAATGTTTATTCACATTAACTTTATTCACTTTTGTTTCAGTATTTTAGTGCATCAAATCTTACAGAACAGATTGTAAAAGGCTATGATGGAATAGCGCTTCTTATACAAGTATTGTCTGAAAATTCTTATTTCCTGTATTCTTGCCAGAATTTTGATTTCTAAAAACATACATACATGAATTCTAGGATGTGTGTATATCCAATAAATTCACATGTCTTTTTGTCTATTCGGTAAAATAAGTATAATCTTCTGATGTTGACTCATTGTACCCAGATGCTGGTAAGATTAAACATGTTTACATATTTACTGGATATTTCTGTATCTAAATCTGCAATTACCTTTGGATTTTCTACTGTATTGCTTTTATTTATTTAATTTTGGTGTTGGTCCTGGAGGTTAAACTCAGAGCCCCGGTACTATCTCTGAGCTGTTTTGCCTAAAGCTAGCATTCTACCACTCGAGCCACAGCTCCACTTTTGGCTTTTGTGGTGTAGTTCTTTGGAGCTAAGAGTCTCATATACTTTCCTTTCTGGTCTTGCTTCAAATCATTATTCTCAAATTTTAACCTTCTGTGTAGCTAAGATTCCAGGCATGAGCCACTGGTGCTTAGTTATTGAATTCTTTTAAAATAGAATTCTAGAAATTCTGTAGTAGAAATCATGTGTGTTCAACATCTTAAAATACCATTACTGGGCCTGGGAAGGTGGCTCAGTGGTAGAGCGCTTGCCTTGCATGCCTGAGACCCTGGGTTCGATTCCTCAGCACCACATAAGCAAAAAGAAAAAAGCCAGAAGTGGCACTGTGGCTCAAGTGGTAGAGCGCTAGCCTTGAGCTGAAGAGCTGAGGGACAGCGCCCAGGCCCAGGGTTCAGGCCCCATGACTGGACCCCCCCAAAAAAATTAATTAAAATACCATTAGTTTGCTTACTAATAGTCATTCTTGTATACTAAAAATAATTATTTCTATATTCAAGTAAGGTGATTCTTTAGTTTTAGATTGTATTTCTACTTAAGAAAGCCAGCTTCAATTTTAATTTCACATGTAATTTCATTAAACAGCTGTGATTTTAACCATGAATACACTTCACCTTGTGTACATTTTTTTAGATGGATTAAGTTTATTTTCAGATGAATAGTAAACTATATCAGCACCATATACTACATCTTCTACACTTCATTATAATGGTACTTAGGTGTCCTGAACTAGACAGTGTTCTAAATATTCTCACATACAGGTTCATTTAAAATTGTGACAACTCTACAAAGTAGACACTATTATTATATGAAAATCCTGCATAGCAAAATTAAAGATGACCTTAAACTAGATGAGTAGGATGTGGAAAATATTTAATTAGTAGCCAGAACTTATGGTTTCAGATCCCACTACTAATCCTCAAGTTACACTATTCTCCTTGTCACACATTAAGTTCCACATATGCTTGGATATATTTGGAACTCTTTACTGGTTTTCACTGACAATAATATCTTTTCTTGTTAATATCATATTACTTTCAGCATAAGCATTTTATTCTAAACTTTAATGCTGCATGAAAAGTTACTTCTCACAAGAAGATTGATTTCTTAGTAATTTTCTAATAGTCCTTTCATGATTTATTTATTATTTATTTATTTTTGTCTTTGTGCCAATTCTGGAGCTTCAACTAAGGGTGTGGACGTTGTCCCTGAGCTTTTTGCTAAAAGATAGTATTCAATCATTTGAGCCACAGCTCCACTAACAGCTTTTTGATGGTTAATCAGAGATAAGTCTTATGGAATTTCCTGTCCAGGTTGGAATCAAACCATGATCCTAAGCATTTAGCCTCCTGAGGATTACAGGCATAAGCCATCAGCATCCAGCTGAAATTTGTTTTTTTAACATGAATATGAAAATAATTTTTCAATTTTTATGATATCAGAAGTTAATAAAAACAAATTTGTTTTAAAATAATTGATATTTTTATATTAAACCTGATCTTCCAAAATTATGTAACTCTATCCATTTGGAAAGAATATGATCCTTATATGATGTCCTTATATTCAAGTCCTATTTCTTTTTCCCTTTTTGGTATTGGTAGAACTGGGAGCAGTTCCTAAAATTTTTCACTTAAGGCTCACTTTTGCTCCTCTCAGCTTTTTGCTGGTTAACTGGAGATAAGAGTCTCAAGGGCTTTTCTGCCCAGGCTACCTTTGAACTCTGCCTTTGAACTCTGATTTTCATATCCCAGCTTCCTGAGTAGTAGGGTTAAAAGGCACCGAGCTACCAGTGCTTATATTCTTTTAATATGGAATATGTGTTCCTGTGATTCAGTTTATTGTTAGGTGCCTTTGAAGAATTTTGGGGGGGGACGATGTTATGCATAAAGCTATAAAACAATGTTCACAAACGAGCAATTTCCTAAGGCTCAGCCTAATGCTTCTCTCTCTCATGTAAACAGCTACTACTCATACATATATGCTCAAGAAAATAAAATTAATTTTCATATTTTTTGGAGAACTATGATATTCACTTAAAACAAAAGCCGGGTTATTTTGGCAAATGTACTCTGAGTATTGTAAGGAGCATAATAGATGTCTAGGTAAGAAGGGTAAGTTTCTTAAGTTTAGCCTGTTTTGTTCCATCAAAAACACTGACTATTTGGCTTACAATTTTAGGGAATATCTGTGCAAAATCTCACTTGAAGGATTGTAAATCATACAGAATACATAAGTATTTCTATCTAACACTGTCACTTAACAAATACTTTTTTGAGAGCCCATTACGTTTCTGGCTAATATTTTAGATACAACAGCAATAAGGAAGAAAAATATGCTGGGCACCTTTGGCTCACACCTGTGATCCTAGCTACTTAGGAGATTGAGCTCTGAGGATTGTGGTTCAAAACCAGACCAGGCAGGAAAGTCTGTAAGACTTGTATCTCCAATATATTACTCAGAAAAAGATGGAAGTAGCACTGTGGCTCAAGTGGTACAGCACTAGCCTTGACAAAAAAGAAGCTTAGTGACAGTGCCCAGGTCCTGAGCGAACCCTAGGACTGGCAGAGAGAGGGGAGAGAGAGGGAGGAGAGGGGGAGGAGAGATGTGAGGGAAAGAATCTTTATTCTTGTGCAACTGAACTTTCTAAGAGAGTAAAACACAATTCCCAGTAAATATCGTAAGAAATATACAGTACTCATGAGCAGTGAGAAATCAAATGTAAAAAGATGGCAAGATAAAGATAATCTGGAATATTGCAAAAGGGGGAATCCAGGTTAGAACATTAAGTAAGTGGGTCAGGTAGGTTTCATATGGATAAATTCTGAATAGATTGAAGGAGTTATTGATATGTTAGTCAAATACATATATGATAAGATTTTAGAATGAGGGGAGAGTGATGGAAAGAGTGACACGGATCAAGATGTATTTTACACATATACTGACATGCTGAATTGAAACTTTGCACTATCTTTAAAAATAAAAATGGATTTATAAAAACACAACAAAACAAAAACAAAAGAAAAATTTACAAAGAAAAGTGAGAGCAAATCAAGGAGGTAAGAATGTGCCTAGTGTCTCCATAAGGAACAGAAAAAAATTGAAGTCAAAGAAATTATTCGAAGAGGTAACATGGAAGGCCAACATTTGTGAATCATCAGATGATATTTTGAATATACTGGCTTTTATTGGGTAAATCTAAGCTATTTTCAAGTGTAGGTAGAGGAATAAAATCTAATATTTCAAAAGGAACAGGGATAGAGTAGTTTGTGATGTTGTTAAACTTAAGATGCCAATTAAAGCGCAAAGGGAGGGAAACAGAGGGAAACTGAAAATAGTTGGAGGGAGTTTCAGTGATATCTGGACTTGAGATAAAGGAAAGAAAGCTTTTTGGAACCTAAGTGTATAAAAATCTTAAAAAATGTTTTGAGAAACAATTTCAAATAATTTCAATAAATTTTTTGTGAGGTATGTTTCATTAATTCATAGTTACTGTGATTTGAATGCTTTACCTACAAAATTCATGTGCTGGAAATTTAATGCAATACTCTTGAGAGATGATGTCTTTTGGATATGTTTAAGGTCGTGATTAGTTCTGCCCTTATGACTGAATTAATAGTACTAATATGAGGTGTTTATGAGAGCATATTCTCTCTCTTCTGCTCTTCTACCACATTGCAACATTGTGTTAGTTCTTTTTTCTTGCCCTCCTTGTGAAGATGCAGCAAGAAAGTCCTCATCGGGTGTTGGCATCTTGATACTGAACTTTTTCAGCCTCTGGATCTGTGAAAAATGTTCTTTAAGTTTCCACCTCAGGTACTGTGCTATAGTACAGAAGCACATAACAGACAAAAGCACCATTAAGCTAGCTTCAAACTGACAACAGAAATTTTGCAGATGTCAATATATAAACGCCAACACATCAGACAAGAAAAATACAGATTTACGAGAAATATAGATTTAGGAAAAGTCTCAAGTATGGGGTGTAGTGGCTCATGTCTGTGGTCTCAGCTTCCTAAGAGGACACAAGTTAGGAGGATTTTGGCCCTGGAAGACCCTCTTTGAAAAAATAACTGAGCAACAAAGAGTTGGAGGTATGGCCCAGGTTGTACAGACCTTGCCTAACAAGCATAAAGTTCCAAATTCAAACCACAGCACCACTAACCAACACCACCAGTAAGAACCACCATAACAAAAAGTCTCACATATCAAGACTTGGAGCACTCCAACATTGAGTACATAGGGCTATCAGGATTAAGTAACTGGTATTCTGAAAAGAAGCAACATAGCATGGTACAGGAACAGGAGGAGTAGCATGCTGGAAATCATGTAAAGAAAGTATGGATGATATAAATTATTGAAGCAGTAATCACTGTTGGTACATCAAGTAACATGTAGTTTCAAACAAATAGCTGCAATTAGCAGTGTAGACAACACTGATTTGTTTGACAAACAGTTGTGGTAGAATAAAGGAGACAAACTCTGAAGTAGGTTTTGGAATAGAAAGAAACTGGAAAACAAAAGTAGAGGTAACACTTTCATTCATTTTACTACAAAAGACTAAACAAGGTAGAAGTGACATTGAAGTTTTTGTTGATGAGTGTCTAAATTAGTGCAGCACTTTGAAAATCAATATAGAAGTTACTATAACAAAACTACAAATAAAAACACCAAAACTATTATATATGATTCTGTTCTATTACTCCTTAGCAAATACACACAAAAAAATCTAAAAATAGAGATACTTACATATCCATGCCCATTGAAGCACTATTCACAAGACCCAAGTTATAGAATCAGCTTAAGTGTCTACATAAATGAACAGTGTGTGTGTGTGTGTGTGTGTGTGTGTGTGTGTGTGTGTGTGTGTGGTGTGTGTGTGTGTGTGTGTATGTGTGTATTATGTCAAATTATCCAGCCATGAAAAAAATCAAAGTATGGCATTTGCAAGAAAATTATTTTAACTGGGTATCATCAAGTTAACAAAATAAGCTAGATTTAGAAAGACAAATATTTCTTAATTTTTCTCAAATGAAGAAACTATATATACAAACAAGCAAAAAGATATGAATGTAAAAGGTGGACTATTTTGTAGTAGTAACCAGTGGGAGAGAAATGAGAGGATGACAGGGGTAAATATAATAAAATAATATATGTATATATATTTACATCTTGGAAAATGTCATAATTTAGTAAAATAAAAAGTTTTGTTCAGTCTTTTAAATATGGAACCTGAAAACTCCTGCTGTTTGCCTGCTGTTTGGAATGCTCCCACAGAGAGCAAAACCTTGATATAAAAAAAACCCTTTTATAAAGGAAAAGCTGAGATTTACTGTAAGTTTGCAATGAATGGGCTTTGATCACAGGAAAAATGCCTGTGGTAATAAGCAGAAAGGCAGTGAGGCCATGCGTTCAAGCACTAGCACTGGAATCAAAAAGAAAAAAAATACAATTTTACTTGCTGTATCTTAATATTTAGTTCACATTTAAAATGCAGTCCATAAGAATTTCCCATTTAATTATTCATCTAAAACATTTGAAAAAGAATATTATTCATAAAACTATTCATTTTGTATGTATGTATGTATGTATGTATGTATGTATGTATGTATGTATGTATGTATGTATGTATGTATGTATGTATGTATGTATGTTCTAGGGCCTGAACTCAGGGCCTGGGAGCTGTTTCTAAGCTTCTTTTGCTCAAGATTAGCACTCACCACTAGAGCCACAGTACCACTTCTGGCTTTTTTTGAGTAGTTTAGTAGAGATAAGAGTCTCACAGACTTTGTTGGCCAGGCTGGCTTTAAATTACAATCCTCAGATCTCATCCTCTTGAGTAGTTTGGATTACAGGCATGAGCCACTGGCCTTATTTATTTTTTTTATGCCAGTTCTGGGCTTGAACTCATGGCTTGGGTGCTATCCCTGACCTTTTTTTTTTTTTTTTTTTTTTTTGCAAGGCTAGCTATTACTCTACCACTTGAGCCACAGCTCCATGTCTTTTTTGGTAATTAATTGCAGATAGAGTCTCATGAACCTTCTTGCCTTGGATGGCACTGAATTGTGAACCTCATATCTCAGCCTTCTAAGTAATTTAGGATTACATACCCCACTAGGGCTCTACTACTTTTATTATCTCAGTGGGGAAGTTGGAGCAATGTGATTACTAAGTAAAAAACAATTTAGTACTTCCATGGAAAATAATTACAGAATAATTTTAGTAAGACTGATAAAAGAATACTTCTAAACACTAAACTAAAACATTGTAAAATATAAACTTTTACATAATCACTTTAAATAATTAGTTCTGCATTTCCTATGTCAACCCTAGCAAGTTCTATTTTTTGTTTCAGATAAGGAATCTTAGGATCAAGGTTACTCAGCAAGGAATGGAACAAGAATGATCATATGTAATTTGGTATCACTTCCAGTGCTGATTTCTAGTTACCATCTTATAAAGCTTCTTATATAATAATCCTTTAATTTTGAAGAAAAAATTATTATTGCACATTACTGTACTTTATGTTAGGAGGCCTGAATGTTAAGAAAGCAAAATTCATGCACTAAACAACTGTTTAGATAGGAAGGAGTTTTAAAATGTTGGATCTGTAGACCAACCTTAATCTTTGAATTACTTTTATGTTTTTTGGAATGATTAAATATTTATAGTTCATTAATTCTTTAACACATTAGTTTATAACACAAGCTATTCAGGAAAATAGAACTCAATCATAACATAATTTTTATTAAAATACAGATAGTGACTGTCATTATTTAAAACTGACTTACTGTAGTTCTTGTAGGAAAAGTTTTGATCTACCTTTTTGTGCCAATTCTGGGCTTGAACTCAGGGTCTGAGTGCTGTCTCTGAGCTTTTGTGCTTAAGGCTACTTGACCCATAGCTCCACATCTAACTTTTTTTGGTGGTTGATTAGAGAAATGACTCACAGACTTTCTTGCCTGGGCTGGCTTAGAACCACAATCTGCAAATTTCAGCCTCCTGAGTGGTTAGAATTACAGTCATGAGCCACTGGCATCTGGCTATACTTTTAATAGAGAAGAGTATTAAAAGACGTACACAATGATTGTTAATCTAAAAGAGACATCTCTGGCTTTGATCCATTTTTGTCAGCTACAAGAAATATTTGTTGAATAGCGAGTAAAAAAAACTAAATTTAAATCTGTTATAAAAGCTATTTTCTTATATGTCCAAATTTTAATTTTGTAAAGTATAAGATTATTTTATAGAAATATTTTCCTGCCCCAATAATACAGATGTCAGTATAGTGAAACAAAATCAACTAGGAAAATTTATAAGAAGCAACTGTGACCTCTATAATTTAAAGTGAAAATCAACAACAAAAACAACAAGAAAACAAATTCCTTCTCTCTTCCACATAAATAGTATCTGCCAGGAAATAATGTAAAAGTAATTACAAATAACATAAAGTCAATGTTGATACTTTTCGGTGAATTTTAGTGTTATGTCCTGTTCTTTTAAATCTTGCTTCATGTTATCCAGGAGACATCATCATTCTTCTTCGCATAACAAATATAAGAAAATAGGGTACGAATAACATACATATTTGAGTACAGCTGACAGAATATTAAAATCATCCTTGACTATTTCAAATTAACAAAACCTTATTCGATTTTGGAGAGTTGAACGTAGGGGCAAATACAAAGGAGGAAAATATACAACAACATAAAAACTTTAGTATACATAATTATATTTTGAAGAACTCATTTTATAACAATGCACATCTTCATAAATCTGTTACATAGAAACAATTAAAATGTTATTTTCTAAGTGGCGGGATTTTAGCTTGATACTTTGGAAAAATCATTAATTTCATTTTTGTTGCTGTTGTGTTGATTTTTCTTGCTTTTCTTTGGAAACAAAACAATGATATAGTGTAAGAGAAACATTAAAAAAGTAGTCAAATATTTTTTCCAATGTTTCTATACTATACAATTAAAGCTTATGTGAAAAGGCCAAGACATATACACTTACATACACTTTTAAGTCCATGTGTACATAATACAAATATGATTCACTATGTATTATTATTTCCTTCAAAGAGAAGTTCTGGGTTGGTCACCAAAGAAATGTACTTTATTAACCAATTAATTAGAAAATGTGAGTATTATAAAGTACTTTTGTTTGAAGGGAATGACATTTTATAAAGTGTAAATCAAGCTTTTACTGTTGAATAACATACTAAACACTTTGGGGTTTTTGTTTGTTTTGTTTTGTTCCATGTTATTGTAATATGATTCTATCTGAGGTAGCAATAGAAAGTGAGCAAAATAATCTTGACAGTCTTCATAAGGTAACATGCTAAATTTAATGTATGTAACAAACATAATTCAAAGTTAATAATTTGTTGGAAAATTAATAAAAATACATTTTAAATCAGCTTTTGTTGTTTGAATGATCCCATAAGGTTTGATTTAGTGGAAAAATGCCAGTAGAAATAAGAAAAACATATTTCTCACCTAAATGAAACTCAACTCAGACAAAATGAAAATGTGTTTAATTCCTTTAATAGATTAAGCAACATTTACATTTATTAAAAATGACCTGTTAATATTTAGCACCAAGACAATCATCAAATCAAACTAATAAAATTTATTTCTAGTTGCAGTTTGCCACTCTAGCAATGAAAATATTGAAACTCTTAAATATTAATAAAATGCCATCTCCAGAGTTATTAAATAATATTAAACTTATTACATGTATCATTTTAGTTAAGATTAGATTACTATAAATGTTTGACACCAATACTGTTTACATAGGAAGGCATGCCTCCAATATAATTGCATTCACTTTTAAAGATATACCTTTGCTCAGTTTTTAGTAACTGTTTTTTGCACTTAAGATACCTTTAACTTACATACCAATAATTCTTAGAGGAGATATTGAGGGGGATTAAAATACCAACTCAATAACTAATCATCAGAGCTTCAAAAATGTAATTTTAAGGGAATAATTCAATACTCTAATTAAATCCATATCTGAATATAATCTTGTTAAAATGTACATAAATTCTAATAATTAGTTGATATTTGTTTTTCAAGTTATTTGGAATCGGATTATGGTGTATATATGTGAATGAACGAATAAATCCTTAACCCACCAGTATCTTTTTCTCCAGTTTGCAGGCATCACCCGTGAAAGTATGGAGAAGATGATAGGATGATACTGTACCTGATTAGCTCTGGAGGTGGTCATGGGATCAGATGGAGAGGACTTGGTGGTAGTTGGGGAAGATGGCAATGTCTGGGAACAAAGCAGTTCAGGAGCAAATCAACCTTTACAAGCCTTAAACTGATTATTAAATAAAACAAAACAAAACAAAATGTAACATAAGGAGAACAAAATCCTATGAACAAAGTTTTCTCTTATTCAATTAAAGTTAATGGAATTTAAGATCAATCAGGTAACTAATGCATGTAAATATGCATGCATAAGCATGTAAAAATAAAGTCATGACTTGAAATCATGATGGTGACAGATAAAATTCACATGGGCACTAAAGGTATCCTGACCATATTCATGAATAGTAGCCTCATTTCTTTCCCTCTTGATTTCCTGGGGGAAAAGAGATGTCAAAATAAAATTCCAGAAATCTGATGAGTAAAACTGAAAGAAGGTCATTTACCTATCAATGAATACAGCTGGAGATTTGACAAGGTGGTGAAATGAAGTTTACTTTGGATAAAAGTATCCACCTACTTAATATGTTGAATATCACCAAGAAGTTGATTCCATATGAATTTAGGGTCCATACATAAAAGTAATTAAATTTGCAGTTCAGAGTTCTTAATATCACATTCTCTTCTAAAATATTAATTTTAATTAAGTTAGAGCCCGTCTGAAAATGTAAACATTAACTTCATATTAATAAACACGTAATTAATAGCACTTTAAAAAATAACAAGATATATTTATGCTAAATATATTTATGCTAAATAGTAAATTTAATAAACTTGAAGAGTATAACATTGTTGCCACTGTTCAAAATAATCACAAAAATATTGAATCATATTCTTTGTTCACTTCTAAACTCTTGTATAGGCTGTATATAAAACATATTGTAAGCAACCTTATGACTGTTGAACAAATCATTAAGCTATTTCAGAATTTTTTTGTCTATTAGCGCAACCTTAAGCTATATGTGATGTTAAGAGTTTTTAAAGATGTTAAGAGTTTTTAAAAGTTGTAAAGAGTTTTAAAAAGTGTCCATTTGTTCACTTAGCCAACCAACATTGCTTAAGTGGTATCTTTAGTAGATAATATTTGCTAAGCAAAATGGGGTAGGATTTCATAGTATAGAGATAAGTCTCCATTATGATTTTCTTGATAGATATGCATCACAATCACTTACATATGAGCAAAAGCATAACTTTAAAGGTTCAGCAGTGTAAAGAAAAGCAGATAAAATCACCAGAAGTCATATTTTGCATTTAAGATCTGAACAGAAAAAAGTATATGAGTAAAGGAAAGGATAAGAAATAGAAAAGCTTCTGGTTAAGATGCTGCCCTCTAGTAAATGAGATTGGTTCTTATTTTATTGGATCTTTTTATGTTACTTCCTCAAAAATATTCCCTATCCTACTTAAATTCAAATTTACGATAGTCTGAAGAAAACTAGATTGAATGGTGGGTAAAACCAAGATGTTTCTCAATCATACAAAAATAGGAGAGAGTCTAAAGTCAGATGTGAATCTACATTTCTTTAAGAGCTACAAATCTTTTATCTTCTATTTTGGGTCTTTGTAATTAATTCTTGCTATTTCTCCAGAAAGACCACATTTTCAGTTATTAAAATTGCATTAACATATTCTTTTATGTGCAATAAATACTACGTTGGAGCACATGTGAATAACTTCATTCCTCCAAATGTTATATTTTCCCACCTCTGACTCAATGCTATTTTACAAAATTCTGAAAGCATTCAACATTTTAAAAAGTCTGTCCCACAGTAGTCTCAGATTAATAATGAAGTTGTTGACTAACATGTGTAAACTAGAGACTCTTTCAGTATAGATAGGAACCAAGGGCCATTAACCCACACAAGCCCAAGATGCTAGTTGCATAGGGCTTTTCTATTTGCATCAGAATAGAAACCAACATGGAATTGCTATAGGGCAATTGTGATAGCCCCCTTGTCCTGGAAACACATTCATAACGAAATCATTAATTACAGCAAAGAACAGCAAATACTGTGCTATCAAGTGGTTCAAAATTTGTGGTAACTTGTATTAAGGTGATTTGTTAAACATATCATTGATTTTCTTTTTGATTTTCATGTAAAGGAGGTATTAAGCATGTATTAATAACTGAACTTGTATTCATCTAAATTGTACTTAATAATCCTGATCCTTTTTGGAACCCCAAGAATAAAAAAATTAAAACTTCGAGAGTATATTGATATATTTTGATAATTAAATGTTTGCTTATTAAATATTATAATCAGGTAGTAAGTGAGATTTTAGTATTTTCAATAAACAAGTAAAAATTATATGTTTGTGCATCAAAGGACAAGACTGTTTAAATGTCACAGAAAATTATTTTCTTGGTTGAATTTCTAAATTAGTTTTTAAATAAAGATGTGACAGTCTGTTAGCTATTTTTATATAGATGACCTTTAAACATAAAAAAGTAAGTGCCTTTAACAAATTTAATTTTAACAATGAATATATTTTCATCTCAGCTGATCTTTTTAAATACTAGGAGAAAAACTTGTTCTTATAAATGTATAAACAGAAGTATATTATAGAAATAGTTTCAGATTAAAAGTTTCTATTCATTAGACTGACAGAACAGTGGTATTGATTGTTTTTAACCACACAAAAATGTATCAAAAATCTCTAAGAAATATTTCAATGTACAATATAAATGTACAAAGCTTGAATCTTTAATATTTTGTCAGCAAAATGCTTATATCATTTACTACTTAGTTGTTAAAGCTTAGTGATTTTGAATTAAATGCCATTAAAATTTTGGATGATATACACCATGAAGATGTAATTAAATATCCACATAACAGATGCAGTTTACTAATACATTTGTAATGTTTAACATTTACAAAGTACACATTCTGTTAAAAATCATTTTTCAATTTTCAAATAGTGAAGACAATAGATTCAGTCAATACTAATAGCATTTCCACTTTAAATGGAAAAGTATAATATACTTTTTATTTATGTAATTTGAATGTCTGCTTAAGAATTTTCAGACATTAAGGATGAATTACTTATTGCAGAAAAACAGTATTTTAGTAACTAAGACAGAGGATCTTGGAAACATCAAAGTAATTTTAAAATTAAGATTTTAACAAGAAGTATTTGGTTCAATGTTGATACAATCAAGCTTTGAGGAGTAAGTACAAAAAGTTACTACAAATTATAAGGTGAAATCTTGCTAACAGGTAACAGTTTTGCTGAACTACACAATATTACTGTAAAGAAGTAAAAATAAATACAGCTTGTCTTAAAGCAAGTCCACAGTAATAGATCAACAATAATCTTTAATATTTCAGACAAAGCAAATACAGCAATAAACAACAAACCTCAAAGGTTGTTCTCAAATTTCAAAATTTATATATTATGAGCCTACTAAGGAACATTACTCAAACGATCACTTTTCCAACTTATGTTTAAAACTCTGTTAAATAAACATGAGCACTGTACACATTCAAATAGATCAAAGATTTGAGTTTGTAGCTATCACATTTAGGTTATCATTGTTGGCAAATTTCCCCTATTTCTACCTATCAAAAGCTGTTACCTAGAAGTAAGCTTAAGAGTCTGTCTGGAGTGTTAGCATAAAAGAGAACAAATGTCTATTTTTTTAAATAAGATTTCAGAGAAAGCGAAACAGTTCTTTAGGAAATATGAGTAATAATTTGCAGTCTGTAGGATTTACCTCAGCTAGCCATGTAAGGCTTTCCATTATCTGGTCTCATCTTATTTAACTAATGATTTGCCACACAAATGTTCCTTTTGTGCCAACATAGTGTTTTTACTAATAATGGAATCCTTCCCATATACACCTTCCTAAGTTTTTTTTTAAATTTCTTCTCTTATTTAAGCAATTCCTGTACAATTTTCAAGGTCCAGTTCATAACGTATTAACCATTACTCTAGTCTACATTTTTGATACCCTTCAACATTTAAAATATATTATTTACATTATAGCTTGGGATCTAAATGTAGTTTAACATCTTTACAAATTATTGAAAATAATTGTATTTCACAAAGAAACAGGGCTATAACCATGTATATTTTGCAATTACTAGAAAGGCATTTAATAAGTTGGTAACTGAGTGAATAATGAACAACAAATTTAACAATGAGATTTTGCTAATTATTCATATTGAAAATAAAGCTTTTTTGACTGAGATTAAGATTTGGTTTTTTTTTTTATTTTTGTGGGTTTTTTTTGTCAGTTGTGGGGCTTGAAATCTGGACCTGGGTACTGTCCCTCAGCTCTTCAGCTCAAGGCTAGTGCTCTACCACTTGAGCCACAGCGCCACTTCCAGTTTTCTGATGGGTTATTGGAGATAAGAGTCTCATGGACTTTCCTGCTTGGGCTGGCTTTGAAGGCGATCCTCAAATCTCAGCTTCATGAGTAGCTAGGATTACAGGCATGAGCCACTGCCGCCTGGCAATTTTCTTTTTTAATAGAAGTGAATTCTTTAACTCCCTCTACCAATTTCTTTTCTACTGATGCTGTTCTTTAAAAATAATCTCAAATTGAGGACTGACAGTCTACAATAACTAATAATATGAAATGAGATCCAAGGCTACTGTTCTAGATTTCTATGCTCTACTTTCCTAGGACACTACATTTTTCTAGCTCTAACATTTTTCAATGCTCGAATTTTATTCTTTAAACAATATTATGCAAAAGAAAATTGGGAATAAAAATTTAAACATTAGTTATTTAATTAAAATTAGGAACAAAGCCCCAACAAGTACAAATAATGTCACTTGTGCAGAGAAAGGTTATTAGCAAGAGTCTTATCATGATTCTTATGTGTTGAAATTTTAAATATACAGACATCATGTTAAATGTCTTTATTCTATAGCAAAATGGTTTATTGGCTAAATAACTATTCTACGCTGCAGACTGACATCAGTCCTTCAAAACTGAAATTACTATTTTTCAAATTTGTACGCTTCACTTTTTATAGAATAATTTGTGGAAAATATCAAACTAGTAAGTTGGATATTAAGAAAATTAGACAATGTGAACTTGAAAAATAGTTGATATATAATGTTTTAGAACAATGTTCCTGCAAGTCTCCAGATTGTTCAAGTATTTTCAGTTTTTATATTGCAAATAAAGTGGTTCTGTTAAATATATTGCCTTACTAGATTGTTCCTTTGATAAATTCTTATAAATGATAGGCTACTTCACAAACATTACTGATTACAGAATATATAAAAACCAACAATAATTTAAATTCCATAAATATCAACAAGGCTTATAAATGACTGTAAACACACAAAAATAAGCTAATAGACATTAATTTAACATGTATCCTGAATATAATTAACATTATCTAAGAAAGGCAAATAAAATAAATTCCATTTAAAAAATTCTAATAATCTTCATAAATTTATACTGCCATGGATATATGGTAGGTAGATTGTAAATATCATGTTGCTATGGATAAATTATAATTTTAATTACAATTCATACTATGATTCTATGATTTGATGGTACTAGCTAACTGCTCCTATAAAAATAATATAAAGTAACTCATTATACTGTCTTGAATATGTTGTAATGCTATCATACTACTCAAATCATAATTTATGTTTCTGAGAGTCAAATGTTCTCTTCTGTCCTAAATGTTTAAATGCTCATAGAGTAGAGAAGGAGATAGAGAGAGAGAAAGAGAGAGACAGAATTGGCTAGATTAAGGCAAGAAGAGACACTATATACTTCAGTGCTCATTCTGTAAGATCTTAGCCACCCACAGTGATTTTATATATTTATAAATAGATATAAACTATTAACATCTGGATAAAACCAAGGAAGTACTTTAATGTTATAAGGCTTTAAACTATGCTTTGTATTCACTTAGCATAGATTCATCAAGCACTTTAAAATTATTAAGTGGCTGCTGAGAACAAAAGAGAAACTTTTAATCTTTAAAATATTTATATGGTACCATTTATATATTGTGATATTTCTTTTAAAAGTCATGGAGGATATACGTAGTGAATTATTTGATACTGACAGAATATTTCCTAGTTATTTTTAATTTTGTTATTAGCATCATAATTATCTATATATTGGCCAGATTAGTTTTATAACGTTGATTGATAACATTCTTTTTTAAAATAGGACATGAAATTAATTAAACTTTGAGCTACACTTCAAATTTATTACAGTGAGCACAAAATTCTATTAAATATTTGATATATTAATAAAAATAAAACAAAAAAGTACAATTTGTTGAGTGTAAACTTAATTCTGAATAAAAGTGGGAACATTAATTATACACATAATATATCAAATAAATCTAATTTAAAATTGTTTATGGAAGAAGAATCTATCTTAACATTAAATGTCATTTTCTCCTACATGATGTCAGTTACTAATTAATCTTAAAGAGCACAATTAATTTTGTCAAATAAAACTTTCATCACAGAAAATCCCATACATTAAAAATCAACATTGGTCTTATATATGACATATATGTAAATACCACACAAGTTATACAAAACATAATAGCTTATTTATAACAAAGGACTTCATGTTAAGGTGCACAAATTAACTCACACATATTCTTTGATTAAAAAATATTGAACATGACTAACAAAACAGGAGTCTATATATAAAACTACAGATATCACTAACTGGGTATTAAAAAAAACATGTGTGCATGTGTGTGTGTGTGTGTGTGTGTGTGTGTGTGAGAGAGAGAGAGAGAGAGAGAGAGAGAGAGAGAGAGAAAGACAGAGACAGAGACAGACAGAGACAGATGAAGAGAGAAACAGAGAGAGGGGGGAGAGAGAAGAGGAAAGAGAGAGAGAGAGAAAGAGAGAGAGAGAGAGAGAGAGAGAGAGAGAGAGAGAGAGAGAGAGAGAGAGAGAGAGAGAGAGAGAGAGAGAGAGAGAGAGAATGTATGTGCTGATCTTAGCACTTGGACTCAGGGCCTGGGTACTATCCTTGAGCCTTGTTGCTCAAAGCTAGCACTCTAACACTTGAACCAGAGCTACACTTCTGTCTTTTCAGTGGTTATTTAGAGATAAGATTCTCACACAACTGAAACTTCCTGCCAGGCTGGCTTTGAATTGTGATCCTCAGATCTCAGCCTCCTGAGCAGCTAGGATTACAGGTGAGACTGGTTATTGGAAAATTTAAAGACATAGAAGTTTTATTTTACTTAAAAAGTGATGTAATCTTAAACAGATTAATTTGCTGTAAGTTAATAAAATCTGTATCTACAAAGAGATGATCATAGTCACATAAATGTTCCTCAGAATAACACTAATAAATGACAAATCCAGTCAATTAAGAGATTAATTTGTCAAAGAAAGAGAACTTGATAGTCTTCAGCTAATAGACAACTGTTATGTTTTAAATCTGCTTTAGAAACCTGTATATGCTAACACTTAATTCTTTTGTAAGGAATTCATAGTATGTTGTTGATATTGCTCTTTTATTTCTCAACTAAAAACTCACTTGTTTGATGCGATCTGGATTAACGGTGGTCTGGGGTTGTAGAATGCTGACAGGTTCAGTCTTGGCCACATTCTGAGGCATTTCTCGAATTTTTTCTGCAATGAATCCATGAACTGCATTCAGTGCTTCAACTGTTCCCTGGATCAAGCACACTCTCTCAGTAGTACCTGCGGATAGAAGATGTATTTTCAGGGAATATATCTTCTCATTTTACATTTTTTAGCATAAAAGCTATGAAAAAGTATAAGTAAAATAATAAAAAATGTATAGCTTTAAGTTCTAAATGTTAAGCTAAATATAATTTATGTATATAATATCATTTTCATTTATTATATCATTGTAGTTATTGCAGTTTTATAGTTCTTGAACTTTAGAAGAAGCAGAGGTCCAGAGAAATTCAGAACTCTATCCATTCCTATTAACTTAAAAAACAAATAGTATTCAAGTAAAAATTGGGGTTAGAAACACATAGGTAACTATCTACAGAACCATCTTTCAAAGAGCTTAACCTCTATGAGTAAACACATAAAGAAATGGATAAACCAACACGAATGTTACAATTATTCACAATGAGATAGATCCTGGTAACTTCACAGATGATAAATTCCTAAATTACTAACACTCTTTACACTCTCAGAGCTCTTAATCATAGTAAGAGGCACTACTTGGTATTTTATATTTCATTACTTTTAATTTTTCCATTGGAATGTCAGCTGTATACTGACAATATAATATAGCATAATTGCTTTGTGCTATATTATTCCAGCAGTCTAAATCTCTGGTATATAGTAAATAGTTCTGGATAAACAATCAATGTTCCCTTTAGTAATGACATAATTTTAATAAGAATATCAGGGTTAAATAAGTAGTATTTATATATCACATAGAGCAAAGTATTACTGTTTTACAGATAGACTCTAAGGCAATGAAAGTATGTTATTAGGTTTTCAGACTACTGTGAGGTTTACTGAAGCAGACTGTAATTCAAGAGTAATAATCTCACAAGATGCATTTTTCATTTTTTTCTAATGACAAATTATTTTGGTAAAAAATGACATTTTAAAATTTGTAAATTTTTAAAATCTGTATGAACATTTTCAAGTACCTACTACATTTCCTTTGTGTAGTAGTAGTAGTATTTCAAAATTCTGATCTGCAAAATGTTTTAAAATATTGTTAAAGAGCACAGTTATGAAACTACTAATATTACAGGTGTTAAATTTACAGTGCCTTTAAGATTATAGTACATAAACAATTTATCATTCTTTTAGAAGAGACTTAGATCACAGGACTTGATCATGCAAATGATTATAATAAATAATAAGCATAGTTAAATTTTCCTAATTCAGTCCAAAAATTCACATGTCCTAGGTTGCAGAAATATTTCAATAGTGAGCAAGTATAACTTTCATTTGTAAGGATGGATAAAACCTGAAAAACACAATTTGAGTCTATGTACTTAATTTTTCTTGTTTCTCTTAATAATCTTCTTATCCTTGTCTATAATGAAGTATCTTGGTGATTCTTAAATAAATGAATTAATTTATAGGAATACTCAGAGGAGATATTATGAGATTGAATTCATATTCAATAAATAACTAGAAAGGATAGGAGCTGATCATTACAGTTAACGTAAAATGTCCTTATTTGGGTCAGTAGAAAAATCATACATCAGATCACATTACTGTGTTTGGAAACAACATAGAATACTCTCCAGTGGTTCCCAAAATAGTTTAACTTAGAGTTATTTTTAATAGTAAAATGTAATGCTAAATAAATACTTTATACAATTTATATTGTTCTTAATTTTGATTTAACAAATACATATGATATCTAATCACACAGTAACCCCAATACTCCAGATTGTATAGAGTAACAGATAGCAAATAGAAATCACTGATCCAGAGAGAAATATGATTGTCCACAAAGCCAAATATCAAACAGAAGCCTGTATGAGACAATTTATAGAGTTCATAAAATGACATTTACCATGTATAAAATCCAAAGATTATTTCATTTCCATTAGAATTACTCCAGTAAAAGAAAGAAAAAAGGAAAGCATGCATATATCACTAAGAAATACGAAATATTCAGAAGGGATGCTATTATATTCTTCTCATTTCTAATGGCCTTTTCACTCAGGTAACAGAAAAATCATAATTTTTTTAAATTTAATTTAATTTTATTTGTGAACATACTGTACAGAGGAGTTACAATTACATGGGCAGGATAATGCGTACATTTCTTACCAAGCATTGCAGCCTCCTCCTTTGTTTACCCTTCACATCCCTTCCCAGCCTCCCCCCACCCCCCATCCCAATCAAAAATCATAATTTTTAACAGGAAGTCACTAAAAAGGAAAACTGTCACAAATATGATCAAAGTCCTGTAACACAAATGAGCATATAAATCATGAAAAGTTGCTGGGTTTTGTTATTTTAAATGCTTTTAGAACTCGATTACTGTCTAAACTGAACTGCCAGTTATTTATCATTTTGTTTGATGGTAGTATTTATTTCTTTATGCAGCAGAGTAACAAGAGTTGAAAATCCATTTTTAAAAGTATTTGCTCACATTTTGTAAAAGGTAAAAATATGAGTGTATATAGTTTTAGGGAGAAATCACAAAATATGTAATTAGAAGGGTTAAAATCAATTACAAAGACTAACTAATGAGATGGCTTTAAAGTTTTAATTTCATGGGTAATCAAATGGCTAAAAGCACATTTCTAAAATTAGGTACAACCTAGAGCATTCCATCACTTCTTTCTTGGGCTCAGTCCTGCTTTACTCATTATGTATTTTGTTCTTTCTGTTTTTCAGCTCCTTTCTTTAAGCTGTGTTTTTTTACTGGCACATTCCATCATAAGAAAATATATTACAAGCATTTTAACATTTAAAGATATTTGTGGAATTGAAAAATTAGTCTTTGTAAAACTAATGGGATAATCCATTTAGGTAAAGATAATAAATGGATAAAACCATTGGTTAAAATGTTTATGACAAATTTTGAATGAAACTATCAAGGTTTTTCCTGACTGACTTCAGGGGTCAACATTTATGTGATGAAAAATGTGAAAACAATCAATATGAACCTTTTAAAGTAATGCAACATATAGTTTAACTCTCTCTATATATATACCTATATATATAATAATATATATTGTAATATATAATAAAAGTTTTTATTGTAATATACAACTGAAGTTTTATTAGTTTTAGGTTCAAACACTTTTGTGTGTCTGTATATATATGTATATATATATACACATACTTTTGTATGTGTATTCAAATACTTTTGTGTTCAAATACTTTTGTGTATTTATATACAAACTATTTGAATCTAAAATTAATAAAATTTTTGCACTATACAATTATAGATATTTCTAAAAGCAGAAATATTATTCTGTAGAGAAGCAAAAATACCCGTCGAAAATGTCAAACAGTTTAGAAAACTGATTCAGGTTCATTGGTAAGGAGAAATAATATAATCTATATAATAAAATTAACTAAGAGATATTATAATCCAACTATATTATAATTTTGATTGAAATTTAGACAATTTTCATTTGAAGGACAATTGAAACAAGTATATGAAGTGAGTATTAAAGCGTATCAATTACTTAACAGTTGTGATTATAACATCAGGTTTTGTAAGAAAGCATCCTTTTTAATTTTTGGAGATATTAATAAAATATATACTTAGAAAACCAGTGGAATGTGTTTAAAATATTTCTGCAACATAAAAAGAAGTAGGCTTTGCAAAATTTTGAAACTGTTTATAGATAAAGCATATAAGGAGATTCACTATCCCACTTTTATGTACATTTGAAAACTTCCTAATAAAATTATACAATAAGTAATAAAATTATGACCTTTCTTCTAGAAAGATCAATTTTTTAATAGCTAAAAATTCCTTGAGTGAGTTAAATATACTCTGCTTCCTCATACCCAATTTTAAACCTTCTCCACAATAGCTATTTGCTCCAGGGTCTATTCCATTATGGCATATGCCTGAAATGTCCACTGAAAGAACTTATTAAAGCTATACCTGGGCAAATACACTTTTCTGTTCTTCACATTCTTTGTGCCACCATCAACATTTGACAGGTTGGATATTCTAAGAACGTATCACTTGGCTTTTGGGATACAAAATACTTCTGGGTTCTGATTTTCACTCCCATCATTCATTTGAAAAATATTTTTTGATGAACTAGTAAGCAATAATCCAATTGGAAGGTGAAGACAGAGTCAGGGCTAAAAAGATCATGTAAAAACTTTAAACATAAAACTAAATAGACAGGATTAAGTGCTATCAAGAAAATTGGGGGTCATAGAGGCTGAGCAAAGACAAAAAGAACTATCAGAGAAACTTGGTCAAACTCACTACTGCATCTCCAGTATGTAGAATAATGCCTGACACAACATATGCTTAACAGGTAGCTTTTAAACTACAGAAATAACTTTTTATACCTAGCTTTATACCTAATTTGGAATTATATATATATATGAATGATTTGTACAGCTTTTTATTAGTGCAAAACATGTATAAAGCAAATATACATTATTTGGGTTTTTAAGATCACATGATATATGCAAATTTGATATATTTTGGAAAAAGATTTTATAAAACTAAAGTAACAACTTTATGGCATATGAGCATAATTTTTATGATCATTTATGGGCATAACAGGACACTCAGTAAAAATCATGTAGGCAATGGTATGAGGGGATAAAATAAATAATTTAATATTTTTTAACTTCTAAAGTAAAAGAAACAGATCAACTGAACGTGTAAAACTAACAAAATATAAAGAACAAATTTTGCTGTATTCTAAAATGCAATTAAAAACTTCTGAAAAAATTGGTACCAACTTTAAAACTTGAATGAGTACATTAATGAATACATAAATATTTCTGATTGTTATCTACAATGGAAATTAGTAAATATTTTTGATTTACATGTGAAAAGTGCATTGTTTTGTACAGGTCTACCATCCATATTTTCAAATATAAAGTTTAAGCTGGGCACCGGTGGCTCTCTAGCTACTCAGGAGGCTGAGATTTGAGGATCGAGGTTCAAAGCCAGCCCAGGCAAGAAAATCCGTGAGACTCTTACCTCCAATAAACCACTAGAAAACAGGGAGTGGTGCTGTGGCTCAAGCAGTAGGGTGCTTGCCTTGAGCTGAAGAGCTCATGGACAGCGCCCAATCCCACAGTTCAAGCCCCATGACTAACAACAACAAAAAAAAATTAAAATGCTCCAAATCCTTAACTTATTGAGTGCAACAAACATGTCACTCAGAACATTCACATTTTGGAGAGTTTCAAATATTAAATTTGGAAATTAGGAATGCTCAATTGACAAATTTTAGGCAGATATTCCCAGCTGAGAAACATGAAACCATTATATTCTATTCAGAAATGGAAAGACCTGGAAAAAATTATGTTAAGTGAAGTAAGTCAGGCAACAGATACAAAAGATGCAGGTATTCTCTTTTATGTGGAAATGAGATTTAGCTTATAAACCTGTAAGTACATACTTTGAGTGGTAATCAAGTATATACAAATATATTAATTGAAATATGGTAGATTCAAAGGTAAATCTCAAATAGTATAATGCTTTAGAAAGTTCAGGGTTGGGAAGGTGGCTCAGTGGTAGAGTGCTTGCCTCACATGCATGAAGCCCTGGGTTTGATTCCTCAGCACCACACAAACAGAAAAAGCCAGAAGTGGTGCTGTGGCTCAAGTGGTAGAGTGCTAGCCTCTTTGTGTGCAAGGACAGTGCCCTGAGTTCAAGCTCCAGAACCGCCAAAAAAATAAAAAACAATCAAAGTTCAGCAAAATAACACACCAGGAAGTAGGTACTAGAAAGGGTTAGGGGATCAAGGGGTAGATCAATGAAGAGGAGGAGAGAGACGAGAATGCAGTCAAGAATCCAAGGTATATCCTATAAAATTAGGATGATTGAGGGAAAGGGTATGTAGGGGAAGGATGGATAAGAATGTTGAGTCATTATGTCGAAACGAACTTTACAACTTTGGTGGGGTGGGGGGAGGGTTGGGTAGGGGGGTGGGAGGAGGATGGGATAGGAAGGGGAAACAAAGGAGGAGGCTACATGCTTGATAAGAAATGTACTCATTACCTTGCGCATGTAATTGTAACCCCTCTGTACAGTATTTTCACACACAAAAAAATTGTAAAAAAAAAGAATGTTGAATGACATTAAGATATGGTATTCTTAAACTGCTTTGTTAAATGGCAACTCCTGTATACAACTATTAAAGGATATTCAATCTATGCTTCCATTGAGAATATAGCTCAACAACTTACAAGAATGTAGACATACAATTCTTTAGAAAATACAAGTGTTAAAAGGAAGGAATTTGACTGTAGTATTGACAGTGAAACATCTTAATTTTGAAAGGGGTGATATTGATCACAATGTATTGTATTCTTAAACATTAATTGGCAATTCCTTTGTACAACTACCTAAAGACAATAATAAAAAGATAACACAACCTTAAAAAAAATTAAACACTCTTTCTCAGTATTTCTGTGACAAACTATAGACATTGTTTTTGGCCTCAAACAGAACTTATGAAAATGGAAATGTCAAGAAAGTTTTCAGTAGGCAAAATCTGATATTTGAAACACAACAAAATACATATGCAAGTTTCATAGCAAGATAATGACTTACAATACTTAGAAGTTACTAAATTCCAAACAACTTATATTCTGAGTGGGTTATTATCTTTTCTACTAAAATAAGTAGATTTATTATTTTAGGAAATCTTTCTCAATACATTATAATTTTTGCTCAGTGTACTGTATATTCTCAAGATACATTTAACATTTCCTTCATATTTCAGGCCAACGTTATGATTGAAAATAATAATACAATGTCAATCTCTATAGATTTCTTTAGGTATGTTTATCATCTCACAAAAGGTTCTTAGTGAAGAAATCTACTGTTTTCATTTTCTTTCCTTTGAAATCTCTTTAACTGTCTGTATTCCTGGATTTGCAGTAAGAATCAACTGAGAAACTATGGCATTCATACTTTTTTATCAAAATGTTTAAAATAATATATGTGTGTGTGTGTGTGTGTGTGTGTGTGTGTGTGTGTGTGTGTGTGTGTGTGTGTGTGTATGGAGAGGGGGGAAGAGAGAGAGAAAGAGAGAGAGAGAGATACCTTAACTTTCCAAACGGAAACCCAGGTGATAGTTTTTTTTTTTTTAAATGAATAAAAAACAACCAACAGTGAGTTGCTTCACGGTCCTAATTCTGTAACCATGCAAATTTATATACTGAAGTATATATTTATGTTAAAATCCGCATAAAAATTAGTTCAATAGCTTTTCTTTAGATTAACTGTTAAAAGTGAGTTACAAAGAGCATCAATCTTGAATGACAACAAATGTTGGGTATATTCTGTCAGGTTAGATGATATACAATTTAAATTATGAGAAAAAAAAAGTCATGAGAATAAAAGTGATGGCAGTGGTACTTTTAATATATTAAAACTGTTGGAAGAATTCTTACATATGACTTCATTTTCATATATTGCCTTTCAACAGACCACAATCCATGCGAGAAATAATGATTCCTGGTAATGCCTTAAAAAAATTCAGAGCCTTTTCATGAATTCATATGTTCTGATATTTACTGCTGCTAAGTACAGCAGCAGAAGTCCCATTATGGGGCTGTATTGTGCAGCAATATAGTGTTAAACCATTTCCTAAGAAAACATATCCTTTGTCTAATTTCCAGAAATGAAGCTACCTGAAGGTTTCCTTTGACATTCATCATGAACCTTTTCTTTATGATTTAGTTTCTTTTCCAAGTCTGTATATTCATAAGAGCTAAATTAAAACTGTAAGAAATTCTACAACTTGCATCTCCTATCATTATTCTAAAAGTTCTTTAAATGATAATGCTTCTTTATGTTTACCAATCATTTTATAATTATGAATTATGTATCTAAGTCTACATGCATACATATAAATTTTCCTTTAATATTATTTAATGTGCACAATAACCAGGACAGATAATATAATCTCCAGCTTACAGTTACTCAAGTGAAAGCAACTGGATCAAAGTCACACAGCAAATGCAGAAATAATTTAAGGTACTTTAGAGCAATTATACTACATACCTCTAGGAAATGTAACATTAGGCCAGCTACCAAAAATAAAATATATTTAAGAAAAACCACCAATGTTTCAGATTGATTGGGGAAAATTAATTTTAACCAAATTTGACAAATGAAAAATTACTTTTCAGACTCACTGCACACATAATATAAAACTAAAGGAAATGATTGACCCTTTTGCAGAGAACAGACCACCACAGGAGATGGTTACTAATTGTGTGAGGCATTAACAATCCTTTTTAGAATAAGCTTTGAAAATAACAAAGGAATTTAGAAAATTGCCATAAAAAGTTAAGTTCAATTTGTAGTTGCAGTTTTTATACCATTGAATAGTGTGCACATTTAATAATATTCCATTCTGGCTTCCATTTACCAAGGGTAAAATACACTACTTTAAGACATCTGAAAAATAAGTAATAGCAAGACACTGGTACTTATTAATGCCTTTAATCCTAGCTACTCAGGAAGATGAGATCTGAGAATTATGGTTCAAAGCCAGTCTGGGCAGAAATACCTTGAGACTCTCAATCTCCAATTCTGTACCCAAAAAGTCAGAAGTGGAGCTGTGGCAAGTGGTAGAGTGTTATACCCTCAAGCAACAAAGCTCAGGGACAGCACCCAGGTCCTGAGTCTAAGCACTAGGACTAGCACCAAAAATAAAAATTTTAAGATAAAATAAATAAGTAATAGGGATTGGCATCTATGAAACATAATAGTTGCTTTTCTTCCCCCCAAATAATGCAAATGGTCATATAACATGCTTTAATCTCAAGTGAATAAAGTCTTAATGCTCTGTTTTAAGAACATGCTTTAATATAAAATATATCCATCCAAGCTAAATAATCACTGTATAGAATTCAGAAAAAAACAAAAAAACGAAAAAGTTATTCATATTCTTTGGTGACCTTAGAAGACAATGAATGGTACGTGAGACACTGCTTAACTCCTGTCTCAATCTGTTCTATGCATGCTTATGGCATACTTTATTTAACTAGCTATTTTTATAAAGTAGCTTCTGCAGTACTGATGAACACTGAAAACAGATATACATGAAAAAATTAAATAACAGTGGCAGCCATTGTCATGTATACTCAATTTGTCTTATATTTAAGTTCTGAAGTAATGCAGAAATTCCCACCAAGATGAGTAGGTATTCATTTACGGTTTACTCTAAATTAAGAATTAAAATACACAAGGTATCAAAACCAAATATAGTGACAATGCGGTATAAACCATAGAGGGAAAAAAACACAAGAAAAAAGAAATAACTTTACATTGCACATTAAAAACAACAATATGTTTATCTGAATTAGGGAAGGGAAGGGAACAACAAAATGGTGAGACAAAGGACAAAAGGCTAGCCAATTCAATAGCAATACTCACAAGACAATATGTTGCAAATGAATTTTACAACTTGTGGGGAGCATTGGGGGAGGGAAAATGGGAGAAAAATGAGGGAGGTGGTGACAATGTTTGACGAGAAATGTATTCATGGGGCAGGGAAGGTGGCTCAATGGTAGAGTGCTTGCTTTGCATTCATGAGGCCCTGGGTTCAATTCCTCAGCACTGCATAAGCAGAAAATGCTGGAAGTGTCGCTGTGGCTCAAGTGATAGAGCACTAGCCTGGAGCTGCAGAGTTGAGGGACAGCACCCAGGCCCAGAGTTCAGGGCCCATGACCAATCCCCCCCCCCCACTCCCACTCAAAAAAAAAAAAAACAAAGAGAAAAGTATCTTACATATGTAACTGTAACCTCTCTGTATATCACCTTGACAATAAAATTAAATTAAAAAATAAAAAGTCTTTCCTAACAATAACCCACGTTTTTACTGTATTTGATGTTGGTATAATTTGTGGAGGGAAAGGGAAAAAACAAATTGTTTAAATAGGGATACAGGTGGACCCATTGCAACAATAAGATGTACAAGACCTTATGTCGAAAAACGAACGTTACAACTTTGGTGTGCGGGTGTGTGTGGGGGGGGGGGTTTGGGAAGGGATGGTAAGGGGAAACAAAGGAGGAGGCAACAATGCTTGATAGGAAATGTACTCATTACCTTGCTCATGTAATTGTAAGCCCTCTGTATGGTATTTTCACAATTAAAAAAATGAAAAAAATAAAAATTACAACATTACTTTGGTCAATATTATTACTTTTTAGTGTCTAAAATGAAATATAGGATTATAAAACTGACAAGACAAAAATCTCAATAAACCTTCCAAACCAACAAAAAACTCAATAAAAATTACTATTATATGTACATACAGAGAGACATCTACTTGCCACCATTTGTAAAAACTGATTTGCACTTGATTTCTGCTGCAATAACGAAAAAAAATCTTCACCTACCCTTTATATTCTATGGAGAAGTAATTTGCAGAAGTTCATATCATAGACTACATTTGGAAGCTGAAAAAAGTTTGTATGACAGATGAGATACAGAATATGCTATGGAATGCAGAAGTGTAACCAGTGGTGCAATGCTTCATGCAAAGGGAGGAAAAGAACACATCGGTGGACATTTTTGCAGCACAGTAACAAAGTATAAATCAAGAGCAAAAAATGGGTATCTCTGAGGGTAGTTCTATTTGACATATGACAAAAGTGTCTCCTTTGAACTCCAATGTATTCATGAGCTCCAGTGTTACTTAGAAAATCAGTTATAGGGGTTGGGAAGGCAGCTCAGTGGTAGAGCGCTTGCCTTGCATGCATGAGTCCCTGGGTTCGATTCCTCAGCACCACATAAGCAAAAAGAAAAAAGCCGGAAGTGGTGCTGTGGCTCAATTGGTAGAGCTGAAGGGCTGAGGGACAGCTCCCAGTCCCAGAGTTCAGACCCCACGACAAGACCACCCCCCCAAAAAAAAAAGAAAAAAAGAAAATCAGTTATAATGAGTCTGTAAATACAATATGAAGGATTGGGTCCACATCTCCACAGATTACAAGAGAGATTGGATAATACAGGTCAGTGAATAATCAATACATTTTAGCAAGCTGATAATTTATTTTTATTATCTTCAAATAGTTGTGCAAAGAGACTTCACTTTATATGTCAGTTATATGTACCCTTCATTTTGATCAGTTTCCCTATTCCATCCTTCTTCCTACCCTTCCCACTGATCACATCCCAACTTCTCTCCTACAGTTTTTGTTTTTGTTTTTTTTTTTTTTAAATTCTGGCACTGAGAATTATATGCACTGAGAAGTATGGCTGGCTCACAATTCCTATTTTCTTTAATCTCTTCTTAACTCCCACTTCCTCCAGACATGTGTCAGCTTCCTTGTATTCATTTTGTTAAACTGCAATTAATTGTTCAAAGGAGTTACACCAAAGAAACCCACCCATGTATACCATAATTTATAGTCAGTTTGATTGTGTATGTATGTATTAGCCAACTGGAGCTATGTGCCAGTATGCCAGGCCCTTCTCATTTTAATTTTAGACTGTTCCTTGCTAGTACGGGAATACACTGGATTTTGTATTCTAATCTTGTACCTTAGCATTTTAGTTAATGTATTAGCTTTATTGTGGATTCTTTGACATTTTCTATTTATAGGGGTATTTATAAGTATTTATAAAAGTATTATTATGTAGACATAGATAGTTTTACTTTTTTCATATCAATTAGGATTCATATTTTATTTTATTTTCAATTATTCTGGCTAATACTCCTAAATAACAAATAGCAAAGATGAAAGCTGGCCTACTTATCATGTTCCTGAGTTTAGGAGAAAAGCTTTCTGATTTTATTATCATAATGTTAGCTGTGAGCTTTGCATAAATTACCTTTATCAGGTTGACCAAGAAAGACATTTTATGAAAGAAGATACAAACAATACCAATACAACATGGAAAACAATATTCACTTTGTGTGTAAATGGTACAGTAGGTGCATGAAATTGAGTTCACATAAGAAGAAACATTATTATAAGTAGCTTCAGTATATCACAATATAGTTACATAAAAATGTGACTTTAAAAACAGGTGTCAGTGGCTCACATCTGTAATCCTTACTAGTAACTTAGGATGTTGAGATCTGAAGAATCTTTTGTTTTATCTCTTATCAGATCTCTGTCCTATGTCTCTTATCTTGTGAATTATTAAATTGGTATAAGTAAGAGTTGCCACAGATGAAAGAACTCCAGGTGAGGAATCACTTGAATATAATAGTTAATCCCTGTTGGCCCTACTGGCGCTCTGTCACAGGAATACACAATTCTCCACAGGCTCAAACCTCCTGACTCCCTGGGTTGCCCTTTTGACTTTTAATCCAGTTGAAGACAGATACTTGGACTCCTGGTCACTCACTACCTCTCATGTATGTGAGGACAGATAGTTGGCTCTCTGTCACTGCTGGCTTTTCCTTTGCATGGGATCTCTGAGTCTATGGTTTCCTCTCTGCTCTCCATTGCAGTTTCTGGCTTCCTGCCCCTATTCACTAAGCTACTCCCAGTGATTAAGTCCTTGAGTATCCTTCAGTTAGCTCACTAGAATAGCTAACCTTCCCCAGACCATTAGCTATACCTTAGTGTTTCACTACCTTATCCTTCCCAACTCAGAAAACCGTAGATGATTTACATGAAAAGAAGAAAGTCTAGTGGGCCACCCCATTATGTACCTGAACCCGAGCTCTCACTGCCATCATCTGCCTACAGGAGATTACATTCCTTATATGCTAGTACATCTTAGTTTTTTACCAGACATTTTAAACATCTTCATTCATCATGATTAGACTCCTGTGTTAGTCTTGTCTATTTCTGAATCTTATCCAGTTCCATATCAAACCTCTTCAGAGTGAGCTCTACGTAATGAACACATACACTCTGTATCACACACAGCCCCAGTTTTAACATTTCTACTAATTAGTTTCCTTTTGAAAGTATATAGATGTAGAGTCAGGAAGTAAGAAAGATGCCAAAGTTTCAAAGTTTTCTAGTCAACCGAATAGAGTGGCTGGCATATCAGTAAAAAAAAAAAATGAGGAAAAATATCAAGTGGCATAATATTCTGGCATTTTGCTTTTCCTTTCTAAGTGGCAGCCTCAGTTAAACATGTCTCCTTAAGTTAACTTGTTTTTCTGAGTTTACTTACAGCTTCCCTCTACCTAAAGGATCCTCACTTCATCTCATCAGAGTAAGTACCAAAAAAATACATTATGAATTAATCCAATCTCTCAACTGGTACCTCCCTAACTGAAGCCATCATTATTTCTATAGATTCATTCTAATAATCTGTTAATTTGTTTCATTCCTCTACCTTCTATCAAGAATTATATGTAAATTATATTAATTTAGCCTTTTAAATTCGTAAATTATGTAATTTAGCCTTTTTAAGGCAGTGGCTTCACATGTAATGCTTGGTTTAAATCTAAATCCTTTACAACAGATTTCAAATCCATCAAGAAATCATGGTCTCTGCATAGCTCTCAGTTCTCATCATATCTCATATTACTCCCGTCTTTCTCTGCACTCCAGGGAGTTGGGTCTTTTTTAGCTACTGAAACATGCCAAGCTTGTTCTCACTTAGGCCTTTTCTGCTAACTCTATTCTGGGAGCCCATTCCTCTGGCTTTCACTATGCCAGTGTTATTCTCCAGTTGTGTCACTCAGGCATTAGTTCAGTGACACTGAATCAGAAAAGACTTTCAACACATAAGATATCTACAACTCAATTCCTGTCTATCACATTTGGATTCTTTACTGTCATAATGACCTTCATTATTTTATGAAGTTCTTAGTTGTAATTTGTTTACTTTGTTTTTGTCTCTCTCTGATAAGAACAAAAGACTCAAGAACATATAAATTTGGATCTTTATTTCACAGTTGTAGCCCCAACTTGGTTTCTTAATAACGTGTTAATAAATAATTATTTGCTTAATGAACTATGGTCTCTGACAAAACATAAATTTTATTAATTCTAATTACATTAAAATACAAAGTAAATACCAAGAGGGAAAGTATATATGAATTACCAATGATACAAGAAATAGCAAAAAGTATCCTTATATTCTTTTGTATTAACTTACATAATGTTCCCTACTGAAATACATTTACATTCAAGAGATTCTACTCTGTCCACACATCCTTTTATACCCAGGATGAGAAACTGGCTCAGTATTTCTTTTCCTAATTAACTTCTGACTATTTATGCTAGGTAAATCCATACACAGAGAAGAACTACGTAATTTTTTTTTCTGGACAAGAAAATCCACATGAACAAATTCTCTATATTGGTTAATCTAGGAGTAAGTACAGTTGAAACTTCTAACAAACTTTATGATCAATACTTACCACAAACTATGGCTTCCTTATAATAACTATGCATCAAATCAGAAAATTATTGACTTGATGGTGACAATTATATACTATTTTGCAAAGAAAGAATCACAGCTACTCAGGAAGCAGAGATCAGAAGGACTGTGTTTTGAGGCCAGACCGAACAAACTGTTAAGGAGACACCATCTCAATCCATAAGCAATATGTGCTGGTGCATGCCTGTGATGCCTCATACATCATGCTTTAGGGCAATAAACAAAAATTGACATCCTGTGTGAAAGAATAAAATTAAAGCTAAAAGCCTGGCTTAAAGGTGGCATAGCAGAAGAAAGGAAATAAATAACTTTATCTATTATTTGGCCAAATTTTCCTATGATAAATTAGAATTAAGATATAGTATTAGTGTGTTTACTATGTCTATGTAAAAATCCAGATATATAATTCTAAATAAAAACTCTCTTCCATGAAACAACAGTGCTAATATGGAATTTTTTTAAAGAATCAGGAAAAAATTGTAATTTCTATTATAATATCAACATTTTCATTACTATTAAGGTATGATAAATAAGCTCAATGTATGTCCATTTGTACAGTGAACCTCTAATAGACTTACAGGATATGTTATAAGTATTTATGAATAACTAATGATGAAAATAGCCAGGCGCCAGTGACTCATGCCTGTAATCCTAGCTACTCAGGAGACTGAGCTCTGAGGACTGCAGTTCAAAGACAGCCCAGACAATAAAGTCCTTGAGACTCTTATCTCCAATTAACCACCAGAAAAATGGAAGTGGCATGGTGGCTCAAGTGGTAGAGTGCTTGCTTTGTTCTGAAAAGCTGAGGGACAGCGCCCAGGCCCAGAGTTCAATCCACACAACTGACCAAAAATAAATAAAAATAAATAATAATAATAATTTCTTATTACTCTGATAGTAAAAAAGTTTTAGAGCAAAACTACCCTTAATCTTTTCCTATTCTTCAGTAAAGATAAAGCTATTAGTTTGTATTGATCATTAGGTGCTGGATATTACCAAATTTAAATTTAACAAGCATAAAGAACATGAAACATATTTGACACTAAGAAGGAACCTAAGTACTTTACAAAAAGTCTCATTTCTGTGTAAGACCTGTAAGTATCCTGAAGTCAGACCAAGAAATACAATGAAATTCCTATTAATGATTTGAAAGTAACAAACAAGAAAAAATATAAATTAACTAATAAATATATTATATTTATCATGTATAATTAATATTATGTATAAATTATACATAATATATAGTATATTATAATATATGTAATGTTACATAATAAAATTCATAATATATATTAGTATAGTATATTATACAAATATATAAATATATTAGAAAGTAATAATCTAAAAGTACACATATAACAACATAAGACAAAGCAAAAAACGAGAGAGGGGCAACAATGTCTAACAAGAATGGTACTTATTATATATCACCCAGCACCAGAATAAACTCCAAATGGATCAAAGACCTCGGAGTCAAAGCAGACACTGAAAACATTACAGGATGGAATAGGAGAAACCCTAGGCCTCCTTGGCACAGGCCGAAAATTTTCTTAATAGAGACCCAGAAACACAACAAATCAAAGAAAGGTTGGACAAATGGGATTGCATGAAATTGCACAGCTTCTGCATGGCAAAGGACATAGCTAGAAAGATCAATAGAAAGCCCATGGATTGGGAGAAGATCTTCACTAGCTATACAACGGACAAGGGTCTCATATCTAAAATATACCTGGAACTCAAAAAATTAAATCCCGCAACAAGAAATCCTCAAAGAAACAACTGCCCAATAAATAAGTGGGCTAAAGACTAAAAGAGAAACTTCTCTGAGGAGGAAAGAAGGATGGCCAATAAACACATGAAGAACTGCTCAACGTCTCTAGCCATAAAAGAAATGCAAATCAAAATAACACTGGGATACCACCTCACCCCAGTTAGAATGGCTGTAATCAAGAATTCTAATAACAACAGATGCTGGAGGGGATGTGGCCAAAAGAGAGCCCTACTGCATTGTTGGTGGGAGTGTAAACTTGTTCAACCACTTTGGAAAGCAGTATGGAGGTTCCTCAAAAGATTCCACAAAGAGCTCCCCTAGGGCCCAGCAATCCCACTTTTGGACATTTACCCAATTGATCACAAACAAGACTATACTAAAGCCACCAGCACAACTATGTTTATTGCAACCATAGCTAAGATATGGATCCAACCAAGTTGCCCCCTCAGTAGATGAATGGATCAAGAAAATATGGTATATTTACAGTGGAATTTTATGCCTCCATCAGAAAGAATGACATTGTCCTATTTGTTAGGAAATGGAAAGACTTGGAAAAAATTATATTAAGTGAAGTAAGCCAGGCCCAAAGAAACATAGGTCCCATGGTTTCCCTTATTTGCAATAACTTGTGTAAGTCTAAGACAAGCACAAAAGGTCAAAAGCTATGTTCATATGACTATATAAGATGATGCTAAGCGAAACCAACCCCATGATAGGGTCACAACTAGTTTTTTCTTTCTTGCTATCATTTTTAATGTATTTGAAATGTATTATGTGATTTTTTTGTTTCTTTTGTATGTTCTTCCCCCACAATATAACCCCTGTTTTCACTGTATTTAATTCTGGTGCTGTACATCTTGTATATACATTTTTCTAATTTGGGAAGGGAAGAGAAATTTAAAAAAATGCTTAAATAAGGATATAGGTTGACCCACTGTAACCATGAGATGTACAAGACACCATGGTGAAAATGAACTGTACAACTTGCCGGGTTGGGGGAGGGAGGATTTGGAGAGGTGGGGAAGAAAGGGATGGTAGGGGAAAACAAAGGAGGAGGAAACAATGCTGGATAGGAAATGTACTCATTACCTTACTCATGTACCTGTAATCCCTCTGTACAATATTTCTACAATAAAAAACATTAAAATTTGTGTCCTATAATTTGCTCCATAAAAGAAATTTCTAGTTAATACTGTTGAAGAGAAATATTACATATAGTATTCTCCCCATTGGAAATTCTACAATAAAGAAACCCATATAATTTTTCATGAACAAATTTATCTATCCATGGCATCTATTAACATCTTGATGATACAATATTTTACACAACATTCTTTGCAAAACTAAATCAAATTATCATAAATCAAATTGTCATAAATCAAATTATCTTGAAATATTTACCTCATAATTTTAAAATGTGCTATTTGCAGGACAAATTCAAAGCCAAGATATTTAAATAAGAAATATATATTATGTAAAGATTAGAAAAGCTCTTCATTTCTATTGTCTTGAAATACTAGCCACTCATAGTTTTCTATTAATATTCTATCTTTCTCTTTCTATTAATAATCTATCTTTCTCTTTCTCTTACTTTTAAAACAGAACCTTGCTATGTATCACAGGCTGGCCTGGAACTCACTTCAGCTTTTTGTCTCAGCCTTTCAAAAGCTTAGATTACAGGCATAGTCCACTAACCCAAGTCTATCAACTTAATGAACAAAGAAAATCATTGTGATCACATTTAAGTAAGGAAACTAATGTATTTGCTTTAATCATTGACAGCAAATTTTAGGTGTAGGTATGCAAGTTTTTAGTGACTGTTTTATTGAAACAGATATAGGCAATATTGGTAAGGAATCAAAGTACAATCACCTCAGAGAATTCTTCATCATGAAGTTTCCTTTAAAATTGTTGGCCATTGTAACAATAAAGTGTACAAGATATTGTGTTGAAAATGAACTTCACAATTTCGGGGGGCAGGAAGGGAGGAGTTGGGGAGGTGGGGAGGAAAGGGATGGTAGAGGAAAAACAAAGGAGGAGTTAACAATGCTTGATAGGAAATGTATTCATTACCTTACTCGTGTACCTGTATTTTTATAATAAAAAATTTATATGGAAAAAAAGAAAAAAATTGTTGGCAAGACAAATTTTAAGTTTAAATTTATTTTGTATTTATCAAAGCTGTTCAACTATTAATATAATAAAAATTTAGTGATATAATATGAATTTAAGTACTCTACTAATTCCTTTCTCATTTATAAAAATAAAGGGAAGGAAACATTGCTGTCTTCGAATTTTATGTCATTGAGTTCTCAAAGTGAAACAGTTTCAATAAGAGCTACATGGAAATAGCTCAGATTAAAACACAATGAGGCTTTTAAGATGATTTTTACATTAGTAACTGAGAAATAGAATCAACTAAATCTATTAAATCTATTTCTTAAATACAGCTAATGTGATGAAAATGTCTTATTTTTACAGCCATCCAATTTAACAGGAACAAACTAGGTCTGCCTATCCCCCCCAACCCCCGCCGTGTTATTTTACTTTTTTTGTACAAATCCACTTTGGACTGAATTTTAATTGATTTTCTAGTCATGGATGGTATATAAATTGTGCTACTATTTAGAACATAAGCTTTTCTTTTTTTGTAGGTTCCTTGCTAACATGTTATGGAATGGAAAACCTATGGGACTTTGAGACTTTAATTTGATTTTGTGATGCTGAAGCTGTAACTGTGGATTCGTAAATGAACATTCTAACAATTAAAGCCAGAATAAAGTTAAAAAATGCTTTCTATGTTTTTATAAAGATAAAAAAGCATTACATAGTCCTGGGTGTTTCAATTTGCTAAGAATATACTTAAACAGGAAGAATTTTAGGAAGAATGTGAATTTTATTATGTTATATACAGATGAATTGAAAGACAATATATTTCTAGAGAAACAAAAAGGACTATGAAGAACCAATTGCACTGCAAAAAGTAATATAACTTTAGTATGGTCTTGTTTGTGATCATTTGGGTAAATGCCCAAAAGTGGGATTGCTGGGGCATAGGGGAGCTCTATGTGGAGTCTTTGGAAAAGCCTCCACATTGCTTTCCAAAGTGGTTGAGCAAGTTTACACTCCCATCAACAATGTAGTAAGGTTCCCTTCGTCCACATCCCCTTATGTTTATTGCAGGATAATTTACCATAGCTAAGATATGGAACCAACCCAGATGCCCCTCAGTAGATGAATGGATCAAGAAAATGTGGTATATATGTAGTATACAATGGAATTCTATGCCTCCATCAGAAAGAATGACATTGCCCCATTTGTTAGGAAATGGAAAGACTTGGAAAAAATTATATTAAGTGAAGTAAGCCAGGCCCAAAGAAACATAAGTCCCATGGTTTCCCTTATTTGTAATAACTAGTATATGTCTGAGTCAAGCAGAAAAGGTCAGATAAGTTTATGGTAGGGGAATGAACCCCAAGGTAAGTATTCAAATGTTTTTTTTTTCTTTCATGCAATTGTTTCTAACATATCTATATGATGATTTCTATGTTGCTTTGTATGTCCCTCCCCCACGGTATAACCGCTGCTTTCACTGTTTTTGATGTTGGTATAATTTGTAGAGGGGAAGGGAAAAACAAATCGTTTAAATAAGGATACAGGTGTACAGGTGTACAAGTTATGCTTGACTCCACATTCTAGGCCACAAAGCAAACTTGTCTAAATTCAGAAACATTGAAGTTATAGCCTGCATTCTTCCTGACCACAAGGGAATAAAATTAGAACTCAACACCAAAAGCCACCAAAGAAAGTCCGGTATCACATGGAGGCTAAACAACACACTGCTGAATCAAGAGTGGGTCATGGAAGAGATTAGAAAGGAAATTCAAATGTTCATGCTATTCAACAAAAATGAACACACAAATTACCAGCTCCTCTGGGACACAGCAAAGGCAGTACTCAGAGGCAAGTTTATAGCTCTGAGCTCCTACATCAACAAATTGGAGAGATCTGAAACTAGCAATTTAATGACACATCTAAACCTCCTTGAAAAAGAGGAGCAAGATAAACCCCAATCCAGTAGACGGAAAGAAATAATCAAAATTAAATCAGAATTAAATGAATTAGAATCCAAAAAAACTATAGAAAGAATCAACAAAACAAAGAGTTGGTTCTTTGAAAAACTTAACAAAATTGACAGACCCTTAGCAAATCTTATCAGAAAAAGAAGAGAACACACCCAAATTAATAAACTCAGAGATAAGAATGGAAACATCACCACGGAAACAACCAAGATTCAGAACATTATAAGGGAATACTTCTCAAAACTTTATGCTAATAAGTTCGACAACTTGACAGAAATGGACCTCTTCCTAGCAAATATTGACATGCCAAAACTAAACCAAGATGAGTTAAACTATCTTAACAGGCCCATATCAAGCATTGAAATAGAAACAGCAATAAGAGACCTCCCAGCTAAGAAAAGTCCAGGACCAGATGGTTTTACAGCGGAATTTTACAAGGCCTTCAAAGCAGAGCTCACACCAGTTCTCCTCCAACTCTTCAATGAAATTGAAAGAGAAAGCTCACTACTGAACACATTCTATGAAGCCATCATAACCCTCATCCCAAAACCAGGCAGGGACTCATCAAAGAAAGAGAACTATAGACCCATTTCTTTGATGAACATTGATGCAAAACTTCTCAACACAATTTTGGCCAATCGACTTCAACAATTCATCCAAAAAATCATACACCACGATCAAACAGGATTCATTTCAGGGATGCAAAGCTGGTTCAATATACGCAAATCAATTAATATTATTCATCACATCAACAGGAGCAAGAACAAGAACCACATGGTTATCTCAATAGACGCAGAAAAAGCATTCGACAAGATCCAACACCCCTTTATGATGAAGGTTTTGGAAAAATTAGGAATCCATGGAACATTCCTCAATACAATAAAGGCTGTATATGACAAACCTACAGCCAGCATTATACTCAATGGTGAAAAACTAAAGCCATTTCCTCTTAACTCAGGAACAAGACAAGGATGCCCACTCTCTCCACTTCTCTTCAATCTAGTATTAGAATGCCTAGCTACAGCAATAAGACAAGATGCAGACATAAAGGGGATCCAAATCTCCCTCTTTGCAGATGACATGATCTTGTATTTAAAGAATCCCATAGACTCCACTCTCAAATTACTCAAGCTGATTCAAAACTTTGGCAAAGTAGCAGGTTATAAAATTAACCTCCAAAAACCAATGGCTTTTCTGTATGCCAACAATGAGAAAAGTGTGGCTGAAATTAGGAAAGCAACTCCATTTGTAATAGCCCCACAAAAAATAAAATACCTAGGAATTAACTTAACTAAAGAAGTGAAGGACCTCTATGATGAAAATTTTAAAATCTTGAAAAAGGAAATCAACACAGAACTTAAAAAATGGCAAAACCTCCCATGCTCCTGGATTGGAAAGAAGCTATCTACAAATTCAACGCGATACCTATCAAAATTCCACCCTCATTCTTCAAGGAAATAGAAGAGGCAATCCAAAAATTCATATGGAACAATAAAAGACCCCGAATAGCAAAAACATTTCTCAACGGAAAGAACACTGCTGGAGGAATATCAATACCAATCTTCCCTGAAGATATGCTTGACTCCAGTCCCTATTTATTTATTTATTTATTTATTTATTTATTTTTGAGGTAGGTTACCACTTGGACAAATACTTTTGGCCTGAAATCCCCCTACTTGTGTTTCTTAGTGTGAGTGGGGATTTTAGGCATGTGCCACTGTGCTCAGTCAATGTATTTCCTTCCTTAGCCGAAATAACAGGTGCATACAACAGCATCATGCAATTGGTTGAGATAAAATCTTGTAAACTTTTATAGTTCCTAATCTCTGCTTCCCAGATAAGTAAGGATAAACACTGGAGCTGCTGTGACTGCCTATCAACTGTTTTTGAAGAAAGGGCCAGTGCATCATATTTGACATCACAGTCAATGCTAAATAAAATAAAGTTTAATGATTTTTTTAATTTTCTCAATTATTGCCTGATATTGCAATTTTGCACTGAACCTAAATGAGCTGATTCCACCTCTTGGTTGCTGATTGGTACAGTGCACAGAATCAGAAATGTGAAATTCCCAATGTACTTATTTTTCATAAATTAACATTTGTTTTATACTATAATGAGTGTTTTAAGCCTTAAGAAATCTGTTTCACTAAAATTCAGATACATGACGCACCTATTTAAGTGGCATGATTTAAAAGGATACCTCAACACACTGATTTAAGTAACTCTAAAAAGGATATTAATTCAAACTAAGTTCTAAATGGCATGAATGATGTTTTCTGCAAATTGTATCACAGTAGTTAATAGGAGTGAGTGGACAATTGAAGCATGATTTCCGCTCTGTAGCCTTTGTCTGTGTTACATTGCTACTTTTTATATTATTGTGGCCAAAGAAACCCATCCCAGCTTGATACACATTTTTATATGATATCCTATGAAGTTTTCCAAAATAAAATAGAAAGTAAGAAGTAAAATAACAGATGCATAAAGGCTAGTTAATTAATAAAACTTAACTATATTCATTGAATTTCATGAATCCTGCGCTTAGACACATTTTTAAGTAGCTTTGATTCACTTTATACTGAAATTATTATGCTACTTGCTTTGTCAGATCAAACTAGTATCTCAAATAAAAAACTATGTAACGGACTAAGCAAGAATGTAAGTTTTCTGTTGTTTTCCCATTATACCATAGCCACCTATTCATCATATTACCTTTTACACTAGAAGATCCAGACAAAATCAAATAAGTAGATTCTGTCTTAAGTGCTTACCAATCCATAACATAAAAAGAGTACAAATAGCATCTTGAAAATCAATCCATTGGCAAGAAAACAAAACAAAAATAATCAAGAAGGAAATATGGCTACTTGCTGAAAGGAATAAACAACTAAACAAGATGTTATCTTTAGCATAACTATACATCCAATAAAGCAAAAAGAAACAAACCCCTCTAGCAATATAGGTAAGCTGTAAAATTTGCCATTGTTATGAAGGAACTATGTTACACATTCCACATAAGCCATAAATAGAATTTTAAATTTTGTGCTTTCCAAGGATGATGATGTAGAAATGTTTATAATTAGAAAGACTCTAATTCATGATTTGGTCTAATAAAACAGTAACACTCTAGGTTATATAAGTTTAATAAACACTAACTTTCAACCAAAAACTGAAATTACACACAAATTGTAAACAAACACATTCATACTCACAAAAGCCACTTATCTCTACATACTTAAATATACTTTATACCACTAGACAATTTGAACATATTTTCTGTGATTAGAAAAATCTATCATAGAAATGATGAACATTACCAGACAGGAAGAGATAATAAATAGGAAATTTAGCACTGTAGAATGTTATATACACACAAAATACTTCATCTAAAAAACGACAAATTTGGAATAATTATTTTTTAATAGAGACTTAGAATTGAAGTGAATATGTGGCAATGTTTTCCTCAAGTATTGTGCTTGGCATTTATTAAATAAGGACTGTGGTGTTACTTTATCTTGCAAAATTCTGATGAAGGATAAGATACCTCACCAAAGGCTTATATGTAAAATGGCATTACAATAGTCGAGTTTAAAAGATGAGTAAGTCTGTGGTAGTGTATATACAGTTTTTAAAGAATATCAAAAGTAGATCATCTCAAATAGTATATTAACAATTTTGAATTTACTGAGAATAAAGAAACAAATACTTTTTGCAGGAGAAAAGTGGAATTGTAGATATATATATATATATATATATACATAAATTATATGGAGATTGTGAGTCTGGTGATAGACATATAATGAAAACAGTAATCAAGGTGAGGCTCAATGAAATTAGAACTGTGCTACAAATGAATAGGTGTAAAATATATTCTAGAGGAAAAACTGTCAAAACTTAGCAAGTGAAATAAAAGAGGAAGATTAAAAGTTAACCACCTCTTTCTTCTTCCCCTTCTTCCATAGATAGACCAGGCTGCACCTCTATGTTACAGTAGAACTATTCACAAAACCAAAGTTAAGGAATCACCCTTGATGCTCATCAACAGATGGATAAAGAAAAAGATGGCATATATACATACAGGCGTACCATTCAACTATAAATCAAGTCATTTGCAGGAAAATGGGTGGAACCAGAAATCATTATGATAAGTGAAATAAGCCAGACACAGAAAGACAAATATTACATATTTTCTCATCTGTGGAATCAAGGTTAAAAAAGTAAAACAAAACTTGAAGACAGAAGGCAGAGCATGGAGAGACGTGAATATGATCAAAACATTTTATTTACATGCATAAAAGTGTCACAAGGAAGCAAATAATGAGCTATATAAACTAGTAATAATAATAAAGATTTTAAAAGTTATCCTCAAAGCTTTAAATCTTCTTGACTGAGATGACCTTCATACTGCCTTCATTTATGTACCGCAAAAAAAGAATTCAGGGAATAGGTTTAAGCTAGATAGTAGGAAAGCTGAAGTAGAAGACTGAAAGGCAAATGGAAAAAAAGTAAAACAAGAGGCTTTGAGTATATTCACTGAAAAAGTGAGAATACAGGGATATTTGCCTTGCAAACTTTTAACTAATTGAATTAATTTATTTTCTTGACTTTCTCCTATGCTCTGAACAAAAGAAATGTAAGCTTAAGGAGGGGTAGCCAAAGATGGTGGAGGTGCAGCTGGGATGCTAATTAACCTCTCTCAAGTTTTAGTGTCCCAGCAAAAAGTTCACAGCCAGATTCACATCATATGAGCTATAATAGTCCAGAGATTTTTGCCAGACAGGAAAAATACATGTAGCCTGCTTAAGAAGACAGATTTGAGCACATGCACGGTGGCAGCAGCCAAACAGGGCTGGGACAAAGGTACCAGCTTTGTTTTTCACTTACCTCCAGCATGAACTGGATGACAAGAAGCAGAAATCTACATCTTGCAACAGATGGAGGCAGAACATGGATGGTCCGAAAAACCATGGGAAATCATAAATAACCCCAAAAAGCCATCCTCATTCCTACTCACAATACAGCTTCTGGAACATAGTCTCCCTCCCCCAGTCACTAAAGAGGTACACCATCTTTGATACTGGCATAGAGTCTGCCAGAGTAGATAGTAGATAACTCAGGGAGGTAGTAGATAACTTGGGAAGGAGAAGTAGCAACTATGGTGCCACTTTTCAACAGGACAAAGGAACTGACCCCCTGAGAGTCAGGTCCTCCCAGGGGAAGGTTGCCCTTCCCAGAGGAAGGCTGCCCCTCCCGGGAGGAAAAGCTCCTCACAGGGACAACTTTACCAGCTTAGGCACAGGGAATAGTGGCCCCACACCTCTGCTGAGAACAAAGACATTCCAGACATATAGCAGATAAACCTGCAGATTAGCTGGCTACTGGAATTAAAAATCCAAGTCTCTAAAATCTCTCTTGAAAAAAAAAAAGAAAGAAAGAAAAATAACTGGAAGGGCAATGAAAGCTGAGAGCAGGTGCAAACTGGGCCAAAAGAGAGTCTCAGGAGCTGGCCCTCTGGGAAAAGCCACTGATTCCAGACCTGCCATAACCTGACCCACACTCAAGCTCACATGCAAAGACTTCGAACTACCAAAACCAGCCATCCCCTTCCTGTGTTACACCAAAAGAAGGGAAACAAAGACTCCATGTTTAGAAGGCAGATCATTTTTCTGCCTTTCTGATTTGAGAAACAGACTAAGCCATAAAGAACACTGATCACTACAAGCAAATTGAAGTCTACATCAAGAGACTGTGACACTGGAGACACAAGATCCCTCAAAGAAAATGAATTGCTGTTCTAAGTTTAATTTCTATTTTTCTTTTTTTTAATGTTTTTTATTGTAAAAATAGTATAGAAGGGGTTACAGTTACATGACTAGGGTAAGGACTTTTCCTACATAGCACTGTTACCTTCTCCTTTGTTTTTCCCCTACCATCCCTTCCCTTCCCACCTCCTCAATTCCTCACTCCCCCCACCAAGTTGTAAAGTTCATTTTCTACATAGTGTCTTGTACATCTCATTGTTACAATGGGTCAACCTGTATTCCTATTTCAGCATTTTGTTTTTTCCCTTCCCTTCGCCAAATCAGAAAAATTTATATACAAAATTCATGGCACCGGAATCAAATACAGTGAAAGCAGAAGTTATACTGTGGAGGAGGAATATATCAAAGAAACAACAACAACAACAAAAAACACACATAGTACATTATAAATACATTAAAAACAATAGTAAGAAAGAAAAAAAATTATGTTCCTATCTTAGGATAGGGTTCATTTCGCTTAACATTTTATATGGTCATATGTACATATCTTTTGACCATTTCTGCTTGTCCTAGACTTATAGTAGTTATATAAGGAAAACCATGGGACCTTGTTTCTTTGGGCCTAGCTTACTTCACTTAATGTAATTTTTTCCAAGTCTTTCCATTACCCAACAAATGGGACGATGTCATTCTTTCTGATGGAGGCATAGAATTCCATAGTGTGTGTGTGCGTGTGTGTGTGTGTGTGTGTGTGTGTGTGTGTGTGTGTGTGTGTGTGTGTGTGTGTGTGTGTGTGTGTGTGTGTACCACTTGATCCATTCATCTACTGAGGGGCATCTGGGTTGATACCACATCTTAGCTATGGTAAAAAAAAAAAAAGCTACAATTAACATAGTTGTGCTGGGAGCTTTAGTATGGTCTTGTCTGTGATCATTTGGGTAAATGCCTAAAAGTGGGATTGCTGGGTCACAGGGTAGCTCTATGTGGAGTCTTTTGTGGAACCTCCATACTGCTTTCCAAAGTGGTTGAACAAGTTTACACTCCAACCAATAACGCAGTAGGGTTCCCTTCTGGCCACATCCCCTCCAGCATCTGCTGTTATTATAGTTCTTGATTATAGCTATTCTAACTGAGGTGAAGTAGAATCTCAATGTTGTTCTGATTTGCATTTCTTTTGTGGCTAAAGAAGTTGAGCATTTATTTCTTCATGTGTCTATTTGGCCATTCTTGTTTCTTCTTCAGAAAAGTTTCTCTTTAAGTCTTTAGGCCACTTATTTATTGGACTGTTGTTTCTTTGGGGATTCTTTGTAGGGGGATTTAGTTTTTTGAATTCTAACTATATTTTAGATATGAAACCCTTGTCTGATGTATGACTGTTGAAGATCCCAATTCGTTGGTTTTCTATTGATCTTGCTAGCTATGTCCTTTGCCATGCAGAAACTGCACTTTCATGCAACCCCATTTGTCCAACGTTTCTTTGGTTTGTTGTGTTTCTGGGTCTTTAAGAAAATTTTGGCCTGTGCCAAGGAGCCCTAGAGTTTCTCCTATTCCTTCTTGCAATGTTTTTGGAGTTGATTATGGTGCAGGGTGAAGTATAGGGATCTAGCTTTAGTTTTCTACAGGTGTTTAACCAATTTTGCCAGCATCATTTACTGAAGAGGCTTTCTTTCTTCCACTATATATTTTTTTAGCTCCCTTATTAAAGATTAGGTAGCTATAGGTATTTGGGTTCATTTCTGGGTCTTCAGTTCTATTCCACTGGTCTTCAGGTCTATTCTTGTGCCAGAACCAAGCTGTTTTGATTACTCTGGCTTTGTAGTAGTGTTTGAAATTTGGTATTGATATTTCTATTTTTCTATATTTTATTTTTTTATTTTTTCTCCCCCCTTTTTTTCTTCTTCACTGCTGTTCTGTGTATTCCTAGATACCAGACTATGGTGATTATTAGGCCTCCTCCTTAATAATGCATACTTAAAAATTGATTACTCAGTTTTCTATTTCCAATGTTAGTATTTTTAATTTTGGTATTATTACACACACACACACACACACACACACACACACACACACACACACACACACACACACACACACACACATATATTAGATGTTTTCTTTGAATTTAGGTCTTATGTTCCTTTCCTTCTCTACGTTCCTTTACTCTTAATTTATCCTCCTTCTATTTTGCATTAGATCTCCTAATCTTTCTTGTAATTTCACCTAAACTCTTTTTTTTAAATTTCTGGTCCTTCATTCCTTTTCTCTTCTTTAGTCCATTGATTTTTAATTGTTTGTTGCTACAGTACATTGAATCTGTATACATTTTGACTGAATCAAAAGACTTCATGATGTTATCCTTTTCATTCAGATGTCTTTAAAATTCATGACAGATCTGTTCAGTGATTACAATTATATATAATTCCCACTCCTGAATTTTAATATCCACCTCTAACAAAAGAGAGATACGTAAGGGAATACTTACCTATGATTTTGAACCCCTAAAATCAGTGAAATTACAAGGCTTGGGGTTAGTTTTTGTCTTAAAATTGTGCTTTGCAGTGGTACTGCAACCGTTTTCATATCCTAAAAGTAAAGATATGGTGAAAATACCTAGCTATGGCTGTCAACCTCTAAAATCTCTGTAACTACGGGGCTCTGGGTTGGTTTGTCTTAAAATAGATGGGACTGGGGCAAGGTAGGGGGGCGTGGAGAGGATGGGTAGGGATGGGAAGGGGAAACAAAGGAGGAGGCAACAATCCTTGATAAGAAATGTACTCATTACCTCAGCCATGTAATTGTAAGCCCTCTGTATGGTATTTTCAAAATATAAAAAAAGGAAAAAAAATAGTGTTCTGATGTGCTATTGGATTTGCTTTCATTTCCAAATCGTCAGAACAAGTCATAGAAACGTAAAGAAAAATGGCAACTCAAAAAATCCTCAACTTCCATTCAAAATACCAGGGCTACAGAGCAATCAATCAACAATCTAGAAGATACTTCTCAAAATGCTCTAAAAACACTACTGGTAACATGATGAATGAAAAGATTGAAAGTCTGAATATGATTATGTATAAGCATGATGAGGCTAACCAAAGGTTAATAGAGGATTTCATGGAATCTACAACAGAGAGCTAAATGAACTCCAGCAGAGGGAAAGGAAGTCAAATGAAAATAAAGCCACTCAGCTAAAGGGTTTGAGTGAGAGTACTGAAAAGCAAATCAAAGCAGATCATGCAAGATCTCAAGAAGAGTTTCTTCAAAGAAACTGAACTCAATCCATAATGACCAATTAGTAGGCAGTAAAATAAAAAAACAAAAACAAAGCAGGAAGTCTTGACAATAGATCAGATGATGCAGAAGGTAGAATCTCTGGAATTGAAGATAGTCTAGACTTTATAAAGAATAAATATTCAAAAAACGAGATAAATTCCTACAAAAAATAGAAGATAAAATCAGAAGGCCTAAATTAAAATTAACAGGTATTGAGGAGGGTATGGAGAAGGAAACTAAAGATACAGGAAATATATTAGACAGTATTCTAGCAGAGAATTTCCCAAACATACAAGAATCCTTCAGAGCCCCAAACAGACCAGACCAGAACAGAACATCCCACAGCCACACTGTAATAAACAGAGACCAAGGAAAAGACCCTTAAGTTATCATCTATATACCAAATGCTGGCGCACTCAAATTTATCAAACAAATACTATTTATCCTAAAATCACACAGAGATCCAACACAGTAATAGTTGGTGACTTTAACACATCACTGTCACCTCTGGATAGATCAACTTGGCTAAAACTCCAAAGAGACCTTAGAAGTAGACAACTGCCTAAGTGGGACTGTGGCTCAAAGTGGTAGAGCACTATCATTGAGCAAAAGAGCTCAGAGACATCACCCAGGCCCTGAATTCAAGCCCTGGGGGAATAAAAAAGAAAAGAAAATTATTTTTAAAAAAAGCCAGGTGCCGGTGGCTCACGCCTGTAATCCTCGCTACTCCGGAGGCTGAGATCTGTGGATCGTGGTTCAAAGCCAGCCCAGGCAGGAAAGTCTGTGAGACTCTTAGCTCCAATAAACCACTCAGAAAACTGGAAGTGGCGCTGTGGCTCAAGTGGTAGAGTGCTAGCCTTGAGCTGAAGAGCTGAGGGACAGCATCCAGACCCAGAGTTCAAGCCCAAAGACAAAAAAAGAAAAAACAAAGAAAGAAAGAAAAAAAAGTAGACAACTGAATAGACCAAGTAAACTTAACAGATGTCTACAGAATATTTCACCTAACAGCATCAGCATCAGAATATACATTCTTCTCAACAGTACATGGAACATTCTCCAAAACATACAACATTTTAGGTCACATAGCAAATCTATGCCAATTCAGAAATACTGAAATTATTCCTTGTATTCTTTCAGAATGCAAGGGAATAAAATTACAGCTCAACACCAAAATCCACTATAGAAAGTTCTGCAACTCATGAGATTGAATGATATACTGTTGAATCACCAGTGGGTCATTGAAGAGATCAGAAAGGAAATTCTAACATTCATGATATTTAACAGAAAAGAATATAAAACTATCAGCTCCTCTGGGACACAGCAAAGGAAATATTCAAAGGAAATTTTATAGATCTAAGTTCCTACATCAACAAATTGGAGAAATCTGAAGCCAACAATTTAATGATGAACCTTAAGCTCCTTAAAAATGAGCAACAAGCCCAAACCCCAATTCAGTAGACAGAAAGAAATAATTAATATTAAATCAGAATTAAATGTATTAAAGTAAAAAAATAGTAAGGATCAATAAAATAAAAAGTTGGTTCCTAAATTAATATAACTGACAGATCCTTAGCAAATCTGACCAAAAAAGAAAGAAAGAAAGAAAGAACACTGCCAAATAAATAAAATCAGAGGTGAGAATGGGAACATTAGGTCAGAAACAAGCAAGATTCATTCATTATAAGGAAATGCTTTGCAAATGCTTTGCAAACCTTTGTGCTAACAACTTCAAGGACATAGAAGAAATGGAAGAATTTCTAACAAATATTGATACACTCAAACAAAACCAAGAGGTTTAAACCAACTAAATAGACCCATATCAAGTATTGAAACTTAAATGGCAATAAAACCTCCCATCCAAAGAAAGCCCAGGACCAGATGGATTCACAGCCGATTTCTAAAAGGCCTTCAAAGGAGAACTCAATCAAATAATCCTAATTAAATTGAAAGCAAAAGATTACTCCTGAAATCATTGTATTACACCAGCATAATGCTCATCCCAAACCCAGATAGGGAACCATCAATTAAGAGAACTATAGATCCATTTCTTTGATAAATACTGATGCAAAACTTCTCAATAAAATTCTGTCCAACCGTCTTCAACAAATAATCAAAAAATTCATACGCTATGACCAAATGGGACTCATTCCAGGGATGCAAAGCCGGTTCAATATACCCAAGTTAATTAATGTAATTCAACACATCAACTGGAGCAAGGACAAGAACATGATCGTCTCAAAAGATGCAGAAAATAGCATTTGATAATATCTAATAACCCTTTTATGATGAAAGCTGTGGAGAATTACTAGGAATCCATGGAACACCCCTCCATATAGTAAAGGCTGTATATGACAAATCTATATCCAGCATTGTATTTAATGGTGATAAGTTAAAACCATTTCTTCTAAAATCAGGAATGAGACAAAGATGTCCACTCTCTCCACTCCAAAGCAATAAAGTAAGAGACAAACATAAAGGGGATCCAAACAGGAAAGGATGAAGTAAAATTTTCTCTCTTTGTAGATGACATGATCTTTTATTTAAAAAACTCCACAGACTCCTCTCCAAAATTACTTGAGCTGTTACTTACCGTTACAAAATGTTAGCCAAGTAGCAGGGTATAAAATTAATCATAAAAATAAGTAGTTTTTTCTGTAGGCCTTTAATGAGAAGAGTAAGACTACAATCAGAAAAGCAACTCCTTTTGTAATAGTCTCAAAAAAATACCTAGAAATTAAGTTAATCAAAGAGGGGAAGGACTTTATGATAAAAATTTTAAAAACCTGAAAAAGGAAATTAAATTAGACTTATGAAAGTGGAAAAACCTCCCATGCTCCTGGATCAGGAGGATTAACATCATGAAAATGGTAATACCGGCAAAAGCTATCTGCAAGTCCAATGCAATACCCATCATAAATATCCAAACAATATTATTTAATGAAATAGAAGATGCAACCCAAAAATTCTTGAGGAATAATAGAAGACCCTGACTAGCAAAAACAATCATTAGCAGGCAAAACAGTGCTAGAGTAATATCAATATCAAACTTCAAACTCTTATAAAGCCATATTTATAAAAACAGCTTGGTACTGGCACATGAATAGACCTGAGGACCAATTATAGAAGTGAAGACACAGAAATAATCCCACAGACTTAAAGCCACTAATCTTTGAGAAGTCAAAAAAAATCAGATGGAAGACAGCCTCTTCAACAACTGATGCTGGCAGAATTGGCTATACACATGTGGAAAACTAAAGGTCGATCCTTATATATCAACCTGCACCAGAATCAATTGCAAATGGATCATAGACCTGGGGGTAAGAGCAGATACCCTGAAAATATTACAGGATGGGATACACTAGGGCTCCTTGGCACAGACAAAACTTCCTAAAGACCCAGATACACAATTAATCCAAGAAAGGCTGGATAAATGCATTAAACTGCAGGGCTTCTGCATGGCAAAGGACACAGATAGCAAGATAATTAGGAAGCTCACAGACTGGGAGAAGATCTTCATTGACTAGACAGGAGAATCATATCAAAACTATACCTAGAGCTCAAAATATTAAACCTCCCAATAACAAATCCTCAAAGAAACAAGTACATATTAATAAATGGTATAAATAATTTAAAAGAGACATCTCTAGAGAGGAAATAAGAATAGCCAATAGACACATAAAGAAATGTTCAACATCTTTAGCCATAAATGCTTATCAAAACTACATTGAGATTCTACCTTACCCCAGGTAGAATGGCCGTTATCAAGAAAAGAAATAATAACAGATCTTGGTGGGGATGTGGCCAAAAGCGATTGCAACTACACTGTTAGTGGGAATATAAACTGGTTCAACCACTTTAGAAAGCATTATGGAAGTTCCTTAAAAGGCTACACATAGAGCTCCACTATGATCCAGCAATTCCCGTTTTACCCTTTCAAGTACTATTTGCCAGTATTTATTTTGTTGAAGTATGATTTTACCTTTCTAAGGAATTACACTGGTTGAGCTTTCTAAAGCTGCCATATTTCAATTGGTACATTTATGTACAGTGACATACGACCCAAGGTATATTTTTTACTTAGAAATTTATGAACAAATTCTAGCATCCATATATGAGAGAAAACCCTCCACCTTTCTCTCTGACTTACATCACTTAGCATAATTTTTCCAGGTCTTTTTTTGGGGGGGGGGTGTCCGGTCATGGGGCCTGAACTCTGGGCCTGGGCACTGTCCCTCAACTCTTCAGCTCAAGGCTAGCGCTTTATCACTTGAGCCACAGCGCCAATTCCGGCTTTTTCCTTTTTGCTTATGTGGTGCTGAGGAATCGAACCCAGGGCCTCATGCATGCAAGGCAAGCACTCTACCACTGAGCCACCTTCCCAGCCCTTTCCAAGTCTTTCCAAATGAAGCAATATCATTTTTTCTAATAGATGAGTAAAAATCTATTGTGCATATATGTCACATTTTCTTGATCCATTTGTATACTGAGGACATCTGGGTTGATTCCATATCATGACTATGGCAAATAGTGCTGCAATGAACATGGTGGCAGTGGATAGAAAATGAAAAAAATAAAGAACAAAAGAACGAAAAGAAAGAAGGAAGGAAGGAAGGAAGGAAGGTGGGAGGGAAAGAAAGAAAGAAAGAAAGAAAGAAAGAAAGAAAGAAAGAAAGAAAGAAAGAAAGAAAGAAAGAAAGAAAGAAAGAAAGAAAAGAAAGAAAGAAAGAAAGGAAGGAAGGAAGGAAGAAAGAAAGAAAGAAACTCTATACGTACTGTTTGCTTAAATAAATGTGGGAAAATACCAATTTGGGAAAAGTACTACTGGGGCTTGAACCCAGGGTCTTGTGCTAGGTAGGCCAGTGCTCTACCATTTGATCCACATCTCTAGCCATGGTTTTTTGCTAGCCATTTTTGGGACAGATCCTCACATCTTTTTCTTCCTAAGCACTTGCCTGAGCTGTGATACACCTAAATTAAGCTTCCCATCTTTGCAAGGATCAAAGGCATATAGCAGTTTGTCTTTATGGAAAACACAAACTTTAATGCCTGGGATGCCAAACACAGCATCCCAAGTAGTTAATAACTATTACATAAGTATGAGCTACTATGCCAGACCTAAACAATCTTTACAGCATTATTTCAAGAAATAAAAATGTTGTTTCACCAAAAATTATGATGAGGGGGCTGGGACTGTGGCTCAAGTGGTAGAGTGCTAGCCTTGAGCTGAAGAGCTAAGGGACAGCGAGCGCCCAGGCCCAGAGTTCAGCCCCCACGATCGGACCAAAAAAAAAAAAATTATGATGAATGTTTTAGAAAATGGAATGTTTTCTTAAGTAGTCTAGTAACCAAAATTAAGTAACTATTTTCTTTTAAAATCCGAATTCTAACTGGAAAATGTAGTCAGAAAATCCCAAAATGTAGACATTCCACTACCATGCAAATCTTCAAAACACAAATTCTCTTGGCTAAGTAACTTTTTATAAACAATATTTAGACAGAAAATATAAAATACAGTAAACTAAATGTATTTATATATACTTATATACATTTATGTAATATTTTTATAACTTATTTATAAAACTTTATGTGTACGCGTGTATATACTTTTAGAAAGTTATGCTTCATCACAACTATCTCTGATGAAAAGACTGAAGATTAAATTTATCCTCAATTATGTTAAACTAGGAAATTTTTGTAATATTTCCATTGAGACTATATGTGAAATTGAAATGGTTGTTCTAATACTGATGTGGAAATTAGACAAAATTTTATTATTTTCAAATTGATCAAGATGAGTCTGTGTTGGGTACTAACAAGAACTCTGGAATAACTACTACATTTTGGTTCTATTTATCACCACAACTAACTGAAACATAGTCTGCCCAAGTACAAAGGGCTTGAAACATACTCTAGAAAATAAATTTTTATTATAAAAGGAGTTGCTTGGGGCTGTGAAGGTGGCTTAGTGGTAGAGCGCTTGTCTTGCATGCCTGAGGCCCTGAGTTCGATTCCTCAGTACTACATAAGCAAAAAGAAAAAAGCCGGAAGTGGTGCTGTGGCTCAAGTGGTAGAGCACTAGCCTTGAGCTGAAGAGCTGAGGGACAACGCTCAGGCCCAGAGTTCAGGCCCCACGACTGGATAATCCCCCCCCCCCCCCAAATAAAACAGGAGTTGCTTTCTTGTTTTCTGCCTTTCTCTTCTCATTGTTAGCATACAGAAAAGCCATTGATTTTTATGGATAAATTTTATATCCTGCTATTTTGCCAAAGTTTCTGATAAGCTCAAGTAAATTCAGAGTGGAGTATATGGGGTTCTTTAAATACAGGATCAAGTTGTCTTCAAAGAGAGAGAGTTTTAGTTCATCTTTCCCTATTTGGATACCTTTTATGTTTGCCTCTTGCCTTATCACTCCAGCTTGGAATTTGAATACTAGAATATGTCAATGATATTCTAGCTGGAGATAACAATAGCCTAATTTCTAAGTGCATAGGGTCATATATAAGGAAGCTTATCAAAATGAACTCGAAGAATTGGAAACAAGAGATTCTTTTTATGTCCTGTACACAGTTATTTCTATTTTTTTCTTTCTGTTTTTGTTTTCTGTAGTCTTTGTCTTGTATATAAGTTTATCAGATCCATGAAATGGAAAGGGAATTACAGACACAGCAGGACAAAGGATGAGCTAATGCAATTCAACAATGATACTCAGAAGACATTATGTTGGAGATGAACTTTACAACTTGTGGGGGAGCAGATGGGGAATGGAAAGTGTGAGAAAATGAGGGGGGGTAAGTATTTTAAAAATATACTCATTACCCTACTTTTGTAACTTTAACCCCATGTTCATCACCTTTACAATAAATAAATTTTTAAAAAGAAAAATACATATGTTATAAAATATACAAAAAATAGGGACTAATCACTTCTTCAAAACAAAAATGTGAATGCTACTATATAAAAGAAAAGAAGGGCATTTATGGTTTATAGCACAAAATATTCTACATTTGAGTTATATCAAAATTAATAAAAGTTTTATTTTCAGGAAAGTAATTGGGTAGTACAATAAATGTGTTCATACAATATTATTGAAAATAACTAATTTTCAATATTAGGTGACTGTTGAAATTATGTTTGAGGGTATATTATGAAGCTTATGATATGAACTAACGCAAGGAAAAAAATAGTAATTTTCTGTAGGAATCAGAAATTCAGAAAATGTTCACACAAAAATGAAGCGAACAGCTCAAAGTTTTTCACCATCATTTGTGTTGAACACACAGGTAATTTCAGTTTTTTTCGTAGTTTTCCATTCTATAATAATTACAAAAAATATTTTAGAATTTATTGTAAATAAGACTATAGATGTGAACTCCATTTGATATTACTTTTATTAAAAATCATGCCTTTCATTTATTCTATAAAAATCATTTGAAATGTCATAGTTAAGTACTATTTTTTATATTTGATGGCAGTGGGGCTTGAATTTAGAGACTTCCTTAAACAGCTGGCTTTCTATCACTTGAACTATATCTCCAGCATGATGTTTTTGCTGGTTGCTTTGGAGATGGTAGTATCTTGGACTTTGAAATATCTGGATCTTAGCCTCTTGAATAGCTCATAGTACAAGCATGTGTCACTAGTACAGTCCTCAGTAATTCCCAACACTGCACTAAATTTAGTATTCCTGATACATTCTATGAATTATTACTATTTTAAATGAATAATGCTTACAATTTTTATTTTCATTGATTTTCTTAACCACAGTTTGATATTTTAATAATCATGTTTTAGGAAACACTGGTTTCCCTTTGCATGTATCTAGAGATGAAATTTCTTTAGTAAAATACTGCCTCTTTCCCACAACTGCTTCACTACATTATACTGCTATCAGACTAGCAAAGTTCCATATGGTATTATCTTACTAAATTTTGGTATTGTAATAATTATTGTTTATATTATGATCTGTGTTTTAATATTATTTCTCTAATATGGGTGACTTATTATTTGAGGTAGTTATGACCTTTAACATTCACATGAACACTGAATTTAAAATGCTGAATGATAATTTACAGAAGAAATTTGGGTTCAGTTCCATGATTTTTGATCACATTTTGCTCAACTGTAAAACAGTCTTGTTTTAATGTCTTTATAATTAATGACAAATTTTCATACATCTAGTGTTGATTTATTAACTGTAAAGTCATGCCCAGCAGCCCTGTTCCATGTCTGAAGGAAGCTCACTTAACATATGCATTTTCTGCATAAAGCATAGTACTGTCCTGTGGCCATTAGAAACATCAAACTACTCAGAAACCTCTTCATGACTATACTTGGGTGTGACTGTGGACAACAAAGCAAAAAGCAGAAGTCAGGAAAATGTGACAACAAATAAACTTCGGAAAGGGATTCTTGTTTATAGTGGGAGAATTAAAACAAGGCAGATTGGTGCCTTGTTCAACCTAACCTAAGAAAGTATGCCAGGTCCTTCCAAATTTCCACCACTGTTCACATCTGTGACTGATTGCAAAAGCACTTTGAGTGTTTTTACACAAAGTGGAAAAGTTCTCAAGTATACAGTGCATGAGTAATGAAGATCAACTCTCTTTAATAGGAAGATAAACATGGAATATTTGTCAAAACAACTTTTAACAATTAAGTAAAAATAAGCATATTAGTGCAGGAATAAATAGCAAAAGATTTCTGTAAAGCTCGGAGAGAAATCATTTCATTTGTAGGTGATAAAATTATACAGGTACTTATATAACATGAAAGAACACAAATTTCTGCACACTCATGTGCATACACACTAGTACTAATTGGAGCTTGAACTCCGGGCCTTACACTTGCTCTGCTCTTATGGATTTCACTTTAGAAAATGAATTGTTTCTCATGCAGGTAGGTATAAACATACCAATCAATGAGCAATGAAGATTTTAGGGACATTCCCACCACTTGTAAGGTATTTATACAATTTATATTAATTTATATCATATTTATACAATTTATATATTCATACAACATATAAATTTATATTATAAGTAATTTACAATTCATTTATACAATTATATTAACCACTGACAACTTAAGATTGGGTGGACATAAGGCTACAGAAAACTGGCTTTTGAAATATTAAAATCCCTTCTGAACTACACTGAGGTCTGAAATATGGTACTGGAACTCTAATTCAAACTTGTAAAATAATCTGATGCAAATTTGTCTGGAGAATTTCTTGTTTTAAGTTTTGATAATACTGGAACTATAATGTTTGTGATTCAAAACCTTGTTTGTTAAAATGATTTTATTGGACTGTAAATTGCCTAAGTATCATGTTGTTTTGCTTAGTTATCTTGGCTTGAATTCATGGCAAACATTACCAGATAGGCCAAAAAAAGTTAAAATGTACAACCATTTACCAATGGTTGAGTCAGATTCAGTACACTGTTCCATTCAGAAGAGTTTCCAACACAATCTGGTCTCAAAATATTGTAATTCACTTTAATATTGCTAAATTAATGAATATGACAGGCAAACAGGCACATTATTTGTGAGAAAATTTCAGTAGATTAAGTATATTAGAATGAAAATTGTAACTTATTGGTTTTTAAGTAGTTTTGGATTAATATTTTTAACTTCTTTGAATAATCGCCTGTTGGTAGGTGACTAAGAGGATCACTCATAAGCATTTAATTCCTCAGTCACATGAATTCCTTAAATGGAACACCTGGCATTAACACTTGAATAAAGTTTATTTTCTCTTTTTAGATTTATTAAATTATTGATGAGTAAAACAGATAAGTAGATTATTACTCTCCACTAAGAAACAGTTTTCTTTGCTTGGGTAACAAAATAGCTACTCAGAAATTTACCATGGTTGCATCTTCAAGTCTTTATCCATATATGAACAAGATATTCCAATTAAATTTCTCTGATGACTGTTTTCCTTCTTGTTGAGTATGTTTTAATGAATACATAATCTGGAAATGTTGGTATTGATTCTCTCAGAGCAACTATCATTTTACTACAATGTAACACAATGCTGTACTACCTTATAAATAATAAAATAATTCATACTGCATAACGTATTAAGATCCTAATAAGAGAATCTCATTTCTCTTCTTGCTTTGACAGGTTGAATAAGTACTAGAATAATAAATATGATGCCATGGTACAGTAAACACTGGTGAACTATTGTAGTGCTGCTACAGTTTGCGTGTGTTGTGAGACAATGTGAAAGAATGAGACTACAATATGCAACATCCACCACAGGTTCTCCACTGTTACAGCCCAAAACAGAAAATAAAGAACATGCTTAAGAATCCACTATCTCATTTTTCCCCCTCTTTTTCTGTTACCATTAGTTGTAACTATTAGAATTCCCCCATTAATAGGGTTAAGAGGTATTTAAATATGTTTCCAAGTGGAAAGTCAGGTACAGCAAATCATTATTTAATAGAAATGTAGAGTTGTAAAACATTACTACAAATAAAAGATTCTTAAAATTTAAGTAACTGAAAACACTTTTTTTGGGGGGGGAACTACAATTCAATACCATGAAGCTGAAATAAGGGAGAGGTAAGATAAAGACTTGTCAAGGGAGAGGTAAGACAAATGCAGAAAAGCAGGGAAGGCAAATGCAGTCATAATACTCAATGTACATATGTAAATGGGGGGGGGGATGAGTGGGTCTAAGAAAGATTCGGGAGTATGATAGAAGGAGTGAGACTGATAAAGATTCATTATACTCAGAAAGTGACATATTGAATTGAAATTCCTTTGTATAACTACTTAAAAATAATAAAAAGTAAATAAAAATGAACAAAGTTTTCATAATTCTACTTTTTATTAAATTACATTAATTTTGCAAAGCTTTTTTTGTCTCATTTTTTTGTCTGTCATGGGTCTTGAACAAAAAGGCCTGGGTGCTGTCCCTGAGCTCTTCTGCTCAAGGTTACTGTTCTACCCCTTTGAGTTTCAGCACCACTTTTGGTTGGCTGGTGGTTAATTGGAGCAGAGTATCACCAACTATCCTGCCTGGGCTGGATTGGAACCACAATCCTCAGATCTCAGCCTCCTGGATAGCTAGGTTTATAGGAATGAGCCACAAGTTCCCAGAACAAAGGTTTTTCATTAAAGTATTTACAAATACATATGCAATGTAATTTGATCTATACACCCCTTCTATTATAGTCTCTCAGTCTCCATCCACTTTTCTCTACTACAAGTAGTATTTAGTGAATTTTATTACACTATCTCCATATATATTAAAACAGACAAATTTCTTACTGACAAGAACTGGTATTTATAAATTTTTTATCATAAAATAGATGCATTCCACACATCTGGCAACCTTTTCCATTTGTTTGTTGTCAGAAGGAGTTTTTAAGCTCACATGAACCAAAAAATTTTATCAGAAAAATAGACTCGAAAGTGTATGTCACTAACATTTCAATAATATACAATAGTAATACTAATGATCCGAGAGCAATACTAATAATTTAACTTGACTCATCATTAAAATGGCATTATATATTTTATATCTACCAAATCTCAAGAGGATGTAGTGGTCCTTTTTCAATTATCTTACTAAAGCATTTAACATAACTAACTAGCCTACAGATCTTTTAGAATAATAATAAAGAATGTCAAAGAGAATTCACTCAGTTCTTCAAGATGTATTTAGGATGTTTTAGTTCCCATGTAAAAATATGGTTCATACAGCCAAAATCACTTCAAGGGCATAATATGAATAGTTATTTTATTAAAGCTTAGATGGGGTTTGGATAAATGAAAATATTAAATAGAGAATGTACCAATGATTATAATGTAGATTTAATAATCTGGGTAGTATACTAATAATTATGTTACCATAAATATTACTACCAAAATATATTAATTTTAGTTAGTCCAATCTGCATTGGAAAAGACAAAACATTTACATAGGTTAATATAGTAAGTTGCAGCATAGCAATCAAGTTTTGAGGGCCAATTCTGGTTTAAATTTGTTAAAAAGAATCAAATTCAATTGAAGTATGTTTGTCCAATGGTAAGTTATAAAAAACCAGTCTGTTGTATATTAGTAATTATTGTACTTTTATTACTAATCAACTTAATTTTTTTTTTGTTGAATGTCTTAGCAGAAAACCATGAAACAGATGTGGCAAATTCCCACCAGAGCTTAGTTCTATAATCAACAACTCTGATATTCTTTCCATTCTCTATATCAATCAAAACAAACATTTAGATTATTGCCTTTTAAGATTTAAGTGACTTATTAATACACTTAAATGTATTAATAAAATAATATTAAAATATTAAAAACAAATATAAAGAGTTTATGACAATGTTTGTAAATCACTGTCTTATCATACTTATACTAAATGACTGAGATTTGTCAGAGAATAGTCAACATATATGAAAGTTATTTGTTTACTTACTACAAATCACATTCCCCAATCTTTGTTCCCCACCAAACAATCCAAATTCTCTTCTTTCCTTCAAAACATCATTCTATAGGCTGCTAAACACAGACACAGACACAGACACACAGACACACACACACACACACACACACACACACAACATACAGTATTCTCAATTAACAGGAATTACATATCATTTAATATTCAGCTGGTCTAAAGCTTTCTCTTGAGTTTAATTACACTACTCTCCTTATACAAGTATCTCCTCTCAAGGTATTTTTCTCTCTACTCTTCCTATGTCTTTAAAAGGTCAGAAAGAAGCATTTCAAGGCATTTGCAAAAATGTTAACATATAGTGGTCCAGGATTCATTTTAAAATGGATAAGAATATAAATTACTTAATTTATAGTTCTAAAATCCAAAGTGTAATTACAAGCTATCAATTATATTTGGTAGTTTTAGGCTATACTGTATTACACATTTGTAACACTGTATGATTTTTTTCATTGTTTTTAAAGGAAAATCAATTTTAAAGAACTGCTTGGCAATGTACACTTTAAACCCTAGGTGCTTGGGAGATAGAGGCTAAAGAATGGCAAATTAAAGTTATCCTCATCCACTTAGTGCAAGCCTATTTCAAAATGTAATGAAATCTAAAGGGCTAGTTATGTTTGTCATGGTACAGCACTGGCATAGCATGCAAGACACACTGGATTCAATTCTCAACTTCATCAAGGGGTGGAAATCTGCTCCTTAATTTTGTATCCAATGGTAATTCTCCCCAAATAATAAAATAGCCATTGAATGCTCATTTTAACTGAGCAAACAAAACACCAAACTGTGTTAAGTAAACATAACACATGAAACATGTTCAATCTGAGAATATATTTTTAACTCTGCAAACTGGGTGGAGTTCTTGATGACTAACACAGCTCTGTTTTTCATTATTTTCTAAATTGCAAAAGCATAACAAATTTGGATCAGTTGCTTTTCTGAATATTTAGTCACTCTTACAATTTTAAAGCTAATGTTGTTTAGGAGCCTATATAAATAGCCAAAATATTTTTTAAAAGGAACAAAAAACTCATTGTCATATTTTTTAAACTGTGACAACTATAAAATCAGACCAAATACACAATTATCTATTTATTAGTACAGTTTACAAAATTCTTAAAAATATGAGCTTTAGTTACCTATAACTAAATATAATAATTTTATGAAAAATTTATATTTCAATATTAGAAAATATGAACATATATGGATTCCCAGTATCATCATAAGAACTGTATGAGAAGAATCACTTTTACAATCCTTTGTAATAGGTCACATATCTGAAATCAGCATTAACATCATGTGTTGAAATTCATGTCTAAGTTTTTCCTGAATTTAGAATCTGAGGAATAATAATTAAAATTAAACTGTCATCGTCTTTCCACAATACTTACAAATTTCAAGTGGTCTAAAGTAATTTACAGGAAAATATATTTTAAGTCAATGCATTCTTCCAAATGACTGACAGACCAGAGATGATTAAAGATAGTTGAAGATATATTAACTAACCCCAAAAGTAGTACAGACCCTAAGATACAGAGTCTGTACTGGAACTTTGGTAATATCATGGCCTTCAGTATTCTAAGATTCCTAAGCATTCTAGGCTTGCTTCAAGATTAATCAACAAAGGTAAATATGTAATAGCATAATTGGTCACTCTTGCTTTGCAACTCCAAAGAAAACTATTTAAAGCTATATAGAGAAACAGGGCTCTACTCAGTATAAGAAATCATAAGCTGTAATACTTTGAAAAACACCTGTGAAGTCTGTTTACTATTTAGTAACTTATTTTTTAGTCATTGGTCTGGCTTTATGGTGAGGCCTAGCTGTATTATGGTAGAGGACAATGTCCACAACTCTATGGAGATTTGTATAATGACTGTACACTGTAAAATACCCATTATTTCCTGCTCATGACCCATTCAGATATCCATAGGAAAGGAGCCATTAAAAATGGTCATCAAAGGGCCCGGAAGATGGCTCAGTGGTAGAGTGCTTGCTTTGCATGCATGAGGCCCTGGGTTTGATTCCTCAGCACAACATAAGCAGAAAAAGCCAGAAGTGGTGCTGTGGTTCAAGTGGTACAGCACAAGCCTTGAGCTGAAGAGCTGAGGGGCAGTGCCCAGGCCTAGAATTTCAGGCCCCATGACCGACAAAAAAAATAAAGAAAAAAGAAAAGGTCATCAATACAACCAACAAATAGATCAGATTCAGAGCATAGTAATCTATTGGTACTAGGGTAGACCTATAACTAAAACAAGCAAATGCCAACACATAAGGTCAAAGATGTTTTGGAAAATCTGTGCAGAGTACCAATTACAGGAAACTTTGGAGCCTTCAGCAAGGGATATCAGATCTGTTTAGTGCTATCAAATAGATACCCTCCTCTGGAAGATACCACTGGCATTGACTGCAGTTACACCTTTTCAAGGTATCTACTGGTATCTCCATCTCTATCTAGATTTAGGTCATACTATTTAGAGATGCTTAAGTGAACTATTTTATGTATGCAGATTCCCAATATATCTTCCATCAGACACGAGGCTCCTATTGTAGCAAAATGACCTAGCAGTGTGTAGATACTTGAGACCTTAGCTGGACATTTCATGCCCCATATCATGCCTGGACATGAGGAACTAATGAAATGTGGAATAGGCTCTCAAAAGAACAGCTAAAAAAGCAAACAGAGGGCTGAGGCCCAGCCTTCAGTGGAATATAAACTCAGGATATATAGTATTGGTTCAAAATATGCCAATTCTCTCAAAACAGAATTTCTCTCTGAGTAGTGTTTAGCTTTGAAAGTCAGGGAAGAAGGAAAAGAGGTAAAACTTGTTTCATAAGATCTAAACTACAGAACTGATTTTTCTTCAGATCATACCCTTTAATATTTACAACTAGAAACGATTTTCAGAATATTTTAATAGATTGGAATTGGAGAGTTTGAGGTGGAGGGGATACTAACCTAAGAACTCTTTTGCTGTCTTTTATGCTTAGTATATTTTGGCAATTATTTATAATCACCGTAAATATGAAGTCATAAATCCCAAGGTGTTAACTGATGTGGCTTAAAAGTCAAAAAGTAGAAGATTTTCTGATGGCTCAGTGCATGCAAGAAAGAAAATGTTGAGTCTCCTAAAATCTGGTTCTAGACAACATTATGTGGGTAGAAAAGGTGAAAAATTCATAAAGCAATTGATCATACTGCATGAGCAGACTTGTTTGCCCACAGAAGGAGGTATTAGCAGGACAGAAATGATCAGCTCGTACCCACCTATCAATATAACCCAGAATACGGCTACCACCAAAACAAAGACAATCGAACAAACAAAATGTAGAAGAACTGATAGCTAGATACATGTGGGGCTCAAGTTTGTAATTACAGGGAACTAGCTGGGGTGGCTCTGAACATATACTTGGAAGAATTATAAGCAATGTCTTTAAATGAAACATAGCAGATGCTTTGTGATCCTCCTGGAACAGAAGACAATAGGAAGCTATCATAAGACAGTTTCTTATTATGATCCCCTGGATTATAATGGAAAATGAAGCTTCTGCTTCATTTTGCCTCACCTTCAACTGTACAACTGCAGAATATAAGGGCATTTAGTTGTGATTTAGACTTCGTTCCTCAGCAATGAGATCTCCTGTAGCTTAAGACAACAATTTTGATGTTACAGATTGAGTGTGGAGTGTATCTTTACCTCTTCCTCCTTTTTTTGTATATGCAAATAATGGACTGTTGAAATTTAAACGTAAATCATTTTATTTTTACTAGTCAGGATTGTCCTTGTCTGTATGCTGCTTGCTTGAAAAATAAAAACAAATTATAGTATGTTCATTCCATTAAGTAATATATAGCAACAAGAAAGATAGCAAGATGGGAAGATTTATCTGATACTATTATGATACAAAGTAAACACATATGTACTTTCTTCCTTAAGGTAACACTGTTCCCAGAACATATAAATGGAGAAAAGAGGCTCTTGAATTTTCTTTTCCAGATTGGCTTTAAATTGTGATCCTCAGATCTTGGTTTCCTAGCTAGGAGCCACTCATGCCTGACTATAACTAAAATTTTAAAAGGCTGATAGTATCAACTACTGCTGAGAATGTACTGACAAATACTCATGAATTGCTAGTAGGATTATAAAATAACATTATCTCTTTAGAAACAATCAGATAATTTCTCATAAGAATAGGGTATTCATACAACCCAGATATTCTTCTATAACCAAGGTATTTACCCAGAAGAAATAATAACATAACTCAAATGAGTACCTAACTCTTTATAGCAATTTTAGTTCTAATAATCAATAAAAAGCAACTTAAATGTTCCTTAATAGGTGAAAAAACCACCAAGCTACAAAATTGCAGACAATAAATTCTTGCCAACAATAAAAGGGTTAAATTATGAATGCCATGCCAAAACTGAATACAAAAAAGTGCTATGTAGAATAAAAGAACAGACTATGGAATGTATGGTTCTATTATGATATAAAGTCAAATTATATATATATAGTAAGATGTATAAATGAGTGCCTACTGTAGCTGATGTTAGTGAAGGAGGGAGGGATGGGCAATGGATGATGAGACTGAAAGGTAAAATGGAAATGTTGGTATGGTGGAAATACACCATACCATAACTGTGGTGGTAATTTTAAGGGCTTATGTTACTCGTTTATGTAGGATAGATGAGTGGATACTTTGAAATCAGCTTTACATAGGACATGTCATAGAAGAGTTAATATCTTTTCACCAGAGGATACTTCATTTTGATAACTGATCTTAGAAATCTTACTAGAATGTCTATTTCTCCTTTCCCAGAATTTCTGTGATCCTAGAAGTAATTTTTCAATGACAAATCTTTATGGTAATGATAATATCTGGAATATAAATGAAATCAGAAAAAGAAAATATTTTCTTCAACTTAAAATATACTTGTCAAAAAAGTAGAAAAAATCTCTTGATATCTCCTTTACATGCAACAAGTTATTAGTGACTATATTTCTTCACTTTTTTTTTTCATTTTCACTAAGTAGTTCAGGTTGGCCTAGAACTTGTACTCCAATGTGTCTTCAAAGTGATAAGGTGAGCTAGCTGTGTATAGTTAAAACATGAACACACACACACACACACACACACACACACACACACACACACACACACACACACACACACACACACACACACACACACACACACACACACACACACACACACACCTTTCTCCCTCCATCCTCTATTCAGAAGATTCATGGTTCTTTTATGTCCCCAATGACATGCTAACCTATTTTCACTATTAACTACCTCTACAGCCTGTAGGAAGAGTCCTCTCAGTTGCCATCACTTATCTTTCAAAATGTAAATCTCTGTTGATAAACTCCCCAAACAATTAAGAATCCACATCAGAAATTTTGAATTTTTACAGACAAAAATCTAAAATTCATAATATAGCTTATAATTCCTATTCATTGTTTCTTTCTGTTCATAGCCTAAATCTTCCTAACAATTGTCTTTATTTTTCAGTTGTACAACTATTTTTATGTCTGGTCATTAATACCTGTCTTCATGATCAAATCCTGCTCAGAAGGAGCAGGATTGTCATTTTCTTATTTTCAATCTCTTGTATCTACAACCCAGGGATATTAACTATTGTCTTACCAGTACATGCTCTCTTAAGTTTAAGCATCTAATATTTTATATATTGCATGCACAATACCTAGCCCAATGCTTACCACAAAACAGGCATGCAACAGATGTTCCTTTAAAATCTTGATAGAATGAACAACTCTCAGAAAACAACATAAATCATCAAAACTGACCTAAATAAACTTAAGTATCTAGGATGTTAAAAAGCCTTTCAAATAACTATGTTGATTCTCCATTTTCAAATTGTTTTATGTGATCTTCCAAGTTTTAAACATGAAGATAATTTTCATATTATAAACCTCCTTCACTTTTTAACTTCTTTTGTGTTAAGCACTAACAACTCTGGGATCCATAAGGGAAAAGTAAGTCAAATATAAATACAAATGTACATAAATTAATAAATATAAATATTCAAAGATAACAAAATAGTGAAAAATTCAGAAACAAATTAATTGTATTAGCATAATCCAAACACACAGGTGTGAGTCTATAATTTACAATTCATTAATAAAACAAAATTATGTCAAAGGAGGGAATGTTAATAGTACTATGAATGAATTGATGTTTTTAAAAAATAGCAAAAATCATTTTTAAAAAGAAAAGTATTTTTTAAAAAGAAAAGTTTGGGCAGAAGCAATAAGATAGAAAATTAAATCAAGTATAAACTTGCTACCTCAAAACACAGCAAATTTGTAACTGAGTAGAAAATGAAATAAAAGCAATCTACTTAATATAAAACTCAATGAAAGTCTGAAAAAAAATCAATTTTCTTATTGTTGTTAGAGGCTGAACAAAGGTTTCTCAAATGATATCTACATGCTAAACCTAAGATATGCTACTTTTTAGGTCAAATCAGACTTACAAATGTGATTACAAACCTTAAAATGGGTAGTTATTTGGTGGGTTATGTGGTAAATATAATCACACAGTTTCAATATAAGAGAGAGCCAACAGGCAAGTCAGGAAGGAGATGTGATGACAGAAGCAATAGAGTGAAATGACTCAGAAAAGAAAGGGCTGAGAGCCAAGGTAAGCAAACAGACCATAGAGGACAGAAAGGCAGGGAAATGGAGACTCCCCTAAAGCATCAAAGACCTAGTTCCTTACAGTAGTAAAGTACAAAGAATCTGGGCTTCTGGCCTCTATAACTGTTAAGAGAATACATTTATTGTTATGGTTATAAGTGACCTTAGGAAATTAAGACACTTTGGAAAAACAATAATCTGTTACATACGTAAATAAAAATATTTTAAATAACAAATAGGAATCATGTCATATGAAACAGTAATTTCTATAAAGAAAATATTTGTCCATCTGAAAAAAATCTGCCTCTATGTAAGAACCTAGGTATTACACCTTGCACAAACATATTTTAATCATCTTCATTATTAGGAATTTCACTAAATTTAAGAAAAAGCAGGAATATCTGATCTAGGAAAGATAAAGGGAAAATTGTTTTATAAAAAACATAAAAACAGCCAGGCACTGGTGGCTTACACCTGTAATCCTAGCTACTCAGGATGCTGTGATCTGAGGATCGCAGTTCAAAGCCAGCCCGGGCAGGAAAATCTGTGAGACTGAATCTCCAATAAACCACTCAGAAAACTAGAAGTGGTGCTGTGGCTCAAGTGGTAGAGTGCTAGTCTAGAGCTGAAAAGCTGAGGGACAGCTCTGAGGCCCAGAGTTCAAGTGCCACAACCGATAAAAATAAATAATAAAATTTTAAAAAATAAAAACATACCAGAGTTCTTAAAAACAAAGATTACTGCAGTAAATACTTCACAATAAAGAAAGGATATAAAAGTACAAGAAATAATAAAAGAATGATAAAGTAACAGACCAGAATAAATAACTCTTGGATAAAAGATTCTAACATACATGCATTTTTAGCATTTGTTAAAAGACCCTAGCATACATAAATTTCAGTTTGGTTGCATCATATATGATTACTTAAAAATGATAAGGCTGGCACAACTAGATTATTAATCTTTATTCTTTATAAAAAATAAATCAATAATCCCTACTTCCAAATCTTAAGAATTTATTTGAATTGGATAGATTCTACTACAAAATAGATAATCTTTTTAAGGTTTAGTAGGTTTTACACATACAATGAATTTTTAAAGACTAACTTACTTCGTAAGTTTAGATTAATTCACTTAGTACCTTTAATAAATGGAATTTAATGATGAAACAAAAAAAGAAGGAAATTGTCAACTTAGTAAACAGTAAGAACATTACACAGAGTATTTTTCAAGCACAGATGTGAAAGGAAAAGAACATAAAGTTGACTGTAAAAATTTAAATTTTAGGGGCTGGGAAGATGGCTCAGTGGTAGAGCACTTGCCTTGCATGCCTGAGGCACTGGTTTCGATTCCTCAGCATCACATAAGCAAAAAGAAAAAAAGTCGGAAGTGGCCTTGTGGCTCAAGTGGTAGAGCGCTAGCCTTGAGCTGAAGAGCTGAGAGACAGTGCCCAGACCCAGAGTTCAGGCCCCATGACCGGACCCCCCCCCCAAAAAAAATAAAAAAATAATAATTTAAATTTTAAATGGAAAAAACAAGTAGGAAGAGAGAAAGCACTTGGAAAGGAATGGCCAGGTTTATAAGGCATATAGACTGAAGCCTTAGAATATTTGATGAGAAATATATATGAACAAACTACTAATAAAAGTGTAATTTGCTTTGAATTTTCTTAAGTATAGTTGGACAATGAATATTCAAAAGACTTAAAATACTTCATATACTCAGTCTCAGATGAGATATATTTCAGAAATGTAGAAATATTTGTGAAGAACAAGAATATACTATAGTGTTAATTAAAAAGATAAAATGATCTATACAGCATTTTATTTTTATTAATATTTATTATGATTTTTAAAATTTTTAAAATAAATCTAATAAAATTGCGAGAAAATATCAAAATAACTTGACAATATTTTTAACGTCAACCAGTTTTCCTAACTCATAGCCTTTAATTTTATTTTCAGAAACACTTTAAATAAATTGTATTAAATGATAATTTCATAAGACTTTTTTGTTAAAATTAATGACAAATACCATATAAAATGGCTTCATTGATTCTATTCATTAAAATGTAAAATTCTACAAATAATACACAGATAAAGATGGAAGACAACTGGCAAAAACGGTAAAGGACAGTTTGAGAAACAAATGGTTAATATATTTACATCACTAAATTCACAGTATACATCAATCACCTGCTGTATCCCCAACAATATTCTAGTCTCAGACAGCACAACAAAAAAGAGAAACATAGCAGAAAAGATTGTCTCATAGTACTTCCATTCACTGGTAATGATGAATAATAAGTAAAAGGTATGTAACTTCAGGCAATGATTAGTGTTGTAACCAGAAAAGGCTAGCATTCCGGTAGAATACTGACCTAAAATGTGAGTGAGAAAGTAACATCATGTTAGAACACTGGGAATCATTTTTCCAAGGGGTGACACTGAACTGGAATATGAAACATGGGATTTCTCTCCCAATCACCAGTGAATATTTGAAGGAAGAAACTGAAAACAAAAAAGCAAATAAGAAGCAAGTGAAAAGGTAATGGAGACAAACAAAGGTTCTTTATTTGATAAGTGATTATTTCCTACAAATATATAAGAGAAAATTTACCTAAAATAAAACAGAAAGTTTCAAGGCTAAGTAATGATGGAATTTTCAAATCATCTTAGGAAGGTAAAATGATCTTCCACATCATTAAAGAAAATACCAATATCCGCAAATAACTAAAATGAGAAACAAAGCCAGGTAGAGTAGTTCATGCTTGCAATTCCAGCACTGTAGGGGCTTAGGAAGGATAAAGCTCAGCTACACTGAGCTATATAGAGACCTTGTCTAAAAAAAAATCAAACAAACAAATAATGGCAATAATAACTGTAAAAATAAAACAAAAATAGATGGGAAACATGGAATTGAAATAAAATTCAATTTAATAAGTACCTAAAATTTCAATCTAGAGGGTCAAAATATAAGAAAATTTAAAAAGCAATTTATAAATTTGATCTTTTCAAATTAGCAAGTGATTTCTAATCATTTATATTTTAAACAGTGAGATAAAAATGAAATATTAATAAAACTTGGTAGCAAAAATGAGGAAAATCTAAATCAAGAAGGTATAATTTTCAAATTTGCAGTATATTTTTACTATAGAGATGTGTAAGTCCATTTAATTATATTTCAATCAAAGTTCAATGTTATCTCTGATACTGCTTATTAACATTTATAATGCATTCACAAATTCTTTTTTTTTTTTTTTTTTTTTTTGTCGGTCGTGGGGCTTGAACTCTGTGGGCGCTGTCCCTCAGCTCTTCAGCTCAAGGTTAGCGCTCTACCACTTGAGCTACAGCACCACTTCCGGTTTTCTGGTGGTTTATTGGAGATAGGAGTCTCACAGTCTTTCCTGCCCGGGCTGGCTTTGAACCGCGATCCTCAGATCTCAGCCTCCTGAGTAGCTAGGATTACAGGCGTGAGCCACCAGCGCCCGGCTGCATTCACAAATTCTGATGAATGGTCCTTCAGAACATCCTACCTGTAATTATTGCTACACCTAAAAGATACCATGACATATAGCCCTCACGCCTTTTCCTTGTTAGTCTTACGGGGAGGAAGGCAAATTTTCTTAGTAGGAGTCAGTTTATTACTAACACTTAACTTTACACTTATTTACTTCTGAATAATAAATTTCTAACGCCATACCATGCCTCACTTGTTCTGGACTCTCTTCTACTTCAAAATCCTCAACTCCTATATTCAACTCACAAATTATTTATTTCTTTTAAACATGCTAAAACTCATTCAGAGCCAAAGATTCTTACTTTACTATTCCTGATACCTGGAAAATGATGATCTTCTTCCTTATTTACAGCTGAATACAAATGTCCCCCTTTCCTCTCAAATGTTTAAACAATTCATTTGCCCCTTCTTTGAAGATGTTTCTTCTTGCTTTCCTACCTAAAATATCCTACTTCCTAAGTCATTATATCCCACGACTTATTTTTTAACACAATATTTATGCTAATGTAAAATGTGTTGTATGTCTATGTCTCCTTCCTTCACAACAATATAAGGTCTATGAAGGCAAGGTTTCTATATTCCCAACATGCAGGACAATGCATGGTTTTTATTTCTCAATAAATATTTAATTTGTTCACAAATTGTTTAATAAGTAATAAACAAATGAGTTACAAAAATACTACAATATAAGTTATACAAGCTTAGTAAACTTTATATAAACTATGAGTAGAAAACAAGATGAAAGGAACATATACTAACATTAAAAATTTAAAAAGACAAAACTACAAAGTAGATAAATCATGTTTTATTTTTTGAAAAGATGAAAAATTAAAAAGATAAAGTAAAATTAAACTGACTTAAATGTTATTTTTCCAGTAATATGAGAATACAAAAAATATGAAATTATAGGCTTTTATCTATAAACATGTGTATAAGTGTATATAGATGGATGTAACAATGACAAGGTAGATTTAAAAAATATACACATATTGAAAATAGAAAAGAAATAGAAAAAATAGGGTTTGTAGTAAAAACACATGAAAATATAGAATAAGGATATTTTCAGAGTATACATTTATAATTTAATACCATTTTAATACACTACCAGTCATGCAACAAATTTTACTGAACACTAAAACCAATAAGCAGATTCAAATTCAAATCTCATCTAAATGATAGCACTTTCATAAAAAAATTGCCAGAAATCAGTGATTTATCTTTGAAGAGGGTAATAAGATGAGACAAAAAAGAAAAATAAGCTACCTATAAACTTCTAGCACAAGAAGCACTAAAAAGCAGCAACAGTTATTCTGAGCATATCACTATGTCCACTCACTAGAATAAATCAAATCCATAATGAGACTGGAATTATCATTCATTTCCCAAGATCCCTGTAATTGCTAATGGACACAATTATTATATCAAAATATTAACAGTCATATTAATGAAGGTTAAAAAGCTGTAATTTCAGGCCAGGCACAACACTCAAGAGATTGTGGCAGAAGAATAACAAATTTGAAGGAAGTCAGGATTACATAGCAAGTTTGAAAATAAAAATTATTTCCAGCAACACAGAAATGCTGAAATTAAAAACAAACCACTACAATATTTTAATTCATGCTGATTTGACTTATTTCATACTTTAAAGATGCAATTTGAGGAGAAAAAATTATTCCCTGCTAAGTAAATTATTTGTAGTCATTTGAAAATTGCACAGGTTTAAAAATATACAGGGAATGTGTGTGTGTGTGTGTGTGTGTGTGTGTGTGTGTGTGTGTGTGTGTGTGTGTGCGTGCGTGCGCTTGTGCGCTCATGCGCACATGCATGCACATGTGTATGTATGAGTGAGTAATGGGGCTTGAATTCAGGGACTGGGTGCTTCATTTGTTCAAGATTAGCACTCTACCATTTGAGCCACAGTTCCACTTCTGGATTTTTGGTAGTTTATTGGAGACAAGAGTCTAAAGGACTTATCTTCCTGAGTTGGCTTCAAATAGGGATTTTCAGATCTCAGCTTCCTGAGTAGCTAGAATTACAGGCATGAGCCACCAGCCACACAACCATACAAAGAATTTTTTAAAAAATATCTACTTATTATGCCACTTTAATTTTTTGATTATCTAATTATTGTATATCTGGCTGGTCATATGTCCTCAAGAATTCTGCTTCTGGTATTCTGTCAAAAAATGGCAGAAATTTAGAGTTGCATTGCATATTGAGACAATATATTTTAGCAATTAATTAAAATAACAATAATCTGATTACAACAGTATTGTTTCCAATAAATACAACTTTAGTTCAATTTTCTATTACAAGAATATTACTATCTCATAACTAACCCAGTAGGTGACAAAATGTCCTACTTTTTCAGCATTTCAAATATCTCATGATAAATTATGAAAATAAAGGATAAAAAAGGAAAATACTTTGTTGTAGAAAACTGAAATATTTTACCTAATTCCTTATTTGTATTCTGAAGTTACTTATAATATTTCCTTATCCATACTTATATATAACTGAATAAGCTTGGAGCTCAGAAAAAAAAAAAAAAGAATGCAAAGAAAAATGAGAGAAAAATTAGCTACACCAACTCACCTCAAAAGAGATGAAATACCCTTGGGTTAGAACACAAAGTAATATGTATAAAACTAATTATTGCCCCCCAAATCTGGTTTTTGGAATGTACTAGGAAATAAGTATGAAGATCAAGTATATTCCTCAACAACAATTTTATAAGCACTAAGTTCAGATTCCTATTATTTCAGTAAATAATGTGTAAACGCCTAACTTAGACTAGTCAATGAAGAGTTCAGCACTAAAAAATAGTCCATGATTGTCTCAAAACTATCCATGGTCTGCTCAGGAATATATATCTATCAATAATGCAACAAAAGAATATGATGGAAGAATTTGTTTTAACTATCATGACCAATAAAGACTTTACTTACACATTGAAGACTAGGGAGGAAAAAGGTAAGAGGGAAATTCTAAAATGGTGAACTATTGTTAAGACCAAGCAAAGATAATAGAAATGGAGGTATATTCATAGAATAGCAAGCTTCTATAGGGCCTCAATACAAAGGAATGGTGGTATATAGTATATTAAAACAAGGATTTTCCCATTATTTTTTTCAAGGACTCCAGCTTAGAACAAGTTCCACTGGCTAGGGCCTGAAATGACAATTAATCTAAACACATTCAGAAAGACTGTACCTCAACTCAAACTGAATGAACAGTTTTTTATTCTCCATCACCTACATCATGTGTTTGCATATTATACCAAAAAAATGAACTTATAGCTGAAAAATAAATAGGGAGAGTGATTCATTCAGAGTTTCTCCTTAGCCCTAGAAATATATGGGATACTCAAAGAGTGGTATTTTACTAGGGGCAGAAAATTTAAAAAATTCAAAAAGAAAGAGGAAGAGATACTACAATCCAGTCTACTGTTTTAGAAATAACCAGAACTTCTAAGTTGAGTAGAGGAAAATAGTAATATGTTTTTTGACTTGCACATTGTTGGTGCTTGTTTGAAACAGGAAGACCACCTGAGCCTAGCAGTTAGAGGCTAGTTAGACCTACCTCAAAAAGCAACTTTAACATTAAAACCTCTTTGTAAAATTACCTAGTTAATCTTTTCTAATTAAAAAAAAAAGTATAGAAATCACAGGACTCATAGGGTTAGTGTAACCCTATCTCAAAAACAAATTAAAACGACTCAAAGCCTGGCTTAATGGGGAGAGTACTCGCCTAACGAATAGCCCTGAGGTCAACCTCCAGTACCACAAATATTTTTTAAAAAGTTAAAAAGGGCAACCAGAAAGAGTCCTAAAGCATCAGGGACAGCATGTAATTACATCTGGGTTATTTCTAGACATGGAAAGTACTATTACTTCAGAAAGACAAGAGATGAATCTATATTTTCCAATATAATTTGACTACAAATTACTTCCTTCCTGCTTCTAATTCTCAAACTCTGGATGAGCAGCTCACTATGGCTTTCAGTCTATTAAATTTGTTTGAGCAAGGCTGATGTAAAAAAAAATTACTTCGAATTAAATGTGTTCTTATAAAATGAATAGAGAAAAGAAAGAACAAGATAGAGAGGAACAAGAATGAAGAACAGAGTAGAGTAGGAACAGAGAAATGAGAAAAAATTACCTGAATAGCTATTATCAAAAAAGGAAAAAATTAATCATCAAAATGGAATTGAGAGGATAAGAGTAAGCTAACTTTTTACTTGTACCCTTAGGCAGTTCATTTCTTTCAGTGGGAAATGGACGAAAAGACAAATGGATCAGAAAGCTGAAGCTTTGATATGAATATTATGAAATCTGAATTCTAATAAAAATTCAAAGTAGTAACAATCATAATCATAATTATTCATGCTTGCATTTGTTTAGAGGGCATTTATACTGTCTTAGAAGTTCACAAGCATCTTGAACTGCCAAAATTTAATGCTGGTGTTGGGGGCAGGATAAATAAAAAATATAAGCTTGCAGTGCATTTCATGTAAAAATTACTGGATGAATAAGACAAATAAGAACAGGATCATATAGAAGAGTCACATATGCAAATACTCAAGGGAGGAAGAAGTGGCAGGAAACATCTGAGTGAAAGGGAAATTTAAACTGAGTCATATAATGAGGATGAGTTACACAGGATAGTTGCCATGGGACAAAGGAAAATGAATGATTCAAAAGAATGTCAAAGACAGCTAACGTCCAAAAACAACATGATACATCTTTTTAAAAAATGAGAAGTCTTCAGTGTCAGTAAATACATTCTGTTTGGAAGGAAAGAATGAGGCTAAAGACATAAAGAATCTCAGAAGACATGCCACAAGCCATTTCTGAGTTTACCCTGGAGACTATAGAAGCCACTGAAAAGTTCTGAGTAACACTCAATTTTCATGCTTTACACATTTAGCATATGCTAAGCATTCTTTCAAATTTTTAAATTGTTTTTCCTCACAACAACCCTGTGAGGTAGGTGTAATGATTCCCAATTAACAGCTTAAAAAAAAACAAGTTGTTAAGCAATTTACACTTGATTAAATAGCTACAAATGACAGTCAGTATTACGAATACACTACAGAAAGCATTAGGAAGATGATACACATATACAAACACATATTTACCCACAAGACACACAGCAATTTCAATAATTTAAGGCAATTTTAAAGTACTAAATTGTTAATGTATAAAGATAAGGTGGTTTGTGGCACAAATAGTTCTTTATTCAAGTTTATATATTTAAATTTTCAACTAATTCAATATGCATTGAAAAATCAACCTCAATTAATAATGTAACTATTTGTAATGATATAACCATGTGACAATACATAACTATTTGATAATATAAAGACTCTAAAAAGTTATGGTAATTATATGAACTTAATTTTGTATGCTTTGATCTACCTAAGATTATTTATGACAAAAAGTAGACCTTCACAGTTACTTCTAAAATATGAACTAAAATAGCATGTTATTCCATGAATATAAATTATATTTTGATTATAAAAATAGTATATGTATAAAAACATGTATCAACATATTGTCATTTACCTATTAGTCTTAAATTGAAACACTGGTAGATCAACTATTTATCAAATCACAATAATTTGTTCAAAAATCTGATAAAATAAAATCTGAAATTTATGTGGGATGAATATGAAATCTATTTGGGATGGATACAAAAGATCTCCAACTTAAAAGATATATATTGAAAATATTTAAAGATGTGTAATATTATTTTATATCACATGAAATCTACATTTCTTATCCCTCCAATTATTTTTGTCTATTTCACTACATCTCACATTAATATTTTATATATTCTATGTGAACGTTAGACACTATTAGAAATTTATTAATGGAAGAGTAAGTACATATCACTAAGTGTTTTTATTATCTTTAAGCAGTTGTTCATTACGTATTTTGAAATATGATTTGTGCTTTACTTCACTTTTCCTATTACAAATAAAAGTGTAGAATGAATAGTATGAAAAGTATATTTTATTCAGATCTACTTTTATTCTTGTGCTTGTTTCTAAGTTCCAAAAGTATTAGGTAAACAAATAGCAATTATATAATTCCAATCACAATGCTTGTCTTTCACAATAGGAGAAAGGATAGTTTCATTAAAAAAATTAAGCATGGTGCTCACTTTGGCAGCACATATACTAAAACTAAGACAATACAAAGAAGCTTAGCATGGCCCCTATGCAAGGTTGACATACAAATTTGGGAGAATTCCATATTTTTGAAAAATAAAGTACAGATATTATATAGTATCTGTATATAACATCTGTATATATCATATATATTTATGGAATGATTAAAAATTCAGATACAATTTATCTGAAGTCCTAACAGTTTACTTTTATAAAACAAAGTATTTCCATTAAATCCAAGTAATATAAAAGTGAATTTTAAAAAAATGAGTATCTAATTCTCTCCCCAAATCCCATATACTAGACATATATTATTAGATTCACATGGCTAAAAACTAAATCTAAGGCAGTACTTTGTGAATAAAATTATTTCCAAATTCACTGATATTCTGTAGTCATTCACAGTAAGTGCTTTAAAATTTAAAGAATAAATCAATAGTGCCTTATGAATACATGGATTGGGACTTCAGATAACTGTACATATTCATTTATTTGAGTGATTCTATTCTGCTCTAGATAAACTGAATCTAATAACTGATCAAACTCATTATCCACACTAATTCTATAACAGTTAAATATTTGTATAATTTTAAAATATATACACAGTAGGTAGAATATGAGCCTTTTCACCCAAACTTAATAGAAGAGACATATGGTCTGTTCCTTCAAGTGACTGTCATTTCAATGCTTAACAGAAGAAAAGAATTAAATAATACAATTACACTTTTAAAATGTTTAAAAAAATCAGTAATTCCAACATTCCATACATTGATAAAAATATCATCTTGTTAGACAAATGCACTACAGTATGGCTACACTAGATTTTTAAAAATCATTTATTTAATTAGTTTTCTGACTATACAATGAAATGGCACATTCTGGGCAAGCAAAAAGGGAATACCCTAATGAAAAATTTGAGATTTTTGGTAACATTAATTCTCAGTTCAGTATTTTTTTCTAATTTACTTGATTCTTCCTTTACAAAGATAATAAGAAATGCAATGCTTTCTTTTCCTAAAAAAAATGCATTTCAAAACCATCTGACTATCTCTATTTCAAAGTCATACATAGCTGAAAATTGACCTCCTCTTTAAGTGGTTTATCATCAGCATTTAACACAAATGATATTCTAACTATAATAAAGTCACCTGCACCCAAATATCTTAGTTACAGAAGGACAATTACCAATACAAATGATTCTACCTGAGATAAACAGGAAAGATTTTCTAAAAAGTGTCTCTAGAAAAACATTTTTCCACAAACTTCATTATATAAGAAAGCCATGGTGTTATCTTTCACCTTCTTTCAATGAAAATCTACAGACACAGATGAGTGCAACTATATGATTTAACGTATGATATATAATGTAAAGTTACCCAAACCAAATGAAACCACAATGTCTTTTGATTAGGAATCTGGGAAAATGAATAGACCCTAGTCTTTTTTACAAAGAAATGTTTAAAGGTTCAAAAACAGATGCAGAAGAAATCATACTATTGACAAAAAAAACCTTACTAAAGTAATAAAATAGAATAATAAATATTGTATAGTGTAGCAATACGTACATGTTTCTAATACTATTTTATTAATTGAAAAGGCATAATGTGTCCAACTATTACTACATAAAGCAATCTTCTAAAATAACATAAAAGAATTCATTTAATAAATAAGAATAAAATGAAGGTTAAGTAAGTACTACTTCTTCTCTAGCATGCTTTGTTTCATTTTTTTTCTTGTAAGAAAAATTAATACACTGTGTTCCTTAACTAGAGAATCAAAACCAAGTTCACTGTAAACTGGTTTTGGTGAAAAGCTTCAACCAAAAGGAAGCATTAAACCTAATACACAAATACTGTAAGAAAAGCTAATAAGATATTCCTGGATTTGCTATTTAATTGCATGGTTCTAAAATCTAAGATTTCTTTGGCTATTTGAAAATGTTTTCTAAAAATAATTTGATTCTTTTCAGTTGCATTGAAAATGAATTTATAAATACATTTTAGTTTGATTTGCTTTTAGAATAATTTCCAAAGAGTGGTATATATATGTATTTGTTATCTAATCACAAATTAGATCTGATCACAAATTGTTATCTGATCACAAATTAGATGACCTTAAAAAAAATTAGAGCCAGGGAGAGCAGTGCTAAGTGGAACTGACCTAAATAGATTTAATATGATGTTTCCCAGCTATCTGCTATTTTACCCATCTGGGGCAGGTACACAAGAAACTTACAGTCTATGTAGTACTCCTAGTCAGTGTCACTCTGCAGATGGCACAGTGGAGAAATACCTTCTGTACAGGACCATGTGCAATTTCTTCTGCAGCTGTCAGCACCTAGGGGAAAGTGCGCTGTTAAACAGTTGCTGCGTTCCACCTCAGAAGTGGCTGCAATTCGGTGGTGGGTGAAGTGATTCCTGTACATATATACAGGGATGAAAGGTACTATAGAAAATGAAAATATTGAAGATCAAAAGTGGCTGCGTGCAAACGGTGCCACAGTAAAACAGAATACATCATTCATTCACAAGAGACCTACACAAATGGATTGTCACCCCTTTAAAACGGAATGTTCAGAATGATTGAGAGAAACACAGAAATACAGTTGTTTAGGTCACAATTACAAACCAAATTAAAATATATTAAAATGTATTTTATCCCAAACATTTTGTAGTTACTAATAATTTCATTTCTATAGTAATTAACCTAAAACCAGGCAAACATACAATAAGATTCTATGTTCAGCTAATTAAGAAATGCTTTGGCTTTAGATGAAAAGTCAACAGAGAAAACAGCATAAATAAGTGAGATACCAAAACTGAGACACACAACATATAAATACCTGAAGTGAAGCATAAGAAAAATCTCAATTATTTTATATTTTTAAAAACAAATTTTATTAAAGAAACAGTCTTCAACAACTATCTATATTAAATTACTTTTCCTATAATGAAATGACTTCACATAAAAGGCAAAATTTTGTTCGCCAAAATTAAATCAATTAAAATTTAGATAATTTTTATCCTTCGTCCATATTAATAATGAAATAATCAGGAGTGAGGTAACTTTGTTTCACTGATACAAAAGTTATTCCCAAATCTTAATTTTACAATAACATGACTTAATGGAATCTGATCAAATTAGGTAACTGTTCTTTGATGCTATCTTTCTGGTCTACCTTTAAGCACAGATACTATGTTCTTACTGCTCCAAAGAATTATCAACATTATTTCAAAGTATTCCCATTTAAATTTCTGAAACTAATACTACACATACAAAACTGCCAAATAGAGGTTGTGTAATGCTGCTATATATTCCAGGAGTCTGCAATTGCCAAAAAATTTATGATTTTGTGGTAAAGTCTAATAAACTTGACCACTAAAATGTGTTCTATAAATCAAATGTTTCTGAATCTCACTTGCAAAATAAATAACAGAATACACTTACTTTGGCATATACCCTGTGCAGAGATGGCTTTCATTCTCCTTTAAGCTTTCTTAATTTCTTTATACAGTAAGCTATAAATATTTTCTTTTAGTGATGATGGTGGTATAGAAAAGAAGATTAGAGCTTCCCATTATCTATTATTTAAAAAGACAAAAGAGCAGGGATTCCCAGCCTAGGGTTCCCTTACGGTTTATGAAACACAAAATTTTGTAAAATGGACAGTAAACTTGTGACATATAGGCACATACATTTTTCTAGGAGATTTAAGCCATAGTTTTTGCAAGGTTCTCAAAAGATTCTGTGACTTTCTTGACTAAGTTTAAGGAAATATTGGTAAAGAGTACATCAGAAAGTAAATATGCAGAAGTAATCTTTTTAAAAATTAAATGTGTAATTCTGGGCACCTATTTCTTTTCATGTAAAATTAAGAGCATGCATTTATAGGGATGTTTCTACAACTAAATAAAAACACTCAGACATGTAAGGCATACATTATAACACCTGGTCTATTTTATCAACGGTAGTAATTATTCAAAAGCACCATCTCAAGCAAACTAAAAATTTTTCACTCTTACATGAATAAGTTCATGATACTACTTCTAGATATGTATCCTATTACTAATATAATGAGTCATACACATCTGTATTACTTCACATACAAAATTTCCAATACAGGTTTTATAATTCTGCTATATATCCCAGGAGTCTGCAATTCCCAAAAAAAACCACAACCAATCTTCCTTATTCTTGAAGTCTACTTAACTTGCAATAGTGTCAGATGTTGATAGAAAACATGTACTCCATGTACTTATATTAAATGATTTCATTTTATTAGTTTTCCAGTCACACAATAGCATATAAACTAAAACCTAAATTTGCTGATCCTAACAAGGAATTTTATTTTTTAAGATAACGTAATTAATACTTTAGCTGTTATAAATCATTTCTCTAACTTTCAAAGTTAGTTTTTTTAATGAGAGGATAGCAATAAGAATTTGTATACACCTTCAGAAAGAATTCTTGAGTTACACCACATAGATTAATTTCAACTTTAAAACCAATTCACAATTCCACCAATAGTATTATAAATACTTAAGAGTGCTACTGAAAATTGTGGAAGCTTGTAAATATTCACAAGAAATTAAGAAGTGTATTCTTACCATATATTAGGGACACTGAATGAGGATACACTTGGTAATACAATGAAATGAATAACAGCATGTGATACAAATATACAACTGTTTCACAAGCATTACAAACATAAAGAACTTTCTCTAGAGTCTTCACATCATAGAAATTACACTTTAGACATCCATACATTAAAAAGCAGAGACAGCTATAGAAAAAAAGATTTTTAAATAAAGGCATAGGAGGGAAACACAGTTTAGGATTTACAATATGGAAGGGGGGGAGGTGAGTTGGACAAAATACATGTGAGGATGAGGAAAAAGGTAAAGCTCTAAATATGATAGGGAATTCTAGGATGGTTTGTACTAAGATTGGCAGTCAGGAAAGCATTTTATAAAAATCACCCAAAAGCAACATGGAAGATAAATCAGAGATGTGGATGATTCAATGAAGGGGATGATTGTGGAATATGCAATTGGGAAAAAGAGCTATAAAAATTAAAATTATGAGGCTGAAGATACAGATCAGAAGCAAAGGCCTTTGGTCCTACAATTCATTCTCTAGCACTGTGAAATACATACTACATATAGATGTGCGTGTATATATTTACATGTGTATATATGCACATATGTATGCATATATGTATGAACATATACATGCATGCTTATGTGTGTTGTACAGATGTACATGCATACTATGTAAACATCAGGAGAAATAAATTGTAGATAACATCAAAGCAATTTTCTAAAGGTTGAGTCTAAGAATAGCATTCATTTATTCAGTCAACAAAAAATCATTATGTCCTATATTCAGGAGTATTCAGGCATTAGATAAAGCACTGAATGAAGGAGTTAAAACCTCTGTGCTTCCTGGAAATTACATACTGATAAAAGAAATAGATACCGAACTCTTAAGAATATAATGTATGGGTAGGACTAGTGTATGTCAAAACAAAACAAGTTAATGACAACAGAATGACAAACATATTATTTAACAGGGTTCTCACAAAACACAAAGCAGAACTATTTCAAAAGAAATGAGGTAACTTTCTAGGGCTTAAGAATACTACCGTATTAAAAAAAAAAAAAAGAACACTACAGTAGCATTGTTTAATATAGGCAAGATATGGAATCAACTCAGATGCCCCTCAGTGGATCAATGGATCAAAAATATAGCATATATGTACAATGGAATTCTATGCTTCCATCAGGAAAATGATATTGTACCATTCGTAAAGAAATGGAAGAAATTATACTAAGTGAAGTAAGCCAGACCCAAGAAGTAAGCCAGACCCAAGGAAACACAGGTTGCGTGGTTTCCCTCATCTGTTGTAACTATAATGTGCCTATAAATCTACAAGTAAATACAGTGGATAGTGAAAGACAAAAATCACACTGGGACATAATAAATTATACAGGACTCTAGACAATTGCACAGTGAGGCACAGTGAGATCACAGAGGATTCTTAGGAGAGGATCACAAAGGCTCAAAAGCTATATGCATATGCTCATATAAAATGTTTATCAAAATAAACTCCAGAAATTGAAATAATAGGTTTGGAGTTATTTTTTCTCATTTGTCGCCATTTTTGTTTCTGTATCTTGTCTGTTTTGGGGAGGATAAGGGGGAGCACAGAAATGTTGGGACAAATGGTGAAAAAATGCCATGCACTCTAGTATCTAGTGATACTCACTAGACACTATGTTGAAAATGAACTATACAAAGTGCGTGGGGCAATGGGGGATGTCTGGAGGGAAAAACTGGGAGAGCAAGGGAAGGGGTGACACTGTTCAAAAAGAAGTGTACTCATTAACTGACTTATGCAGCTATATTAAACTAGAAACAATAACAACCAAGAAAACAGTAATAAAAAAGAAGAATTTTATAGATAGTCTGAACAATAAGAGTAAGGCTGGTGACAGGAATGTGTAATCAAAAACCTGTGGCCAGATTATGGAGGACTTTCAACATAGTAAGGACATTGGATTACTTACAAAAAGCAGTACATTAATTTAGACTAAAGAAACAATATAGCCTGTTTATTTTATTTTATTTTTTTTACAGATCACAGCTGCGGATGTGGTGGAACAGACTTCATGGTGGCCAGTAAGAATGAAAGCTAGTGAAATTTAATTTAATTTAGGGGAATAAAGTAGTACTTTTCCCACAGCTCAGAGATTGGCAATTAGACTACAAGTCTAAGAACAGACAACAGTCTGGTATTTTACATTGAGAAGACAGCTTTAAATAGTTAGAGCTAATTATGTCTCTTACAATATAAACATTTCTCTCTTCAGTTCCTCTTTACCATACAAATATCTCCTTTCTGCCACCATCTTGAAAAAAAACATCATCATAGATCACTTCACTACTTTTTTTTACTGAGAAAATACCATACAGAGGGGTTACAATTACATGGACAAGGTAATGAGTACATTTCTTATCAAGCATTGTTGCCTCCTCCTTTGTTTCCCTTTCCCATCCTTTCCCATCCCTTCCAACCACATCCCCCCCAGCCGCCAAAGTTATAAAGTTCATTTTTCAACATAACGTCTTGTACATCTCATTGCTGCAATGGGCCCACCTGTATCCCTATCTAAACAATTTGTTTTTTCCCTTCCCCTCCACGAATTATACCAACATCAAATACAGTGAAAACAAAGGTTATACTGGGGGGGAGGGACATACAAAGCAACAAAGAAATTATCTTATAAATATGTTAGAAACAATAGCAAGAAAGAAAAAAAATCTGAATCCTTATCTTAACCTCAATAGAAAGTGACACTGACAAGAATTCATGTAAAAGACCAACAAGAGGGGACACCTGGTAGCAGTTTAACTTCTGCTTATCATTCATCCCATGCCTACTTCCTTTCCCTGTGCCTATTTGAGAAAAGAGAAAAGACTTGGAGTTGAAAAATAGGCTAGAGAGAAGCGAGTATTTGCAACAGTTAAAAAAAAGTGACAGTGAAAGTTAACTGGACATGGACGCTGGATTATAAAGGACCTCAGGAGCTAGAGGCTCCAACTATTCTGGAGAAGTAGAAATTGAGACAGACTAGCAAAAGGACCATCCAAAAGTAGATGGTATAACACTACAAAATTGTGCCTTCAAAAAATGTTTTATACATTTGCCACATCAGAGAGCTAGCAATCGGTCTTCCGTCCCCACAGAAAATAAGAAGCTAATTAGTCTGAGCAAGGCAATAAAGGCAAAAAAAAGAAGGAATAAACAGCCAAAATGTGACATGAGTGAAAGACCTTTTTCCCTTACATATCTGCTCTCAACATATATCAGAAAATCAGGTAAGACAGATCATTTTGTACTCACTGCACTCCACAGAGTAAATAACTAGAGCTTATTAACCTCTTCTGTATAATCATCTTGTAGAAGAATTCAAGTGACATTAACCACGAGGAACAAACTGGATTTAAAATTGACTATGAGGTTAAAATTCAAACCTGACAGATTAAACTGTCTAAAATGCTCATAAAACTGTGACATCTTCTCCATACAGTTATAAAGCAAAAAAGTGATTTATAACCAGGAACACAAATCTAATTGAGGAAAAATAGGACCGTTGTATGTTTGTATTCCCATTTAGCATTCCTCAATTCATGGGGGATTATGAAATGGTTAGAATCAGTGAGCTAGCAAGTGACTTTTACTATTCATGGCTCTAAAACATTTTATGAATACTCATCTGAATACTTATATTATCATATTTTTCCTATTCTTAGTAACAACAAAAAATTCCATAGTTAAGGAATTTATAGGCAATTTCTTCAACTTTTTCCTCTATAAGTTACAGAAATATATTTGAACAACTACAAAAATAATGTCATATTAGAAATACTAAGTGATTAAGTTAAGATAAACAAAATTTGGGGGCAATTTGTAGAGAATGCTAGATTTTCTGAAAATTGAAAAATAAAATCCCCTAAATAAGATACCAAACTTAGAAACTTGCAAGATACAAGGGATCTAGAATGGGGAGGAATAAAGAAATAAAGAGAACGAGGTTGTGAGGTTTCTTGTTTTTAAAAAAAACACTTTAATATTCATGGGGGGTAATCTGAAATAATTTTAGAAAATATTCTGATCTGACTCAAAGCTTAATAACAGTTTTATTCCTTTTTCATGATTTTTAAAGTATTTACCATTTAAATTAATATTTAAATGGAAATTATCTATAAATTTAGAACTTCATCTTAAATTTTCAGTATTTTACATGACTAAATTATGCATTACCTTATTTCTGTTTAAATGTCACACTCCTAAAGATGATGGAATCATATTACATTGATTTCTATACTTGATCATATAATATTTCCATTTATTTTACAATCCATCATCATCTTAAATTATGACATGTATATTCAACACCTATTTTAGCAGTGTTTCCTTCTCAGAGGCATAGAATAACCAAGGACAAGAAAAGTGAGTCAAAATGACATGCTCTATAGTTACACTTTTTATAACAGTCTCTTTTCTCATAGCATATGGGAAGAAATACCGGTAAACTGAAAAGAGTAAAGAAAGTCATAAAAATTTAATTCACCCAAAGACAAGGTAATTTCACTATTAGTTAATAATATCAACCTACATAACTTGACAAGATTAATTTGTTCTGATGACATAATTCTAACATTGCCTAGCTTGAGTAATATTTAATTGAAGGCAGTTACCATAGCAATCTAGAAAACAACAGTCTATTGTAATAATTTGTAATTTCTTTAACATTTCTTTTTTCTTGTTTGGGTTCAGTGTTTGTCAGGATCTCACTATTTAGCCCAAACTGACTTCACAAGGTGGCCTACGCTGGTCTTAAACTTGTAATTTTCCTAAGTGATAGAATTACAGGTATGCACCACCATCACTGCTTACCACTTCTTATTATGATATAGATATCAGCTCTTCTAATGTGATCTATTACTGTCACACCCTGCAAGCTATATTGTAACAATCACACATTTATTCTAAAATTTATAGCAAAAGGCAAAAAGACTCAGAGAGCAAAAACGAAATTAATGGAGAAGAACAATGTTGGAAGACTGGTACTAAGCAACTACAATACTTCTAGGCTGGGAATGATGACATGAGCCTGTAATTCCAGATAATCAGGAGATAGAAAAAAAAAAGGATAATTATGTGATATCAGCCCAATCAAAAAGAGGACACTATCTCAAAAAGATATTTGTGGTGGCACATATCCAACATCCAAGCTCCTTAGAAGGTACAGGTAGGAAGAACATGATCTAAGGTAGGCCCAGACAAAAGCATTCGATTCTATCTTGAAAAACAAACCAAAAATTGATGAACTGGGAATATGCATAAAATGGTACAGTACCTGCCTAAAAAACACAAAGCCCTAAATTCAAACCTCAGGCCAACAAGAAAGATTTCTAGGCAAATATACTAATATAGTTTGAAAATGGAAAAAATAAACTGATCAATAGACAAAGATCTCAGATCTATGTGAATACAATCATTTTCAATAAACAGTGCTAGAACAACTGAGCAACCAAATGTAAAGAAAAAGAAAAAAAAAGAGCCTGGCACTGGTGGCTCACTCATGTAATCCAAGCTACTCAGGAGGCTGAGATCTGAGGATCACAGTTCAAAGCCTGCCGGTGCAGGAAAGTCTGAGAGACTCTTATCTCCAATTAACTACCAAAAACTGGAGTGGTGCCATGGCTCAAGTGGTAGAGAGCTCACCTTGGGCTGAAGAGCTGAGGGACAGTGCCCAGGCCCAAAGTTCAAGCCCCACGACTGACCAAAAAGAAAAAAAAAAGAAATCTCAGTCACCAACACAATCATTGGTATTCACCATAGCCAAGGTGCCAAGGTATGAATCATCTCAGATGCCCCTCAATGGGTGAATGGATCAAGAAAACAAGGCATATATAATTTTACTCATTTTACTCATTCATGAGTAAGAATGATATTCTGTTTGGAAAAATATACATTAAGTATAAAGTAAGCAGGCCCAGAGAGACAAAGGATCCATGTTTTCCCTTATATGTGGAAGCTGGATTTAGCTTACAAACTCATAAGTAAATATGTTGCATGCTATGTAAGTATATATAAATGTATAAGCTGAAATATGACAGATTCAAGGGAGATCTCAGTGTAATTCCTTAGAAAGATAAAATCAAAATTCAGCAAAATAAACCACGAGAAAGACAATAGTTGAAAGGAGTGGAGTGGGGTTAAGAGGAAGGGGGTAAATGAATCAAGAGTAAAGAAGGAAAATGCACACCAGATTCCAACATATATCCTACAAAATGAAGAAGAGTGAGAGAAAGGGTGGGTTGGGGAGGAATGGATGAGAATGTTAAGATATATTGTATTCATAAACTGCTTTGTTATATGGAACTCCTGTGTATAAGTACTTAAATATAATAAAATAAAATTAATCTCAACACAAACAGTAACCATTCACAAAAAAATTAATGCAAAGTGTACTGAAGACAAGACTGTACAACTCCTAGAAGATATCAAAGCAAAAAGTTAAGGTGATCTTAGAATTGCCACTGACTTTCAGGATACAAAGATCCATTTAAGGAAAAAGTTGATCAACCAGATTCAGTAAAATTGAAAGTTTCCACTCTGTCAAAAATACTTCTTAAGGGGATGAAAAGCCAAGAAAAAATAGGGGAAAATATTTGCAAAAGAGGTATCTCAAAACCTTAGGAATTTAACTAGAAAACAACCAGGTTTCAGTCACCTCAGTGAAAACTGAAGGAAAGAGGGAAGGAAAAGGATGCTCAATATTGCACATGTAGCAGTTTCCTGGGGCTGCCATAAAAAAAGTACTAAAAACTGGAGGCTTAAAGGACAGAAAGGTCTTTTAGTACAATTCTTTCTGCAAGCTACAAGTTGGAATCAAAATGCTAGCAGAGCAATTCTTTTAAGTTTGTAAGATGAGATTGTGTCCCAGGACTTCGCTCTGACTTAAGGATGACACCTGCATTTTCTCATGGATTTTGTTCTACATGTGTTTTCATGTACAAATATCCCATTTTAGGAGAACACAGACAATGAAGGGTTAGAACCCACTATAATAGACCTCACTTTTATTTGGTTTTCTCTTTGAAAACTGCATCTCAATCTTAAGGTTACAAGACTTAGAAGTTAAGAATTTAATATCTGAATAGCTGGATAAAAGTAATTGATTCAAACCATTTTATTATCTTATTACAGAACTATAATTAAAACAACAGTAAGATGCCCTCATGTACCTACTATAAGGTCTAAAATCCAAAGCAATAAAACCATATAATGACAAAAGTATGAGGTAATAAAGGAAATGCTTGTTCCCCTGCTAGTGAGAATGAAAAATATTACAGATTTTAGAAAATAGTTTGGTGCTTTCTTATACACTAAACATATTCTTAGCATACAATTCTGTAATAATGTTCCTTGGTATTTATAAAACTTAGCTGAAAAATTATATCCATATAAAACCATGAATACAAAATTTCTGAATCAGTTCTTTTATAATTTGCTCCCAACTGGGAACAAAGATGTCTCTCAACCTTTGGATTAATAAACGTAATTGTGGTACATCTATATAATTAAATATTATTCATTAATACAAATAATGAGCTAACAGCCTCTAAAAATCAAAGGTGAATCCTAAATGCCTATTACCAAATGAAAAATGCCAATGTGAAATAGAAGCACACTGTGTGTTAACTCCAAGTATAAGATATTTTGAAAAAATCTGAAGTATAGAGACAGTAAATGAATGGCTACTTGGGTCTCAGTAGAATATAAGAGAGAAAGGGTTAAAAGGTAAAACATGGGAATTTCAAAACAATGAGACTTTTTTTCTACAATTCTATAAATTATATATCTGTGCAAACCTATAGAATGTAAAACTGAAAGAATTGACCCTAACATATAGAACTCAGTAAATAATAATGTCTTAATATTGACTGGCCTGTTTGTAAGAGCTTGCCAACAGGGTAACGTCCTGTTCTTACATTTTTTTTAATTGTAAAGTTGATGTACAGAGAGGTTACAGTTACGTAAGTCAGGTAATGAGTACATATTGAACAATGCCAGCAGTCCCTTCCCTCGTTATCTCCTAGTTGTTTTTTTTTTCTTTTCCCTCCTGACCCCCTTCCCAAGTTGTACAGTTCATTTTCAACATAGTGTCTTAGATTTTTTTTCTTTAAATTAAATCTGCCCTGAAAAAGCCTATTCAGTTCTTATACTGTCTATTAAAAGTATTGAGGTAACAGGTTTAAGAGAATTAGATGGAAAGAGAAATCAGCCAAAAAGTCTAAATGCAAGTGGTGACAATATTATTTTTCCAGAAATAGACAGGAAAGGAATTGTGGGGAAAACATCATATCTGCTTTTGAAATATGGTGAACAGCAAGAAAAGCAAAAGAAACAGAATTCCTACAATGGTATACAAAAGAAACAGTATTCCTACAATGGTATACAAATGAGTGTACCAAAGTTAAACTACTTCTCAACTTTCCACTGACATTCTTTTAGAAAGATAAAACTTTACAGTCTTATCAAATGAAATTTTTCCTTAGAAGCTTATTTTAAGACTATTTGTACATGATATGGAACAGAGTAAAAGAACAAGCAGACATCTCAGATATTCAAAATAAGAAATAAATCTAAACACACAACTACCCATGCTTGCTATCACTCCATGTAAGTAATATTTCCAGTTTCTAGGAATTCTAGTGCCTACTAAATGTTATGATATAAAATGGCTTTATTTTTATACAAAACTTTGTCTTCTGAGAATACAAAAATTATTCAGGCTTTGAGGTTATAGTTGTAAAACAGTCATAGTGAACTTACTTGATATTTTAAGGTCCTTACACCACTAAATGATTTTACAATAGGACTAAGAACCTCAGATAAAAAGAACTTATTGACAAAATTTCCCAACTTGTGTTTATTTCTATTTCTCTGCTACTTGTTAACTACAATCCAAAAAAGAGAAATAACCTTCAATTCATAAAAATTATAATATATGCTGGTAGCTATATTAAGAAACACAACTTAGCATATAGAGATCAATTTGAATTTCAACAAATGTAGACTTATCATCATCACTGACTAAAAACTATTGTAGTTTCTTTACCTCTAGAAATTTTGGAAACTCATTTTAGAACTACTTAATAATAATGCTAATAAATAAGAGATTATAAATTTTATCACTTCCTTAAGATATAGATGGGTTTCTATTTGAGACCCTCTTATCTACTCGCTGTTAACATTTCTAAATCTAAATATCCATGAATGATATTCAAAACACAACACACAATAAACTTATATTTTATAGTAAAACAATAAGTCAATAAACATTCTGTCATGACAATACAAACCTCCACTATATGAATGTGTGAAATGTATAAGAATTTCAAGAACTCAACTTGGCACTATGTTGAAACTAGAGAACTTGTAGGGGAAGAGAGGTGGGTCGGGAGGGAAAAAATGGGAGAAAATGAGGGAAGAAGTGACATTGTTCATAAGGAAATATACTCATTACCTGACTTATGTAACTGTAACCCCTCTGTACATTACCTTTACAATAAAAATAATAAATAGAAAAGAATTTCCAGAATACCTTACAATGTCGATACTATGACATATTTAATAATACATGTTCTTATATAATAACTTTAGAAAACAAAAGGAGTATTAGTCAGTCTGATCATCCCCAGTTGTAATAATTAAATCATTACAGTGTGCCAGTATAGTAAAATTAAGCCCTATGAAATAAAAATAAACTTGTTTTCACTTGTCATGCACAAAGACACACAATACACACTGTGAAACAAAATGCTATTTCATAACTTCCTGAGACTTTGGGGGATAAAATTATAGTACTAGTATTTTCCAATTGATGTAAAATTTAAGCAGTAAAATTGCCTAAATTTGATATTTTACCTAATTTTTAGTATCTGGTGATTCCTACTAGTAGTCTAGTCTAGAATATAGGAAGTTTATATATTAGTCATATTTTGTACAATAGAGTAGTTATAAGGACAAAATATTACGTTAACACAATATAGTAGTTAAAAGGACACCATAATGGATAGACCATACAGCTAACCTGTAGCCCTTAGTTTTTAGACTAAGATATAACTATATAACTAGTAACTACTACTACTATTTTTATAATTGTTTGTGATAATAGTATTAATATAATTTAATATGCCAAAAATGCACAGTACTTTGAAAAATGTGTTTCCAATGCTCTATTATCTGAATTACCTCAGTTTGAGGACAACTGACATTACAACAGAAAATAGATATGGCCTTTCAGAAGAGACTGAATTTTCGGAAGAAATAGAGAAGAATGGTGACCTTTTGTCACTAGACTACTTTAAAATGTCTTGCTGTTAAAATCTATTTCCATGTCATATGAGATCTGTGAGTAGAGAAAATAGAATTTGCATCCTACCCTAACCTTTCTTTATATTTTATCAACATATTACACAGGAGAGTAATTTCCTGCTTTACTGTGCAGAGAGTACATCACCTAAATTCCGAAATCATACCTTCAGCAGGAAGGTTTCTATCTATACTTAAAGGAAGAGAAGACAGAGAAAAGTTACAAAAATTATAAATCATTCATTGTTATTAAAGAAAAACATAAGAACAATTTATTTTTAACAAGGAACTCTAAGCAAAGCTAAGTTCATTTTAAATTTTATACAGCTGGCTAGTGTTTCTTACAGAAATGGGGCAGTAAACAATTTTGTTTATTATATTCACATTTTGGAAACATGTTTCTATTCCAAAATTTTTAACAAGGGGGAAAAATATTAAGATCATCTAAAACTTCCTAGTTCTCTAACTTTAATTATCCCTAGAGGGTTAGACACAATACCGTAATTCAATGAATAAATGCCAATTCTTAAAAAAAATTACTTAGAAGCATAATGTCAAGTGGTAATATTTTGAAATTTATATTACCAATAAAATTATTCTCTATTCAGGAAGGTATATTTTCCACACTCATGTGTGTGTGCTTGCAGCAGATTTACAAATTGGTAAACTTTCATCTAATTTACTTTAAAAAAATTAGTTATTTGCCTTACCTAAAGAAATTGTTGAGATTTCCTGTTCATCTATGAGAGATATTATAGATGTCTAGTCCAAATAAATAAAAGAACCAAGACCTAAGATCCTAGAAATGTTTCTAGACTAAAAATATTTCTACTACTCACTAAACATATGATATTGGCCAAGTCACTTATCATTGTTTTCTCTAAGTAAAAGGAGGCAGCAATTTAAACATGTTATTTAAAATATGGAAGTAATGTAAGAATGAGACCAAGTACAAAGTGATACCTCTAGAAAGTAGAAATGTGGGAGTTGGAAAAAGAATCCAACAATTTTTCTACTTCAAGTCTTTCAGTATTAACTATGCATGCATTATTTGTTTCAAAAAATCAGTTTAACAAAGTATATTAATTTCCTACTTACAATATGAAATAATACAGTCTCAAATTCTGAATTTTAACTCAATTATCCAGCACCAGCACAACTTTTCACTTTAGAAAATCTGACACAGTTAAAGCTTCTAACTAAAACTCTAATTATTAAAAGCTTTTTAGGCATTTCAGTTAATTTAATTCTAAAAATCTCAAAATAGTGACAATAAGTTATAGTTTAAAAATGAGGAAAGCAGTCAGAATTATGTAACAAGATAGAAGAGTCACCAGTTACTTGTCCTACATTAATACTCTACTCTAATACTCTACTCTGACTTTATTCTTAATCTCTCTTTGTAAGCTTCTGTATCTTACTTTTAAGATTCACCAGTAACAGTTTTGAGGTTGAAAAAATAAACTCTGAAGAGTTACACTGATTATCATTATTAAGAATTATAGTTTATTCAATAGATTTTTCAAGAAACTAAACAACAATAAACTGACCAAGTATAAATGATCAGTAAATGCATGAGTTTCCTCAGACCATTTTTGCTTATATCCAGAAATTCTAATAAATTTAGAGCTATAAGAAAATTTACCAGTGGTTTCTAAGTTTTTTTCAAAAACCCATTTCTTCTAGTCTTATATAAAAACCCATTTCTTCTAGTCTTATATATTAGGGTACCCACCAATAGTAAGGTAAATCAGAGTGGTCCTAAAGTGAGTAGGTAGTGCCTTTGCAGAGACCATTTATGCTATTTCTTTTTTATTTTATTTTATTTATTTTCTTTATTTTATTGTAAAGTTGATGTACAGAGGGGTTATAGTTACATAAGTAATGAGTATATTTCTTGTCAAACACTGTTACCCCCTCCTTCATTTTCTCCCACTTTCCTCCCCCTCGCTGACTTCTCTCCTCTTACTATATCTTCTTAAAAAGTCTTTTGACATTTAGATAATAGGCTTATAATACTACTACTACCATTCAAATATGGATATCAAGAAATAAATTTAGCTGGGTGCCAGTAGCTCACGCCTGTAATCCTAGCTACTCAGGAGGCTGAGATTTGAGGATCACAGTTCAAAGCCAGCCCAGGCAGGAAAAGTCCGTGAGACTTTTATTTCCAATAAACCACTCAGAAAACCGGAAGTTGCGCTGTGATAGAGTGCTAGCCTTGAGCTGAAGAGCTGAGGGACAGCACTCAGGCCCAGAGTTCAAGCCCCACGACCGACAAAAAAAAAAAAAAAAAAAAAAAGAAATTTAAAGCTCTGTTCTTCATGATTAAAATTATGATATCATATGTCTCTAGTAAGTGAGATGAAAAATGTTTTAACATATACCCTAAATTTTATTTCAGAGATTTCAAACTACCTATGAATAATGCTAAATTAGGGGATTTCCCTATACTGGCCAGGAAGCAACTCAATATAAAAAGCTCAATTCACCAAGGCAACGTTAAAGGTAAAAACGTATGAATTTTATAAAGCAAAAATAAAATAATCTAATTTTCTAAAGATATTAACAAAACGAATTGGTCTTTTACAAATATTTAGGACATGATGACCAAATTAACATAAAACTTACGATGTCAACTGTCTTTAAATTTTACAAATATAAATGCCAGTTCTTGAGCTCTCATTTTACACATAAGAAAACAAAGACACAGAGAGCAATAGTAACTTGCTGAGTAAGTAATTGCTGGAGATCAGATTTGAACCCTTGCAATTTATTTTCAGAGCTCACTATTCTTAGGGCAATAATCTATTATTACTACTATAAACTTGTTGAACACAGCACTCAGGAACGTTTACTAGGTTAGGAACACTTCAGGATATTGCAAAGTATGTAACTACAAAATATTAATAACCGCCGGGCACAGGTGGCTCTCGCCTGTAATCCTACCTACTCAGGAGGCTGAGATCTGAGGATCACGGTTCAAAGCCTCCCCAGACAGGAAAGTCCATGATACTCTTATCTTCAATAAAACCACTAGAAAACCAGAAGTGGCCCTATAGCTCAAGTGTCAGAGTGCTCACCTTGAGCTTAAGAGCTAAGGGACAGTGCCCAAGCCCAGAGTTCAAGACCCACAACCGACCAAAAAAAAATTAATAACATGATAGACACATATATGGGTACCCCAAATGAAGGCTACATAACAAAACACATTCATGTTATGAATGTAATTTTTGTTATGGAATTTTCCATAAATTTATAAGAATATGAAACTAACCCAAGGTGTATGTAAACTATGTCCATCCATCGTTTGATTTGTAGTTTCCATCTCCCTTACAAGTAGTACAATAATCCTACACCCTTAATCATTGTTTTGCTTCAGTTTGCTACTCATAGTTAACCACAGTCAAAAAATATGAGGTAGAAATTTCTAGAAATACAGAATTCCTGCCTAGAATGTAAACCAACCTTTTCTGCCCAGTGTATCCAGGTTTTATAAACTACCTACCTGCTAGTCACTTAGCAGCTACCTGTGCTACAAGGCTGATGGCATAATATTGCAGTGATTGTTTGCAAGTAACAAGGTCACCAGGAGTCTAATACATCTCAATGCCTGGTTAACACACATTTCACATCATGGTAAGAAGTATGAGTACAGTAGCGTTGGTTACTTTGAAAGACCCCTCTTTATATAACTTTATAATTGTTTTATTTTATTATTAGTAATTGTTGCTAATTTCTTACTATGGCTAATTCACAAATTCAACTTTACCATATATATACATTTATGTATATGTTTAGAGAAGAACATACTATATAGGATTTGGCACACTAAATATATTTATATATAGTTTCAATTACTAGAATGCATCTCCTTTAGATATTGGAAAAGTTCTGTACCAGTATTTCATCTGTTCATTGATAAATCAAGCAAATGTAACTAGTATATAATACAAGAAAAAAAGAATATTATCCTTAAAAAATCAAGATAAAAAGCTATATTACTTATGTAGTATCAAAATCGAATTTTGCATTGATTGTAATACATGTACTTTCAGGTTTTTGGTTTTGTTTTCTTTTTGATTTTTAATGGATACAAAATAATAGTTTATCCAATCCACCATGTTCTCCATTTTGAATGTCCTCACTAAACTCATGCTGAAATTTAATGCCCATTGTGAGGTATTACATGGGGCCACACAAGACTTTTAATAGAGATTAGATCATGAGGCCTTTATTCTCATAAACGGATGAATGAATTCATGGATTAGGAGGTTATCTGGAGAGTGGGTGTGTTCTGTCTCAATGACATGTGTCCCTCTCTGTGGCACACTGATCCACCTTCGGACTCTGAAAAGTTGCCACAATAAAGAAGGCTCTCATAAGACCCAACCCTTGACTTTTGACTGTCAAGTCTCCAGAATGGTAAGAAATAAATTTTTTCTACTGAGTGTTGCCCAGTCTATGGCAATTAATTATAGTAACAGAAAACAAACAAACATCAGATTTGATGAAAACTCAGTACTAACCATTATACAGTATGCACAATGTGTCACTAATCATCCATTTTCTTTGCACAAGTTGACTAATTTAATCTTCACAGTTCTGCCAGGCAAATACTATTTTCATAGATACCTTAAAAACTAAAACACAAATGACATAAACTGATGGAGTTTATGTAGCTATTCAGTGCTAGGATTCCAGTTCTAACAGAAGGCTGACTCCAGAGAGTAGGCTTTCCTGTTGAACAATAAGGCCACATCAGTACTGTACATTTGATCCATCATTTTTTCAGAGACATGCTAATGCCTCACATCTTTCTCTCTCTGAAACTGCTTTTGATTGAAAATCTTATTAAAAAGTGTTTTCTTTAATACTGTTTTATAAACTGTTTCCCATCATAAGAATAAACATTCAAGTTAGTCTTCTTGGTTGGTAGTAAATTATAAAAAAAACACCATCAGTAGGACAATTAACATGCACTCTGCAATTCCCTACTCAGCTCTCACTTGCCTCTTGTACTGTAATCCTGTTTAATAAATCTTCAATATACTTGCAGCTTTAATGCACATTTAAATGTTCAAGTGCTGAACTAGCATTAATGGAACTTGCAGCAATTCTTCCCTAAAAGCAAAATTTCCAATATTTTCTTCTCTATGGGTAACTTCTAATTGGTGTATGAAGAAATTATGTGCAATAATGAATTTTTTATACAGACATGTAAAAGAATTTTGACTACAATTACTTTTATCACTAATTTGTATCTAAAATAAAAATCATACTACTTTGGTGAGTTAGGAAAAACTCCAAACACTGATGCCTAAAGTAAAAATTAAAAAGCAAATGCTTACATAAATTCATAAACACATGCTGCTTTACATCAAAACAATACTAACAATACTATACAAAAGCTTGGTCTCTACTTTGAATATTTACATATACCTCATTCAATACAGCTTTTTATGCTAAAACTTACTATTTTTATATTGTATTACTGCAACACAAAGAGACCAAGAATGTATTAAAAAAATCGCAGAATTGGCAAGAAACAAAGCAGAAATTAAGGCCATCTCTGCTTTACTCAATGTTTTTTCTTCCATATAATGAGTATAATGTATCAGTGAAAATCATAATGAAAACTCCATTTTACTATAATGAAAAATATGTAAATAGTCACGAACTAGTCTACTTATAAAAATAGGTCCAGTAGGTGTAACTACTTTATGTTTTTTGAGATAAAATGTTGAGCTAAGTATACTTAATACTTTTCTTCAAATAAATTCATACAAAGCTTCTAAAATGTGTGGCACATACACAATATATGACACATAGACCTGGTTTAACCTTTAGCTAATACAACAAGCATATCTTTTGAGGAATTAGGATCATTATCAGTAATTGCCGTGATGATCAGTAATTGTTGCATGGAAACTAGCTATAGGTGTCAATAGTAAGAGACATTATTTAAGAGCTACTGAAGGCTGTAGAAATGCTGTGACTTTGAAGAATATCATGCTGAGAACTCGTGCATTTTCAAGAAAAAAATATTAGCCTTTTGACACCTAGTAGTTGAGTTTCCGAACACCAAACAAAGCTAACAGAGCTATCCTATGAACGTGTTTTTTAGCATTTTACCATGCTACCCTTTAGGTAGTCACCTTTCCTACCCTTCCGTCATTTTATTGTTTGTCTTTCAACTTACCTTACTATGTTCTTACGGCTGCAGTACGCTACTCTTTCCTTTTTATTCCTTTGTTTCATCTGTTTGTGTACAGTCTGCCATTTCTTGGCTTTCATCCAAAGTAAAAATATTCAGTGTGATTAGAAAACCAAGAGAAAAGGTACAGATGGAGAAACAATGCAGGGGAAATTTGGAATATAAATAATTCTTTTTTTTTTCTTTTTGTCTAGTCATGGGGCTTGAACTCCGGGCGCTATACCTCAGTACTTCAGCTCAAGGCGAGTGCTCTACCACTTGAGCCACTGCACCACTTCTAGATTTCTGAGTGGTTTATTAGAGGTAAGAGTCTCACAGTTTCTCGCCCCAGCTGACTTTGAACTGTGACCCTCAGATATCAGCCTCTTGAGTAGCTAGGATTACAGGTGTGAGCCACTGACACCTAGCTAATGAAATTCTGTTTTTTAACTCATTGCAACAATGAGATGTACAAAAACAAACTTTACAACTTTGGCAGGGGGGGGGGGAATGTAGGGGGAATGGGAAGGGAAGGGAAGGGAAGGGGAAGGGGAAACAAAGGAGGAGGCAACAATGCTTGTTAAGAAATGTACTCATTATCTTGACCATGTAATTGTAACCCCTCTGTACTGTATTTTCATGATAAAAAAAATTTTTTTAAAGCTAGCATTAAGCATTATGCCATGGTGCAGAATAAATGATACTGCAAGGAAATAAATTAATAAAGGGATGATTTTAAGGAAATCATCAACAAATGAGATTAGTTAACTTAAAACCAGCACCATGACATTCTCACATTTATTAGTTTTCCTTATAAGCTTCTTTAATCCTTGACTGATGTTAAAGTTGTGACAGAAGAAAAAAGGAGGATAAGAATGTACAAAAGAATAGTATTATCTCACAAAATGGGCATTCAAGTAGAAGTAATATGACAGGGATCTATGGTAGTTCTAAGATATTTTTGAGCAGCAGGAAAGAAAACATTATATAACTAAAATATCTAAAATATAACTAAAATATCTGCATGGTGAAGAAAGAGAAACCAAAACAATTTAGATGATAAAATTACATTAATTACAGTAATGATGAAATATTCTTTCACAGTAGTCAACTGACAGACTAAAAATGGTATCAGGATAACGAGACAGTTTGGTCATTTAAAAAATATATAGAATAAAAGTTAACGTAATATTTCAGGATTAAAAAAAACATAGTCCAAAATACTCATAAGGAAATATCTAAAAATTTCTAGAAAAATGTCTACAAATCATAATTTGAAGACTATTAGCCCAACCATTCATACAATTATTAGCTTCAAATTCTACCTAATAGACTGTTATCAAAGTAAGAGCTAAAAATCAACTATATAGTTGGACCTTAGTGGTTCACATCTCAGGAGGCCAAGTCCATAAAGATTACCAATTCCAAAATAACTAGCAAAAAGCCAGGGTAGAGGTGTGGCTCAACAGATAGAGCTTCATTTAAGCAAGTAACCTGAGCAAGCATAAGATTTTTATTTCACACCCTAGTACTAGCTCCCCAAGAACCCTCCTCCCAAGGCAACTGTAGCTCACCCCTATAATATTTACTAGTCTGAAGGCTGAGATATGAAAATAGAGGCAGCAAAGTTAAGAGACTACATCTCCAAAAGAACTAGCAAAAAGCAAAGCTGAAATGGCAGAGAGACAAAGGAGCAAGCCCCAGCCTCGAATTCCAACCCTAGTAGAAGCAAAACAAAACAAATCTTGAACTAGTATACAGTGCTATAGGCATGCATTTTCTGCATCTACATTTCTGTTTCCATTTTCTCTCTATAAAGTTGTTGAGGTGACTGAATAGCATAGACAAAGTGACTGACTATGGCTTTCCAAATAGTAAATATTCAGTAAATGTTAGCCACTACTATTATTATTTTGCTACATTTATTGCCTTAACACTCTTATCACTCAGTTAGTAAGATGAATTATATAGTACTATAAATAAGAAGATGAATTCTATAACACTAAGAAGAGAACCCATCATGTTTTTTTCTACTTAAGAGTTCTTATTGGGGTGGGGAATGTGGCTTAGTGGTAGAGTGCTTGCCTAGCATGCATGAAACCATGGGTTTGCTTCCTCAGTACCACATAAACAAAAAAAAGCCAGAAGTGGTGCTGTGGTTCAAGTGGTAGAGTGTAAGCCTTGAGCAAAAGCAGCTCAGGGCCAGTGGCCAGGCCCTGAGTTCAAACCCCAGGACTGGCGCAAAAAAAAAAACAACAACACTTGTGTCCCTATCTTAGGGTTCATTTCACTTAGCATAATCTATCCACTGTAACAATGAGATGTACAAGACACTATGTTGAAAACAAACTTTACAATTTCGGGGAGAGGGGCAGTGAGGGAAGAGTTGGGGAGGTGGGGAGAGAAGGGATGGTAGGGGAAAAACAAAGGAGGAGGTAACAATGCAATAGAAAATATACCTAGTACCTTACTCATGTAATTGTAACCCCTCTGTACAGTATTTTTACAATAAAAATATATACAAAAAATAAAAAATAAAAGAAGAGTTCTTATTGGATACTAGCAATTTCTGTCAAAATTGCAAAAAAACAAATCATAATAAGAAAAATCCTGTTTATTATGCAAACAAACAGCACAAAAATGCATTTATACATTTTAAGGGCAAAAATGTGCTTTTTAAATTATTCTCCAACATATCAATCCTTAGTCAAACATTTGATTTTTCTTTACTCTCTCCCACAGGGAGAATCTTTATATAAAGCTTTATCTTTATAGCTACCTTTTATCTCTCATAAAGAATGAGCTCAATGAATACTTGGAAATTGTCAAAGTCAGTTTCATGTCTTCAATATTTCTGTAACATTTGTCTTTAATTCATCTGACATTTCCCAAACAAACAACTTTGTAAAAATATGACATGAAGTTACAAACAGTAAGTGTTACATGAGACTTTGAAGAACCAAAGACCAAACAATCTTACCATATAGTCTGGGTATACAGAATAATAAGTCTGCCTAAATGGGCATACATACTTTATAATGCTTACAAAATTGCTTTATGACACTTTTCTCACAATGTAGCCTGGCATTAGTTAATATATGAGTGCTCTTTTTGATTAAAAACTTAAAATAAGATAATAACCTTTTAAATTTAATTTAAGGAAATACCTTCGGTATACACATACACACACACACACACACACACACACACACACACATACACATGCAAGGTAGTAGTGAAGAAGAGAATGAAGAACTCACAGACAGATATCACTAAGAGAAGATTGTGTTTAGGTAGGAAGATATGGGGTACTAACAGTCTGATTTTAACACATATTGCTGATTACTATTTGTAATAGAATGTCTGTTGTTATGTCGTTCAAAATTGCAAGCAGATACTAATTCAATTTTTTACATGCACCAGCACTGTTGTACAAAATAAACACTACCTAGGAAGTCAAGCACTTGTAAAAAAAGAATACAAACCAACATAAAGGCAGTGCTATATAATTTAGGCCAGGGACTATGGCAGGCAGACAAGAACAGATCATTTTTCTTTACTTTGCAACTGCATGACCTTGGCCAGGTTACCTCATTTCTGAAGTGATTATACTACAGGAATGTGTCCATCATAGCTAGAGAAAATAAACAGAATTTCACAGAAAAAAAATTTTTTTAAAAAAAGAAACGAGTACATTTCTATGTAAGAAGCCAGATAGTCAGACAGATCCTCATGCCTTAAAGAAGTAAATATTAGGGGTAAACACAGTAAAAACATGTTGTTCAATGACTTCTGTTAGAAGGAATAAATTAACAATCTTAACAAATGCAGGAGTAAACAGAACACCTAATGAGCATTTATGAACGAAGGCAATCTGTTGTTATTTTTAATTATTTATTTATATTTTCTGATCTTCTTCACTATTAGAATAGGGGAAAATGCAAAAACTTGTTCAAAATGGACAGTCTAAGTTCCCCAAATGCCAACCCTAAAGACTTGTTTATTAATAGTAAGATGGAAACTTCCTCATTAAGTCTCAACCTGCAACTGAGAAAAAAGGCAAAAAATAAATAAATAAAACCTAAAAACTAAAACTAAAAAACAAGAACCATTGTGGGGATTCATAACTACAAATTGGCTTTCAACTGATTTTTAGCTCAAATTTTTACTGAGTAGTTCAAATAATGTTAAGCCAAGAATTAAGTTCCTAATAGTTCCAAACTAAGAATTCAAAGTCAATGTAAAGACAAGCTCCAAAAAAATTGTTAAGAAAAAGCTGACAACGAAAGAAATTCACAAAGCATGAATGGAAGAAGGGTGGCATGAATGAGAACCAGTAGATAGACAGCAAAATAGACAAAATTTAAAATAAAAAATTCTGAACATATAACAAATCTGAGAAAAAGAGTAGCAATTCTAGATTTGAAAAGTAATAAAACTAAAGAAAGAATTCAAGTATCTTCAATACATACCATGAGAATACATTTTAATTCATTTCTTTCCCACATTCTTCCTATAAACATACACTTTGATCAAATTGGCAACAGCAAATTTAAATTATTTACACGTATGAGATACAGTATGCATTTGTGGATGTTTTATTAAGTCATATAAACTAAATAGACCATTAAAATGTTAACGAAGACAGTGGAATGCAAATGGTATATCTGAATGTTAAAAGTCTCTAATGTAATTTTTAAAAATTATATGCTGCTTGCCAGGTTTTACTTGTTTCCTTTAAGAAAGTCTGTTTACTACATAAATTAAATAAGCTTCAGACATATATATCAAATTTTCAAAAATTTCAAAGTGGCATAATCAAGGATGTAAAATCAGTTCATTATTAATAGCAAATTATCAAATCCAATTTCAGTGACTGTTTGTTCAAAGAGTATATAGCCTAAAGCAACTTTCTAGTTGAAAAGCATAAGTTGCAGATTGTGTTTCAAGTCTTTAATTCTCCAAAGGGATACCCTTTATTGGTGTATATTATGATCTTCACCTACACTATCATTAAAAACAAGGACAAAACAAAATGAGAAAAAAAAAAACACCCAGTAATTTGGAAGTGCTGATTCAAAATACACTTAAACAAAAGTCCAAAGCTTTTCCTACTTGATAACTCTATAACTTTTATTATGGATTATAATAAAGCATCTAGTATAGTAGATGCTAAAAATATAAAAGAAACCATTTACTTATTCAATTATATATTATGTTTCCAAACTTAAATAAGTAAATTTTAAAACAAAATGACTTTTCCTTAATATCAAATGAGTTTGCCACTAAAATACTGTCACTGGCAAAACTCGGTTGCTAAAACAAACATCTTCTGAGAACACATTAGAAGTAAGCAAAAAAGGTAGTATTACCTAAATAAGATCTGGTATGTATAGATGTGTGTATTTGGATGTGCAAGCATACATGGAGGTTCATAAACTAACAGAAGTTCCAGAAAACATTTGGTTCCTAAAAGAACACATGCACAAATCTAGTAGTAAACAACTTCTTGTATTCTCTCCTTCAATTGTTCATCAAGCAATGCTATATCATAATGGACTAAAGCAGAATTTTCCATTTTATTTATTTACTCTCTTATTTTTTTTCAATTTATTATAGTGGTGCTGGGAATTGAACCTAGGTCCTTATGTTGCTAAGTAAGCACTCTATTTCTTGAGCCATCTACCTCATTCCTTTCATTTTTGCTTTATTTTTGAAATACTATCTCACTAACTTTGTAAGAGGTAGCCTCAAACTGGTTGTCCTTCTGCCTCCAACTCCCAAGTAGCTGTGATTTCACCATCACGGCTAGTCACTCTATTAAATTATTAGTAGTAAAGTACTACTAGTACTAATAGTATAGTTAATATTTCAAACTAGTTTTACATACATCACTTTTTTCTTTTTCCATGCTTAATGTTTTGAAATTCTATGAATTACTTCTTTTCAGATATGAATAGCTTAAGGAAGTATTTATTCTAGCTTAATCTGTCTACATTTATGTACAAATGAATGTATCCAGAATCTGTTCTTTCTCTTCCTCTCTTCCAACCCAGACTCCGCTTACACAGTGGTGGATTGGAGAACTAAGATTGATGCCTCTTTCACTTAGAGATCAAATAATTTGACTTAAAAGTATTCTTGTGTATGTGTAAGAGGATTTTTGAGGAACCTTTCATTAAAATTGCCTAGTTTTTGGAAAGTACAATTCAATAAATAAAACAAAAAGAAATAAGCACTTGCACATTCAAAGTAACAGTTAAGGCCAGGCAGCCTTTCTTTGGGGATACTCCTCACAATATTGGAAATGAGAAAATGAACCTTACATGCTGAGCATGATCACATAAACAGATTGACTTCTCATGCCTGGCTTATATGTGTATTTAGACTTCAGACTTAACTCCTTTCTTTGTTTCAAAGTAGATTTTAAAAATTGAAAATAAGACAGGTAACATGCTATGGCAATGCAGCAATTACTATTAGCAACATTTATGCGAAACTTGCAAAAAGAGAAAAAAATAAAATAATTGAGTTTTTTTCTGTCAAAACTCAACAAAGATGCCCACAAATGGAAAGAGGGTGCTATAACACTTGGAGACTGTCCTGCCTAATTGTCTACAACACGGAAGGCCTGAAAGAAATTTCAATAATAATAATAATGTCTGTTACGTTTAATTGTGTAGGAAATACTCTTTAACAGATTTTCACAGATTTAAGCATGCCCTCCCCAAAAGATGGTTACTATTTAGATACCTATTACATATTGGAAATCATTAGGAACTTGTCAGTGTATATCAGAGAAGCAGTAAAACTCAAAAGAATATTATAATACAATCCTAGTCAAGTAATTTTCTTCCATCTTGACACTGAAAGAGCCAGGATCAGATCATGAAAGAAAAAGGGATCTTAAAATTAAGGCATGCCCCTATTTAAAACTAAAAGATAATGTAACGACAACTTCCAAACACTAAGTCCCCAGAGGCCAAGAAGGGCTTTAAATTAGGTTATGACTCAAATTACATATTATAGAGTTTGCTTTTCTTTAATAACCAATGTTATTGTGCAGTACAAAACATATTGTTACTGTGTAGTACAAAACATACCCATACTGGATTATCCACTACCTCAGTAAATCTGTATAGAGTATGTACAGGAAGTTAAACATCCTATCTTGGGACAAAATATGAATCTAAGATCAACTCAAGATATATTTCATAAATAAAACAAAACTGACAACAATTCACAGAGCAAAGTCTGAGAGACAAGAGAATCAAAATAAACATTTCGTTTTGTTTGAGAAATTTGAAAGTATCTGTGGCCAATAATTTAAACTAGAAAAAAAAGTTTATAAATTTAGAGAATATAGATTTGGTATTTTGGCTCCTATATTAATTTAGATATCCATATATGAAGTCTATGACTTTCTGTTTCTGAATATAGATAAAAAACTAAAAAGAGGTTAACAAAAATGTATCACATGGCAATGAAGAAATTAATACTAGCAACATTTCATGTAACTCATATGAGCTTTCACAAAACAACTATAGTGGAACAAGAGAAGTCATGAGAGAGAAATATCACCATAAAGAAGATCCTAAGTCTTAGCATAAGTAAACCTATAAATATATCTTGGTATCAAAGATACACTGGTAAGAAGGGAGAAGTGGTATTATTGTCAAAGACCTACTCTACTACATAAAATTTGCAATATACAGGATATTTTCCAAGCACAGAAATTTCCTTAGCTACATCTAGGTGATCAAAAAAAAATTCCTGAATGATGAAACACAGAAGTTAAAATCACAACACAGGACAAAAATAATCTGTGTGGTATACAAGGTATGTGGTCAAGGAGTAAAGAAATAACACCAAATATCTCTGGATTAAAAAAAACACAGATAAAATCACATGAATCATATTAGAGATATGGTAATTTATACAGGCTAAACATAAAGTTTAATCAATTTGTTTAAAACTATATGAAACACATAATAACAAGATGTACACAGAGAAACACAGCATTTAAATGATGTTTATAAAGGGAGTAATTGGTATTTTTTCTTGCTTGCTATTGTTTCTAACGTATTTATAAGATGCTATGTGATTTTTTTTGTTGCTTTGTTTGTTCCTCCCCCAAGGTATAACCTTGTTTTCACTGTATTTGATGTCAGTATAATTTGGAGAGGGGAAGGGAAAAAACAAAATGTTTAAATAGGGATACATGTTGACCCATTGTAATAATGAGATGTACAAGACACTGTTGAACAACGAACTTTACAATTTAGGTAGGGGGTGGGGAAGGGAGTGTAGTTGTGGAAGTGGGAGAGAAGGGATGGTAGAGGAAAAACAAAGGAGGAGGCAACAATGCTTGATAAGAAATGTACTCATTACCTTGCTCATGTAACTGTAACCCCTTTGTATAGTATTTTCATAATGAAAACATAAAAAAGGGAGTAATTGAAACGAGTAATCTACAGAGATAGAATCTAAAGCAATTGTTGCAATTATAAAATTATTTAAAGATAGAAAAAACATTAAAATGAGATTTAGAGAAACAACAAGATCAACATATAATTTCAAGAAGGTCAAAAGAAAGAGTAGTTATTAACATCTAATGCTCCTGAAAATTTAAAGGAAGTGATGTATAATGACTGAAAAATTTATTTGACTAAATACTAACAAGACACACTAACAGACTTTGTAAAAAGTTGGATAACCAGAAGAATAATGCTGAGAAAATAGAAACTAAGTAGATTAGATTATCATTTTAAATATTTTGATAATTAAGAAAAGGGGAGACAGACTGAAACCATAGAGCATAACTGAATCAAAGTAATGACGCAAGTTTCAGGCATTGTGTTGCACATCCAGAATTCAGGAGGCTAGGGTAAGAGAACTGTTATTTAAAGCCATCTTGGCTTGCCTCAAGTAAAAGAAAAAGTGATTCTTGTTTTTGTAATTCAATGTTATTACAAAGTCAAAGAAAATGATCTGAATAGAATTATTTTAATCTTCAAATAATGAGATAATAAGAGTCTGAAATAGGTTTTTAAAAAAAAGAGGCACCATAAATGATAACCTCAAAGGTGGGACTATTAGTCTCTTTGGAGACTAGTAGACAAGGATTAAAGGTGAAATTAAACCACAATCTGAAGTATAAAGAGAAACTGATGGAGATGAACTAAAGAATCTGTAAAGGAAGCTCTGTTATGGAATATGAAAGTGTGGTAGTCAGTGTCTAGATTGAGTAAGATGAGAAATCTTGAAAACTTTAGGTTAAAGATGGAAAGGTAAAAGGTAACAGCAATAGAATGAGAATTAGAAAGTCATACTAAAATGAGTAGAATAAAATGAACAGATTAGTCTTTTTTTGAGAAAGCTCATTGCAAGCACACAAGTAGAAAATTATAAAAGCATAAAGATGAAGTACATCAAATTTTACATTTATATTTTAAGTACAGTCCCTAAACCACGATGATATATTTTTAAAGATTCAACAGTAGAAATTAAAAACTTTGAAAGAATTGATATAGTAATGAAATGACTTGTAAAACATAAAATATTCCTTATTCCCTGAAAATGTCATTTCATTTGTGAACTTTCCTAACGTACACTTTTTTGGACTTCAGCTTTAAATAGAGATACATAAATTAGTAGTCACGTAAGTTAAAACTTAAAATGTTATATAATATATACATTAAAAACTTGAAATTTAAAATTTTCACTACCCTATTTAAAACTCCATATGTTCAAATAGTAAGTATACCAAGGAAAATATTCTAGGTAAGTTCTAAGCTTTGTTGAAAACTGCAACCCTCATTACCAGTTAAATGTTGGTTTTCAATCTAGACACTTAAACCTAAAATGTAAAAAATCTTTTCAACATATGGTATATAATTCAATTTAAGGTAAGTAAAGGTCCAAAAACTATCTGATATTGACTAAAATGTCCTTCATAATCTAATCCTTGCTTGATCTCCAACTTCATCCTTAACATTGAGAAGAGATTTAGTTCAAATATCTAATATAATCTCTATTCACAGCAAAATGCCCATTTTTAGTGTATTTTTAAATATATATATGTAATGAATATTGATAGTTTAGATAAATTGATAAATACTAGGAAAACCTGGTCAACATTAAATTTAAATTGCATGAAAAATTACTAGCCAGGAAGTATGTTAAAGTTCCATATTTGTTTTATACTCATAAAATTTACAAAATATGACTACAATCATAATATACTTTTATTGCAAGTATAGACAATCTTAAAGCTATTTTATAAGGCTGAAAAATTCAATAATTTGAGCAAGCTAAAGTCAACTATGGACAGACACTTTTTAAAAATAAAATTTCACTCTGAGAAACGAAAAACAAGACTATTTGGGAAAATAGTTTCAAAGGATTTTTTACTTTGTAATATGATGTGATAAAAGGTCAGAGGTTTTGTAGTCAGACAAGCCTGCAAAAAAAAAATTGTCTCTAGTAGCACTGTAGAAACAGAATAGTACAGATATATTCAAAATAGTATGTTAATAAAACTTTGAATAAATCAGGTTGTCCCATAAGTGAACACTAGGGTTATGTTTAGTATCCTAAGAAAATGACTTAAGAAAGTAACATGTAACTAATAAGCACACTTAAAGTGTGTCATAAAATTATGAGTTAACTCATAAAATTTAAAGTATCATTTTAATCCACAAAACAAAATTTTAATATTAAACAAAATAAAACTGAATTCAGGCACACACACTCTTGTTCCTATAATCTGGGAAGTTGTGATGTCCAGTTTTCCTTTTTTATTAACAATGATTGAATAAATTTTCAATTCAGTATCTTTCGTCAATGATAAATGTATAGATTTACATTGTCTTATTCTGGCAAATTATTTCTAGAGATCAAAAACTTTTCATAAAAAGTATGTGACACTGTTCAAAAAGAAATGTGCTCATTACCTGACTTACATAATATAACTTCTCTGTACATCTTCTTTACAATAGAATTTAAACGAAAAAGGTTAAATCATGATATATTATTCATTGAAGTATATTTAAATTATTTTAAAAACTCAATTTTTCTGCTTTGCGGGAAATAACCCAATTTCTTTCACTAAGTACAGAGGAGAAAAACACAATGCTATTATAGTGAAATTAACCACATTTTGTGGTGAATATCTGTAATCTCAACTACTTAAAAGAAAATGATTGAATTTAAAAGAAGCAAAGGCTATCAACTAAAGTTACTTTTTACAGACATAAAGTAAGTAAATCCACAGCTTATAAGCCTAAAATATTAGAAAACGTTTTTTAGAAAACAATTGCCAATGGACAATTTTAAATCTGTAATTAAAGATATAATCTAGTTTAATACATATTCCACATAAATCCATTTATATACATCATAATGAGTACATACATTGTGTCTGTCTTCTAATAACTGCATTTTTAGCTATTTTTTCACACTTAGGAATGAACCTTGGGCCTCATACTTGTTAAGCACCACTCTACTTCTGAATGACATAGGCAGACCACATTTTATTTTAATATCATCTAATGAACTGGGAAGCTTTCAAATTTTTTAAATCCCACTTCATATTTTTTTAATTAATTAATTTATTTATTTATTTAAAATATTCCAAAGAATTTTTGTGGCAGGAGCACTTGAAAATCCACCTTTAGCATTTTCAACATACAATGTTACCTACAGCCCTCATGTATATTAGATATACTCAACAACATAAGCACATTTTTATCTTCTTTCCCATTTCCTGTTTCTCCTTACTCATAGTAACCAGTACTCTACATTCCATTTCTAGTGTTTGCCTTTCCATGCCTAGCTTTCATCAGTTATGCTAATATTCTCCAAGTTCCACCCTGTTGTCACAAATGCCTTTTTGAAAGAATGACTGTCATTTTCTTTTACATGCTTATTCATCCTTTAAAACTGGATTACCTCAGGTTAAAATAATAAACTACTGTGATTAATATATTGATAATGATATTCCTTAGAGGATAAGGTTATTTTCCTACAAACTTCCCTATTACATACAATTAAAAAAGACTCCAAAGCTGGGAATGTGGTTCAGTGGTAGAGTGCTTGCCTTGCATGCATGAGGCTTTGGGTTCAATTCCTCAGCACCACATAAGCAAAAAAAAAAAAAAAAACGGAAGTGGTGCTGTGGCTCAAGTGGTAGAGCACTAGTCTTGAGCTGAAGAGTTGAGGGACAGTACCCAGGCCCAGAGTTCAGGCCCAGAAAGAAAGAAAGGAAGGAAGAAAGGAAGAAAGGAAGGAAGGAAGGAAAGAAGGAAGGAAGGAGGCAGCATTCTCAATGTTTTATGTTTTGAAATTATAAACCATTTGGAGTCTCAGTCTGGTCAATCCAAGAGTCAGTACAGACTATGTCCTGTCACTTACCAGAAAGAGTTTTACCCTTACATTCACAGCCAGTCACATTTTCTAAGTAAGATCTTTACTTTGTCAAGCACAAAAGAATGCACTCTTGAAACATTTACTTCTATAATTAAAATTTTCTCTGGGCTTGACAAGTTGGTTTTCCTTCAATGGAAGGATCTTAAAATATAAGAATTATGCTGTATTAGATGTTGAATCTATGTTGACCAAAGGAATGTAAAGTTAGCTCCAAGATTCAGGATCACAGAAACTAAGAAGCTACTACTAATTGAAGACCAGTCTGTAAATCTCATTTCCAATGTGTGGAGTAGAATCTCTCTCTCTCTCTTCCTTTTTCCTTCACTTCTTCCCTCCCTTCCCTTCCTCTCTTTCCTATTTCTCCCTAATTTATCCTGCTATTCAAATAAATCCTCACTAAAACCTTTAAAAAGAGAGAGAGAAAAGATACAGAAGATGAGGGGTAAGCTGATAAATTGAACTGGAAGGTAGAAAGATCAGAATAGCAAAAATCATATTTTATTCTAATAGACATATTACACAACATGTAGACACCTGAAAGGTTCAGAATAAACATTTAGTCATAAGTAAAGATAGTAATTTAAATAAGCCATTATATTGGGTAGCCAAAAGAGTAACTGTTGATACAAAAAGTGTTTCCAAGGCCTAAGCTCAGAAATGAGAAGAAATGAAAAACGTGAGACTACAAAGGTAGGTGTGTATAGTAACCAAAATAAAGAGTTACCACCTTCTGTAGTGCTGCTGCTTGTTATGTAATGATCAACACTGAGAACTGTAAAATTAGGCCCACTGAGAGCAGAGGATCAAAAATTTAATATGAACAGATTAAAAAGCAATACAAGAATAGAGGAAATTTTAAAAAAGCACAAGAACGATTAGCAAGCAGTTGAAGCTTTCTGTTTTAGCATGTAGTAGCTGGAAGAGGAACTATGATAGAGAAATATACACCTTTTAAACACTACAGAAATAATTGCACATTTATAACTAGAAAATATATATCCATTAGTAAGAAACTGATCAGGAAGAAAACAAGAAAAGATGCCTAAAGAAAGATGTGAGAGCAAGTAAATGAAATGGGATATATTTTCTTATTCAGATAAACTGGGCCTAGGACACTGAGTAAGAGTTTATCAGAATTAGAAAATATTGACACTGATGTACTGTTTTTAGGTGAGACATTGATATCAATAGATTATAAAATTTCCATATTACTTTTACTTTCTCTATGAAAAGGAAAAAAGACATTTGAGGAGAGTTGAGGAGGTTCTGGAATTGATACTTAATCAAATTGTATAACCTTGGTTCCAAAGCAAAGTAAAAATATTGCAAGTGAAAAAGAACTTTGGGTTATTATAACTGTTAAGGGTCTATCTCAAATTTCTTCTCAAAACCATATGAGTAAAGCTAAAGTATAACTTTTAGTCATCATCTCTAACTCAGAATTAAAAAAGATCACTCTGACTAGCACAATACTTCACACCTGGGGAAACTGAGACAGAGGTTTTAGAACAGACCAGGCAAAGAAAAGTTCACAAGATATTCCCCTCTTCCCCACATTGCAATCAATAAAAAGATAGTATCATGGCATGAATCTCTCATCCCAGCTTTAGAAATATAAATACAAAGTTCACAGTTCAATCTGGCTCAAGCATAAATGTGAGACACTATTTTAAAAATAACTAAAGCAAAAAGCACTGGGGGCATGGTTCAATAGGCAAAACACATATCTTGCAAATACAAAGCCCTGAATTCAACCCGCACATCCTAGACCTTCAAAAAAATAACTCTATAATTTTCAACATTCCAAATCAGACTTCATTCTTAACATTTGTACAGATTCTAGTATCTAAGAATGTAAGCCAAGCCCAAAGAAACATAGGTCCCATGATTTCCCTTATTTGCAATATCTAGTATATGTATGAGTCAAGCAGAAAAGGTCAGATAAGGTGATGTTAGGAAAATGAACCCTAAGATATGTATTTTAAATGTTTTTTTTTCTTTCATGCATTTGTTTCTAACGCAATTATAGGATTATTTCTTTGTTGCTTTGTATGTCCCTCCCCCACAGTATAACCCCTGCTTTCACTGTATTTGATGTGGGTATAATTTGAGGAGGGGGAGGGGAAAAACAAGTCGTTTAAATAAGGATACAGGTGGACCTGTTTCAACAATGAGAAGTACAAGTTGTCATGTCAAAAACGAACTTTACAACTTGGGGGGGGGCGATTGGGGGGAGGGAGGATGGGAAGGGATGGGAAGGGTAAACAAAGGAGGAGGCTACAATGCTTGATAAGAAATGTACTCACTATCTTGCCCATGTAATTGTAACCCCTCTGTACAGCATTTTCACAATAAAAAAAAGAAATATACTCATTACCTTGCTCATGTAATTGTAACCCCTCTGTACAGTATTTTCACAATAAAAATTTATTTTAAAAAAAGAATAAATTCATAAACTCAGATCTATAATATTTACTCATTTTAAGATTAAATGGCTTAAATATGCTCATTTCTCATTCTGTATTAGGTAGTACTCATATATTAAAAGGTGTAAAATTCTAAATATTAAATTAATAAGCTAAAACAGGACTTTCTTTTTCTCAAAGCAACTAAAGAGTCAGTGATCATATTAAATTTATTGTCCACCAGAACAGTCATGTAAGACAAAATCAATACAATTACTCTTGCCGTGGTATTAGAGGAATCATAAATATTTAATAAGCAATGTTTAATTTAACATATAAGGTATTTAAATGCAGCATTAAAAGTATACAATGATTGTTAAGAAAATATAGACATGTGTATTTACTTAGTAATAAAAAAAAATAAAACATGGCCCATAAAAGATCCCCTTAGTAAAACTACATCATTAACTTCACTGGCTCTTTCAAAAGTATGAATTAAAATATTAAAGACCTTGCCAGAAGCAATTGAATTTTCAACAATTATTACAAAAGCAGAATATAAAGCTTTATAAGTTATCTATACGTCTATATCATTAACACCTAGTTTAATCATTTAATATATAATGCATATATATGCACTTACTGTATTAATATTCACTATAGTATCTGAAAATCCTTATTAAAGTTCTGATCAGTAGTTTAAATGTGCTATATTTACATATGAGAAGATGACAAGGAAAAAATTGATGAATTGAGTTAATTTTCAGTAGTTATAATAAACAAACTCATATGCATTTTCTTTTAACATTATAAGTTCCTGTCCTTTGTTTAAAAAAAAAAAAAGATAGTGGAGATCATGGGGGAGGAGTGGTGCACAGAAATAGAGGGATAAAGGGTAAACAAATGCACCACTGGTACTCACTAAATGCTACAGTGAAAATAAACTACACAACTTAATGATGGGGACAGGAGGAAAAAAACTGGGAGAGAGCAAAGGAAGGGGTACACTGTCCAAGACCAAAAGCTCACAAGAGAAACACCCCATTAAAGAGATGAGAAAACTGCAGTTCCAAGAGGATTTAAAGATCGACTAAACTTGTACACTAACAATAACAGAGCTGGAATTCCAGGTCTGTCTACTCTTGATTTAAACCACAGAAGGCCTTGACATAGTGAATTGAAGTGATAATTTCTAAATGAACCCTGTAGTATATTTTTGCTTGAAAAAAATTATATTATATTACTATTGGAATGATTTGGCAATGCAAGAACATGTAAACTACTTCTTTCTAATCTTGCATATATAATTCAAAAAATACCTTGAATGGTTAAATGTAATTAAAAAATTAAAAAGCCAAGGATCAAACCAAGAACAACCATATCATTTCATGTAATTAATCTCAAAATTTTAAACTGTCTTAGGTGTATTATCAATCTGAAATCTCAGGAAAATACACATATATTAAGGTTCTATGAATACACTGGTCTGCTCAGAGGAGAGTATTTGTTTTTGTGTCTCCATTTTGCCTAACTAGTACAGTTTTGCTTTCAAATGTAAGCTTTATAATTTGTGGAACTTCCATAGAAGAAGCAGTCAACCCATCAAGCTATCTGATAATCTCTTAATAATGTTCCAATGTAATATGACAGTGTAGTAAATTTCACTTAAATTTTACAACTATATTGCTGGAATGTGTTAGTAATCTACTGCAGAGTTACAGGCTAACAGTAACAAGCATGTTCATTATTCACTGGATACATCACAAGTCATTTTTCTCAATCATATGTTCTACATTTGAAAATGAAAATGAAAATTCCTGTCTAAAAAAGAAAATCTAATTGAGATATGAATGATAAATAGTAACTTGTAGTTGTATGCTCTTAAAAGTTTGAAAAACATGGTCATTACTCTTATCATTAACTGTGATAGAGATAACATAAATACATCTGAACATAATAAACCAATTCAGGAATATTCCTCATTGAAAAATATAATTTGCAAAGCATACTAAATTTAGATTATTTCTAAAAACACTTTCAAAACCCAAAAGTTCTCTAAAATTTTCCTCAAACAGAATATTTCTTTTTCATAGTTTAAGTAAACAGAATTGTCCCTTTAAATTACTAGAATTATGTATTATCATCCCAGTGCCATTTCTACTTATTCTTAATAAAATACACACAATAATTTCAAGGGTCATAATTAGAAACCTTTGACAAAGGCAATATTCTTACAAATCCAAAAAATATGTTCAATAAAACCAAAGTACATTTTTTTCATAAAAAGGTAATGTTTACATGTTTGCTTTTAAAGACTTTTCTATGAAGATACCACAGAACTTCAAATCTTTTTCTATCAATGTATATAATTTTTCTAAAAATAACTGTCTCTCAATTCATCCTTACTTTGTAAAGTCATTTTGACCACTGTAAGTATATCAGCATTGTTAGTCCTTCACAAAGCTGTAATAAATACCTTTGTGCACATGTGTGTGGATATGTTATGTTTATAGACTAATCACATTCCTGTGTGTTAATATGCAAATTTTATTCATTTTGGCAAACTTCAAATAAGTTAGATCCCACAGGTAATTTCAAATACAAAAAGATTTTTACAAAAGGTGAAAGGTGAGTCTGTCAGATGAATCTACCAAGCACAGCCTTCTACTATAAAATCAATAACCCTAGTAACACAGCACACTAAATAAACATGCATCTGAAGTACATGCCAAATGGAACTGCCACATATGGCACATCTAGCTCATTATCCCAGTTTATGTTTTCATGTGAAAAGCTGTACTAGTTTTTAAACAAGATGTTAAACACATCACTGTAAATAAAAATGTGATGAAGCCTTGAATGTAAGTCACCTTCCCTTAAACAGAATTATAAAAGTAAAATGATTATTTCCAAGACATAGTGTCCAAAAAAACATAGAGTGGTACCTCCAACCTATAATCCTAGCTATTTAAGAAGGCAGAGATGGTGGAATCACAGTTCTAGGCCAGCTGGGGCCAAAAAGGACCTTAGATTAGTGGGTGGACAGCATGCCAGGCAACTGTTATCCCTGATGGAGAAAGCACAATGGTTAGGCCCAGTAGTAGATGTCTATCATCCTCCTCTCAGGGAAACACAGTAAGAGGATGGCATACTAGGACAACCTCAGCATAAAAACAAAACTCTACATTGAAAATGAAAAATGATCAGGAAGCATAGTTTACATAGTAGAGTACTTGCTTGGTTTTTTGCTTGTTTGTTTGCTTGTTTTTTTCCCCTGTCATGGGCCCTGAACTCTGAGACTCGGAGCCTAGTGCTGTCCCTCAGCTCTTCAACTCAAGGCTAGTGCTGTACCACTTGAGCCGAAGCGCCACTTCCAGCTTTTTCTGCTTATGTGGTGCTGAGGAATCAAACCCAGGGCCTCATGCATGCAAGGAAAGCACTCTACCACTGAGCCACCTTCCCAGCCCCCTGCTTGTTTTTTTAAGTCTGAGTATGATTACAAAACAAATTCAGTATTTCCTCCAAGTTTGCCTTTGAGACAACTACATTTGTTCTTAAAAAAAATGTGCACACTTACATTTAAAAACTCATCATGAAATTCTATCATGCTATGAAATGATGCCATGTTATATATGACAAAGGCAATAAGATATTTTAATGCTTTTTTAAAATATTGAATTCAACCTTGAATTAAACAACTGGTATTACTGAATTACGAACAGCACATAAAGATTACACAGTGAATATTTTTATTTTAAATCCCCATCTGGTGCTTAATGTCACTTCAGCTGTTCATTTTTTTAATGTTTCTCTACACAACTAGCCAATAATTCCACAAACCAGTATAAATACTAGAATTTTTAAACTCATTTTCAAATGGAAAAACAGTGCCATACTTTTCACTTTTAACTCATCTGAATTTGAGAAGACTATCAATTAAGATTGACTCTTTTCTAAAATAATTTCTTATGAGTGATAGAAAATTCTGTTAAATCTTAATAGTAAAAGAAAATTTAAATGAAATGACTCTTAAACCCAATTAACTAACAAATAACATCTAATTTTCATTTTCCATTGGCATAACAGCAATGTTTCTATACCACAGCTCTGATGTTTGAATGGCATTAAATTTACACATTAAAAACAGACATACACGCATTTTATACACTCACCCTATAAAACACTGTAAAACATTTTTTAAAACAGTGTGTATCTTTCCATTCTACAGGAAAGCTAGATAGGCCTGTACAGTCAAAGAATTTAATAAATAAGAAAAATTTTATCAAGTAAATGATTTTAAAGTAGTACAGTATACAGAAGCAAACTAGTTAAACTATTCAAACATTCAAGATACTAACTTTAAACAGACCAGCAGAGACAACTGTATATATCAAGGGTAACAATGTGAAATACAGATGTCAACCTCTACTGCTCTCTTGTATATTGCAAAACATGACTTGATGTTTGTCCTTTCCCGATTCTCCACATTTTGTTTTTATATCCACAGTAAGCACATAATTGCTTAATTATGTACAACTCATACTTCCTAGCATTTCTTTTTTCATATGCCTAGCTCCCTCACCTTTCCCTTTGTCTTTTCCTTTTAATAGAAATCAGACCTTGATTGTATTTTTAATTCCTATGCAGAAAATCAGGCAGTTTTTCTTTTTCATTTGTAAAATGAACAAGGTTTTTCAAATCAGGCTTTTTTCACTTTATTTTTTTTCTTTTATGTATTGTTTTCTATATATTCTTTTATGTATTGTCCCTACAAATATCAGAGGTGCCTCCTTCCCATTCCCAACCAATAGTCACAGCAATATCCACTTTTTAATCTAAGAAACCTCAAACTGTTTCTAGACTCCAGAATATATATCCCCATGCCTATGTATTTTTTGTCTCCACATCTCAAATGACCTTCCACTCATGTACATAAACAAATTAAAATTCAACCCTGAAAACTTTTTCAGCGCTTTTTAAATCTAAAACTACCAATTAAGAGTGGTAATTCAAGTTCTAGACATAATTGTCCCTTTACCATAGGAATCACACTTTATTACAAGCAGATATGCATATTGCTTGTTTCATTGGTTGGAAGCAGCATTTCATCATATATGAGATCTGGCCCACAGTGAGTACAATAAATGCCCAAAAAATGTGGCACAGAAAAGCGGGGGAGGCAGCCATCTGAAGAAACCCTCTAACTCAAAATACTTTGTCTATTTGTATGAAAGTAGAATAAAAAAAACCATTAAAATTATATGTCCTGAGTTCAAGCCCAGTATCAGCTCTTTCACACTATCACAAGAAAAATTATAAGAAGTCTTGGTTCTGCATTTGCCATGTGGCCAAAAGGACTAATGTGATGGAGCTATCAAATCTTATAAAATCATTCACTAATTTAAACTTCTTTATTAACAACTAAATCTTTTGATTTCACGTTGCTGAAGTCAGAGTATATTAATGGTGGTCTTCACTGCAGAGGTGAGTTTTGAGTATGATTGACTTTCAGTTTCCTTCATACAAAATAACACAATATCACCTACTCAGAAATATAATTATATACATACTCCACCACTACCACCATAAGGAAACTAGAAATGTGATGAAAACAAAGCAAAGATGAATAGCTTTCTTTATCTACCAACTGTTATTACATAAGCACTTCACAAAAAAGACAATAAATTGTCCATTAACTCATTCATATATTCATTTCAATTTCAAGTGCCACCTATGATTAACATTATTGGACAGTATGTTGAACACACATCATCAGGAAGTAGGGATGACAAAATTCCCAACTCAAATGGATTTAACCCAATTATACAACTGAAATAACTGAAGTATCACAAAAGATTGTTTTAAAGCTGTGGGAGTAGAATTCCTCAAAATCACTTTAAGTAACTAGGTGGTCAAGCCTGTTAGCCAAGGTACTCAAGAAGTGACAGCAGGAGGATTGCTAGACAGGGAGACATCGTCTCAAAATAAAATCCAACAAAAGGGCTACATGAGCTAAGGTAGCTCATGTAGTAAATGTGTTTGCCTAGCATACTCAAGACCCTGGATTCAGCCCTAGGACATACAAACACAAATACCATCATGTTAAATATTTTTATAATAATGTTAAAAGATAATCCTTAAGGCTATATATGGCACAGTAAAAACAGTAGCAGAATTCTAATTAACTGACAAGTGAACCAAATTAATGACATGGACAGGCAAAACAAAAAAAATAGCAGTTATTAAATGAAAATTTATAGTCCAGGCACATTCTTGTTTCCTTTCAATACATGCTTATTTTTAACATACTATTTGTCCTTTTAAAACCAATCAAAAAGACTACCTAGCTAAATATATCACTGAGAAAAGTTTTTATGAAGCTACAAAAACTAAACAATAAATATATACATTTTTGTGGTGGGGAAGGGAATGGTAGGGCTGGTCTCTGGGCTTGAACTCAGGGACTAGGTAGTATTGCTACACTTTTGTGCTCAAGATGATTGCTCTATCACTTGAGCAACAGCTCCACTTTTGACTTTTTACGGAATTAATTGGAGATAAGTCTCAATGGACTTTCCTGCCCAAGCTGGCTTCAAACTATGATTCTCAGACCTCAGCTTCCTTATTAGCTACGATTACAGTCATGAGCCACCAGTACCTGGCTAATGTATATATTCTTGAAAAACAATCCTTAAAAACAAAATTTGACTTAGACCATCTACATATTTTTTAAAGAAGGTCAATACTGTTTAACCTATTTCCCCCTCACACCAAAAAAAATACAGAGCAGGAGAAAATGAAAGAAAGAAAACTATAGAATATAAAGTAAAAAACACAGAACTAAAAAAAATGATAAAAATAAATAGTACAATTATAGGAGAACAGAAAACAACCAGAAGATACAATATAAGCACATAAAGTGTCATCCTTTTATTTCATTAAACGCTGGGAAGGACTGAAATAATATGTTTTAACTGTAGCAAATCAACTAAAATTAAACACACACACACACACACACACACACACACACACACACACACACACACCTTAAGGTTTTTATTGCTGCTGTTTGTGATACTGAGCCTTGAGCACAAGGCCTACCACTGTCCTTTATCTCAAGGCTATATCACTCTACCACTTGAGCCACAGTTCTACTTCTGGCTTTTGGCTGGTTAATTGGAAATAAGTGGACTTTCCTGCCTGGGCTGGCTTCAAACTACAATTCTCAGATCTTAACTTTCTTCATAACTAGGATTATAGGCTTCAGCCACTTGCACCTGGCAGATTATTGACTTTTAAGCTAGAGGGAAGAAAAAGTAATAACTTAGTTCATTAGTTATAACCATCAAGAAATAAATAAAGACCAAATTTACTCCAAAAATCCAAAAGCATACTTAAAAGTTAACAGGATAATTACTGGCCTTAGAAAAACGATGTCAGGCCTAGCAAAAAGTTGGCAAGAGGACAACTCAATCAATAAGCTAGGCATAACTCAATCAATAAGCTAGGCATGGTAAATTATCCATTCACTCATTCATGTATTCAATTCAATTTCCAGTGTCACATATTACTAACATACTGGACAGTATGTTGAACACACGGCAGCAGGCAGTAGGGATGACAAAATTCCCCATTCAAATGTGCTTGTGGTCCCAGCAATGAGGAAACACTAAATTAGGTTAGTACCATTTCTTGCCCTGAAGACAACTCTGCAAGTCACTATCTGAAATATAAGAAAAGGCCGTAGTGAGGCTCAAGTGTAGTGTCTGCCAAGCAAGCTTAAGGCCCAGAGTTCAATTCCAATTTGCCCCAAGTCAATTCCAATTTGCACCTCTGCTATACACACACACACACACACACACACACACACACACACACACACACACACACACACACACACACACACACACACACACACACACACACACACACCACCTTTGCATAAATCACTTACTTTCCTATTACTATGGTTTCCTCAATTGTTAAATAATGTGATCAAAGCTAAACTTTATCACTTTTAATCTAGTTTCACAATTCTACCATTTTCCTCAATATTCTTTAAATAGCCTCTTAGTTGTCCCTCAGAGCTATCATTAAGCCTCAGACAGGGATTCTACAAAATAGAAAAAAAATCCAAAATAAAATTTAAGGATACAATCAAGAAATACAATTTCTCAGAATAGAGCAAAACAAACTTGCCTGTATTTCTTTAATGAAGAAAAAATGCTCTGCAATAATTCTAAGATATGGGACCAAATACCTGCCTATGACTGGGCTCATTAAAGAGCATCTGATAAATATGCACAACAAATAATGAGAGTAAAGCTTCCAGATAGATCTTAACATTAAATGATTAAACCAGTTTGTTTGTTTGTTTGTTTTTAAAAAGTACTCCACGCATTTTTAAGCAATCAGAAGTTGGTCTTAGAAAAACAAAAACATGAAGTATAAAAAAAAAATGAGACAGGAGTATGTGGCAAACTTTCTAAGAAAACACTCATTTGTTCCTAAGAATAAACTCTAAAAGAATAGGCATTTAAGAAAATAAGTGAAAAGGGCTATGGTTCTTCTAAAATATTTAGCAACAAGAACAAGTAAACAAAAACATATACTATATTTCTCCAATTCTGTGAACGTCCTTCTTTTCCATCCTTCCTGCAAATTACTGGTTCTTAAAGTAATTCTCAATCTAGTCCTACAGAAACAAATAATTAACAATTTAAGTAAAAATAATCTAAACTCAAAATGACTTTTAAAAACAAAAAAGTATCTAAGATTTGAAATCTTACTCATCAAACTCATGATCTGACTAAATTCACCGTACAGACAGAATTATGAGGCATTCAATGTATAACTATCCTCAAAAATCATTGACGGAGAAGACTTCATAAAATACGTGCTTGGTTTCACAAAGAAAATAATAAATTCATCAATTTAAAATTTAAAAATTTCTGAGTTCATTATAAATTTTATTAAAAATTACAGGTATACGGAACATCCATAAAACACAAAACTAGCCTAGAAATATAAAGATAATATTAAAGTATTTCATAAGTTAATTAAATGGACAAAAATGTTGTATTTTCTACACAAAATCCTATTACTTGAGTCACTTTGCTGTTAAAAAACTCAAAATACTCATTTCAGTATTTATGACAGGCGCTTCAGGAAACAGGAAAGATCAATGATGGAATCAAGATTTGTCATGGAATGATATGCATATTCTGCTTTGGAACTTACCAAATACTGAAATTATATCAAAAAGTATCAGTTCTTTCATTACTTTATAGTCTTAAAATGATTATCCTTTTTTGTCTTCCTTATCAAAACTTTAAAAATAATGGTGAAGTATATATGAGAAATTTTAAGGTATTGCTTTCATATTGATAACTGATAAGGAACAAGTTTATGATATCAAAGATGAAAAATCCTTACTGAACAGTAACATGATTTATGTTCAAACATGTGAATCTGATTCTCTTGACCTCTACATGACTATTTTTTATCTTATTTCTCCTAAAAATAGTAATTACAAATAAAGTTCCAACTATTCATAACAAAAATGAAAATTTTCTTGCAAACCATATCTTTAGAATCAACTAGTTACTACCAATACTGGTTAAAAAAATCCTTTCGGGAAAAGTACAAAGGCTAAGAATACAATTAGATAAAGAAATCTATGCAAAGCCTTACATTTAATTATTCTTAGATAACTGACAAATTATAGTCAATGTACATATTAAAAAATTAAATTAGCAAAGTTAACAGAAAAATTGAAAGTGACAAATTCCAACACAGAGATTCTTAAGTGTCATGTGTATTTCAAATTATTTCAAAATAGTGTAATACCCAGGCAGATTAAAATTGAAGACATTTTTACCATAGGAACTTTTTTTCCATTCATATTATCTCTATTTTGGGGTAAGACACTAGACACATCATAAGAACTTCCTTAGATATTATGGAAGCATACTCTAAGTGGATGCTTAAACTAAATTAAGGAATTAAAAACAGTATCAAGTTCTAGCATTATAAAACTATTTCGAATATAGAATACTTGTCTTATTTGTTGGAATACTTTTTAAAAAAGTATGCAAAGTTTAGTTTCCAAAGTCATCCATATGTCTAAAAAACAAAACTTAATTTTGCATGAGTTATTTCTCTTATAAATGTAGGGAAGCAAATGCTAATATAATTTTTAAAGCCAGAAAGAATTGCCACTTATCTCCACTCACTCATGAATTAAAAATACACTTGTGGAATTCAATAGCTCTGAAATAATTTCATTTCTATACTTAAAACTTCTGTATCTTCATATGTATATATTTTCAGTCATGTAAATTCTTCCCATTTGAAATATTTCCATAATAAAAGTGGAAGATGGCTTTCCTTATGGTCTAGTGGTTAGGAGATGGTGCCTTTAAAATTTAAGATGAAGAAAAGGAAAACTTCAATAGCCTTAGCATCAAAAATATTGAAAAGTATTGAAAAATATTGCTTCCTTTCCTGCACATTGTGTTTTATACCATGACACCTCAGTCTCTGAGGGTCAGATTAATTAAGCTCCATAGCAGCTGCAGTGCAATGTGAGCCGCACACTGCTGTAGGTCCCACCAGTCCATTCCAATTACCTGTAGTATTCCAGCACTGGACAAGTGACAACCAACTTCTCTCTAGTCACTTGCTCCCACTGGTCTACTGATAAATGTTAGAACAAACTAACCTCTTTTTGGAAAAGACTGCAAAGCTGAATGCACCTGCTGCAGGCTGCAATGATGAGTCCCAGAGAGATGTTTGTCAGTCAGATCTCTGCAGATGTTATTTAACTTTATGCTAGAGCTATATCCAAAGATGGAAATGAGATGGCAATCAAGCACAAGTCTCCCACCACTGTTCCCCCATTTTATTTTGAAATGTGCTTTAAAGCATAGTTCTACTAAACTAGAAACAACTAAAACTAACCCTATGGTGAAAAACAATACATACTATTAGCTGTTGGATTTTAGTTAACAGGTGGCATATGTTCAGTAATTGCCTCCTGTATCATAAAATTTAGAAACAATTAATTTTAGAATACAGCAAAACAAATTAACTATAAAATTCATAAGTCTTTGAATGTTTCCTAGTCTGGTTTCTAGTGATGCTACGAATTGCTTAGTATTTCTAAGACATAGGTCATTTTTTCTTCTAGGTGTATTATATGAAATATCTTCCATACATATGACACAGTTCATTCTTCTTGAAATCCTTTGGGTTGTTATTTGCAAGGCAATGATGTCAGACTATTTCCTTACAAAGTCACAAGTTTTGAATAAGCTATTTTTCCGAGTCATAGGCTTCAAGTAGCAAATGTCAAAAGTGACACTGTACTATACAATTCATAAAAAATACTAACAGTATGAATTCGTGATCTTCAATCAATTGCTAATTCAATGATAGATTTATCTAAATTAAATAATCAAATAAAATTAATGGCTAAGATATTTTATGCTAATCTATCTTAAAAATCCATGTCACAATACACTTGCTTAAAAAAGATAAGTATAAAAATTCTATCTTGTAGTATCTGTAACGTTCACATACAATATGCTATGGTAATAATGTTCTTACTAAGAATTTCTGTTGCTTAAAATATAAAAATAGAACATGAACATCAATTTGAAAATAAAAAACAGCTCATTTTCATGCAATATCAGTATCTAAGTGAAAGATCATGCTTCCTTCAACTAAGGATATATAGAGAAAAAATTTTAAGGTAACCTATAACAATGGCACTGTGTTACATGTAAACAATACAACTTTAACATTTAAAGAAAAACAACTCATTTGTCAGTAACTCCAGTCACACTACAACCACAAGTATAGTTGAGTTTAATAATAACTATCCAGTGCACTCAACAAAGATGTAAATTAAAATGTTTTGTTTTCTCTGCTTGTTATAAATCTATTTGTATATGAAATTTGCCTTAAATGTGCACCAATAATTTTTTAGGATGCTTTATAGTTAAGAACAAAGAAAAAGTAGGCTTGAACTTCAGAAGATCTAAGAAAAGTATTCACACTGAACTAACAATATCAACACTTTTATTTCAATAATCTAAACATAAATGACCAGTTTTAAGACAAATACCATCTTTTGATTTTCAAAAAATGATCTTACTGTACTCCAATCCTTAGGTAAAATTAACCACTCAATTGTACTAATGTTGAAACTGTAATATTGCAAGAGATTTGTTTTATTGAAAGAAACTTAACTTCATTCTGCTTTTCCATTTATTTAAGAAAAATTAATCAATAAATAACTTGTGATTTTTTAAAAATGTATTACCCAATTTGAACAGCACTAAAATCTAGATACAATGAATGTAAGACTACCAAGTTCTAATTTTGAGGATTGTAAGAGGAAATAATTTATATAAAATGAACTTTAGTTTTATGATCACAAACATGAAAAACATATAAAATATACACTAGATTCCATAAAGTATTCCTGTTTGACTGATGTAATGAATGTCTGCAGTGTCATGTTTTAGAATAAAAATAAGTACCATTGTAAAGTGTTCTAACATCCAAGGCAAACATGAAAATATTTACAGACCTATGTTATTCCCAACCAATACTGTATCCAGTTTCTCCAATTACCTACTTCAACAATCCATTAGAGAATTTTACAGATAAAACCAGTATGTGAACTAACCACAGCTTCATATTCTAGACAAAAGAATAAAAAATATATATATTTTAAAGGAAAACCATCACCATTCTGAAAATACCTACAATAATATAATTCCCAAACTGCGAAAAATGATGTTTTAATACAAAGCAATTTAATGTAAGCTACTTACAAAAGAAATGTAAATAAAACAAATTAAGTTCCACTAATTAAGTAATAAAAAAATATATTCCTAAACCTTTTGGAATGTCTGTATTCTGTGAAGATTAAATTTTTTAAATTTAATAAATCATACAGCACAGCAAAGTATAAAATATATCTACTTGTAGATCACTTTTTCTGATTACAGTAACTGAATAATACACTTTATAATTCTTCAACAATTGTCCTGTTGTTTTATTTAAATATTTTATACATGATACATTAAAATAGGCAATGCAATACCTATTTGTACTAATTATGAACTCATACCAATTAACATGCAAAATGAATTAATCATTTCCAAAAGAATTAAAAATTATTGGCCAGAAATATGACGGGTTACCACACACTAAATTAAAGATAAAACTTACGGGGTAAAATAAAAGCATATTTAAAGAGACTACATTAGCTATAATTTTTAACTGTGCCAATTATTTGAGTTGAAATGTATTAAAATGTTCCCAAACTGTGACTGTATTGTGTGTTGTACATGCACAAGAAAGTTTCCAAAAATACTTGAGTATTTAACTCAGCACTAAGATACACTTACATCAATTTCGAACTTCAGCTATTTTGAGTAAATCCTTTATGTTATACAGCAAAGATAATCTGTCTACTATATGCTCTCTTATCAAGCAACAAACAGAAAAATTCTACAGAAAACAAACCCCAGGCATATTCATTTTATCAGAATATGAAAGACAACGATACACATATATGTATCTGATATAAAACGAGTATCTAAATTATTGCATTTTTATTGGAAATTATAATCAGACAACATGAATCATAATTATCTGAAATGTGTAAAATAAATACCACATATATATGTGATACACACACACACACACACACACACACACACACACACACACACACACAGGACAAAAAGCAAATTGAAAGACGCTCAAAGGCTGTCATATTGAAAAGTATTAAGACCTTAGGTAATTCCACAGGCTGTGGTCAAGTATGGAACTAACAGAATATTAAAATTAAAATCTATCTGAAGGAAAGAAAGTTCTCTTCCAATTTAAATCTAAAAAATTAAAAACATACTGAAATACAAACTGCTCAAAATTCTTAAAGCTTCCTACAAACTACAAGGCTTTATTTTTCCTTAAAATTGATTCTATATTGTGTGATTGGTTTCCACCTGTTACAGGCAAAGTATGAGCTTTCTTTTACCCGACATTTTAACTCACATTTGATCAGGTTACGTCACTAAAGTCGCAAAATCTTATTCAATACATTCTAGCTTTCCATTTGTTTCCACTGGATATTCTTGCTCTGTACAAATAACATGCCTCAGAACTATAAATAAGTAATTTCTATGCAATAAGAAAAAAATGCAAAGCTAAGTGGACTAAAAACAAAAGATCTAATTCTCAGTGCACCCTTTCCAACCCACTGGAAAATAAACTATACTCTAATGAAAAGGCATTTAATTTAGTATTTGGAATATCCTTGATAAACACCAATTTTCTGTAACACCCCTGCACATCTGATACCACCTCATGTATAATGCAAAAAAGCTTTTTCATTTCATCTATTGACAGTGAATTTAATTTGTCATTGCAGCTCTTTTCCTAGAACTGTCATGTTATTAATTCTGCAATCAAGCTCTTTTGAGGGCTTTTATTTGTACTGAGGGTTTTCACAATTCCACATAGATTTTTTATAATATACCTTTTAAATATATAAATATGAATTATCAGGAAACTTCCCTAAATGTGTAAGCAAAGTTTCAGAGATCAGGAATGCCATTAGCAAAACTACACTTATAAGAAACAAACTTTAGAGAGACATCATAAATAGTAGATTTAGAGAGACATCATAAATAGTAGACTGTATTTTATTTCAACAAATTTAATGTTAAACTAGAAACACATTTGATTCATCTAGTTTCAATTATTCTAAAACCTGCTCTGGTATAGTGGTACATCTGTACTACCAAATGAATGACTACAAAAAAAAAGTCCTCCAAATTATCTGCTCATTTAGATGCCAGATATATTAAAGAACTATCAAGCTGAATTAATCATTGAAAAATTATATCAGCTTTTCTTTTCCATCAGAATAAAAATAAATGGTTATTGGTCCCCTAATTATCAAACTAATATTTGTGTAAAATAGAGGTAAAGTAAGTCACTCAAATGGCAGAACACTTGATCTAAGTAAAAGCATACCAACCAGTAATGTTTCAGCTAGGAGTTACACTAGTCCAGTTAAAAGAGTTCTCGATTAAACTTAGGTACATACACTTAAGCAACAAAATGATTTTAAAAGAAGATAAGGTAAAGCATGAAGAACTGCATAGCACTAAGTAAGAACACCACCAAAAAAGTAACAAAACAAAAATATTACACCACCCAGAAAACTTGCCATACTCCAGTAGGTTACTGAACCACAGACATTTTTAATCAAATATGGCTCTTAAATAACACAAATTTTAAAGCATCATTTTCTCCTTGCATAATATAGTAAATTTCCTGATCCCAATTACATTAAAACAAAAATATTTTAAAAATCTGAAGAGGCAGCACTTGTCCTCTTTACTTCATCCAAGGCCAACAAACAAAGCAATGAAGCAGAAAGAGGTACATAATGAATTCAGAAGTAAATGGTCCATTCTTTAAGAAGCTTCCCTACCCCCACTCTTGAATTCACTTTAGACTAATTGTCATTACAATGAGGTCTGAAAACTTGAGAAGAACCTTATTTCCTGATGCCAGCTGTCCAGGTTTCTAACTTTACATTTTTGAGTTTTTCTATGAAGGAGAAGTATTCAGAAATAATTATGAGAATAATATTGCAATTAGTCTAAATTATATACACAGTATATCAACTATAGGAAGATATATAATCAACAATGCAACTAAGCTAAAAAAATTGTTCCACAGTATACTCTAATACAGCAACATTTAAGTCTGTATAGTACAGCAATATTTGTCTTCACTATTATTTGATTTTTTTTTTTCAAGACAATACACAACACAGGTAGATCTTCCAATTCCTTCCTTGAGGATTCATCAAACAATCTCTTCACCAAGGCACCTACCTGGGTAAAAATCTTTGGACTTAGACAGCTTGATGGTGGCTCCAGTTTCTTTTTGCAACTGAACAATTGTCTGTCCTCCCTTCCCAATTATAGATCCAGCAGCATAACTAGGTATGAGAACCTTTAGAAAATACTGGCCGTCTTCTGAAAAACGCAAAGAAATATATTCGGTTAACATGGTATTTTCACTCTGTATCCCCACTCCACCCTCAAGAGAGAACAGCAAGGAAAAGCACTGGGCATGTAGCTGCAAGAAACAGGGGGTTGAAAATAGGTGTATGAGAAGAATTAAAATACACCTACTACACCGAAAAATAGATAAACACAAAATGTTTGCCGTTTTTCTGGGGTTTATACTCCCCAACTTGGAACTCAAATCCAAACATGTTTTAATATTTTTGCAGTATCACAGAAACTGATGAGTAAATTCCAGTTGTTATTCCAAACATGGAAGTCTTCCAATTCTATCTGTGATTACTATGGCAAAATAAAAGGAACTGACCCTTTCACACAACTTCAAAGATTTGTTTAAAAAAAAAAAAAAGACAAACCTTCACTTAACATCTTGAAGAAAAAGATTCCAAGAACGTAAATAGAGATGAGCTAAATTTGTTTGTCATTAGCAAACACACAAGGACTGCAATTATCCCCGTGCCTATACCCTACTTAAAAGTCCAAAAAACAACCGTTCTCCTACCAAATAATCCACCCAAACTGTAGGGTGTATTCCAAGCTTTCAGTAACTGGCAAGAAAAAGAGAAAGAAAAAACTCAAGGGGGTGGACTGAGAAATCTAACTAATCCTGATGTATTTCTTTAGCACTTCTTAGTCTACTATGATCTCTCCTAAGCTCATTAATTAAAGGACCTTAGGAAGAATTTTGAAAACACTAAAAAGCTTAGGAGTCAACGATACTAAATATACATGAAAGTGACCAAATAGATAATGCTCCTTCTCCAAAAAGAACCATATAACGGAGAGTGGGGCCGATAAACCAAGAAAACCCGTAAAGCTTTTCGAAAAGAACCAACTCCATAAACTTTAAATTCTCTCAACCTGATCATGTCTTAAATAAGAAACATTCCGGCAAATCCAGCCTTTTTTTTTAAGGTTGCATGAATATTCCAAATTTTGCGCTGTGCCACTCACAAGACCCCCATCCATTCCTAAGGTATATGCTGGAGATAAATTCACCTCTGCTTCGATGCATTGGGTGCATTGTTAAGATGACTCCAGTGCAAATGAAGAAGCGATACCGGTCCCGTTATAACTCATCTTCCAGGGAAGCGCAGGATGTTAACTAACAAGTCACCGTACCAGACACCCCCCTCGTATGCACACCCTTGAAGACAAATCAATGAGATATTTGTACCGACAATGTAAGTGCGGTCAGGGCATGCACTCAACAAGATTTTTGCATACTACTTGTGGCCCAAAGCGAGGGGATGGACAGAGGCAAAACTCTCCGAAGCCCCGATCACTTGCAATCCGCTACCCAAGTGCCATTTATTTATTTATTTGATCAGACTGTTCAATGCAGCGCGCATCTTCGGGGCGGCCATCCCCTTCACTCGGGGGGTCATCCTCCTCCTCCTCCTTCTCCTCCTCCTCCTCCTTCTCCTTAGCGGACCCCTCTAGCCCAGGTCTCGGGATACTTAAATGGTCAGCCTCAATCGACCGATTAAATGCAAAAGATATAGGTCTTATTCCGAAAACCTGGTCGCCATTTTGATGAATGATAAACACCGAGATGGAAATGTGCCGGGGACGGACGGCAAGGCACGGGGCAGGTGCATGGGGAGGGGGCGCGGGAGCCGCCGGGCTCGGCTCGGCTCGGGCTGGAGGTGTCCGGGCCGCGCGGGGAGGAGGGAGGGCGGCAGGAGGGAGGGAGGGAGGCAGGGCGGGCGGCGGGGGATGGGGCCAGCGGGGAGGTGGAAGCGATACCCACCGCCCGTATTGGTCCTCTTGGTGCTGCCGGCTTCAGGGGGGGCTTCCAGCGGCCTTTTCCGCGAGTCCGGCGGGTCCAGGTCTATGGGAACCCCAGTGTGGGTCCCGTTCTGCTGGATGGGAGCTGCCGCCATCATGTTTGCAGTTCCTTGCCGCTGCTGGGGGGGGGGGTGTTGGAGTAGGGGTGGAGGGGGGGGAGAGAGGGGGGGGAAGCTTCTCCCTTTTGTTTTGGCTCTTTTTTTTCTTTGCTTTTTCTCTCTTTTTCCCCCCCTCTTTTTCGGTTTCTTTCTTTTTTTTTCTTTTTTCTTTTTTTTTTTTTTGCGTGTGGGGTTTCTTAAGGTTTTTTGTTGTTGTTTGATCAGAAAAGGAGCAGTGTTGCTGGCTTGTTCTCACTGGGGAGGGGGCAGGGTGAGGAGCAGCTGCAGTGCAGTGTCGGGAAGGAGACCGGGAATGGAGGGGGTGTGAGGGACGGAGGACGGAGAAGGAGAGAAGAAAGGAGCGCGCGAGGGGGACGCGCGGACCGGAGAGGGGCGAGTGAATGAGCGGGAGGAGGGGAGCGCGGAGGGCCGGGCCAGGGAGTGGGAGCGGCGGGCTGGCGGGGCGCGGCGGGCTGGCGGGCGCGGGGAGCAGCCAGGGAGGAGGAGGAGGAGGAGGAGGAGGACGGAGGAGGGAGAGGAAGGGGGGGAGAGGGAGTGAGGGAAAGAGTGAATGAGCGGGGAGGGTGCGGGAAGGCCGGGGGGCGCGGGGAGAGCGGAGGGGGACGCGGGGAGGCCGGAGCCCGCGAAAGGCGCGCGGCGCCCGGGGGGCCGGCAGCCGGTGTCTCCCCCGCGCTCGCTTAGCGCTGCGCCCGCTCCCGCCGCTGCCGGGGCCGCTGCTGCCGCCGCCGCCGCCGCTGCTGCTGCCGCTGCTGCTGCTGCCGCCGCCGCCGCCGCCGGAGCGGTTCTGCCGTCGCCTGGGCTGCTCGGCGCTGCTGCTGCTGCTGCTGCTGCTGCTGCCGCCCGAGCTCGCTCATTATTTCTCCCGCGCGTGTGTGTGTGGAACGGGGGGGAGGGAGGGAGGGAGGGAGGGAGGGAGGGGGAGAGGAAGGGAGGGGACGGCGGCGAAGAGGGGAGGGGAGCGAGGGCTCGAGTTCGTAGACTCCCACACACTTCGCGCTCGGGTCCCTGCCTCTCAGCAGCAGCGCCGCCGCCGCCGCCGCCGCCGCCGCCGAAGCCTCTCAGCCCGCGGGGCGGGCGAGGGAGAGGAGGGGAGGGGGGGAGGGGAGGGGTGGCGGTGCGCGTGCGTGTGCGCGCGCGGGAGGGGGCGCGCGCGCGCGCGCGCGGGCGGGGGAGAGCGCGCGGTGTCGGTGAGGACCGGAGCCCTGGCGCTCTGGTGGGAAAGCAGAGGTGAAAGGTCACCGGTCCCTGGCAACACGGCTCAGGCAAACGTAAAGCGGCTTGTCGCAGAAACCAAGGGGTCCAAGAAACGCGCTAGGCTGGGAGGGCGGGAAGGAGAAGTTACTGACAGGCGCGCCAGCCAATAAGATGCAAATGTGTGAAAGGTTCTGGAGGCCCCCTTTCCCAATCAGTATCCTGGCGGGGACGAGCGGAGCCCCGGGGATGCGACCTGAAGCTCGGTCCAGCTAGGACTTGGAGCCATGACGACTTTAGCTGTCCGGGGAAGGGCATCCGAGGGACCCTTGGCAGCGGGTGGGACAGCGTCAGGGCTGAGCATGAGCCCGGACTCTACGCTCCCACGACTTCGAGCGAGATGCATGAGTTTGTTGGTTTTTTTTTTAAGAGTTCCATAAAAGACATGAATTAGCATCTCACTGATAGGCGCTTTTCTACGCTGAGATTTTATCAAAAGAGGATTTCTTACTTTCACTATGTGACACCATCTGGGGACGTGTACGGTCACCCGCCGGCCATACATCCCTTCCAGAAGAAACCAGAATACAAATATATATATACATATCTATATATGTATATATATAGATATATATACATATATATATAGCTAGATGTGGGTCTCCACTGGACGCCCTGTAGGAAGATTGAAGACAGGCAACAGCTGAGCGTGCACACAAACCAAAACGTTGGGCGAAATACCAATGTGGAAATAAAACCCATGGCAATGTGCACGGTTTTAGATAATACAGATCTCGGACAGATCACAATTCTGAACCTCAGCCCTACAACACTAGAGGGGGAAAAAAAAATCTAAGATCGCTGGAATGAATCGACTCTGAAAGGACCATAGCGATGGTCTAACCCAAGACCTTTATTTTAAGAGAGGAGTAAATTGACTCCCAAAAAGTATTTTGTTCAAGGTCAAGCAGCAAGTTAGTTGTTTAATTATCTCGGAGTGTTACAAAGCAGGGATAGTGTAGAATCTGGACTTGAGAATCTGAAATACTGGTTTCAGGTTCTTTCCTGGCTGTTCTAAGGCAAATCCCTTAACATGTTGCTATTTATTAAATGTTTACCAAGCCGCAAGCAATCCACTTTACATGTTATATCCATTGCATGCAGGGTATCGTATACTAACCACATTTTTTAGGTATTTTAGTTTGAAATATACTAGTGATTCATCCAAAATTGCACAGTAATAAACATTACAGTAATAATTTAAACACAGACCTTCCACAGTCTATAACTGTCATCTTAAATGTTGCAGTGCACAGAAGCTTCAGGTTTTTCCCCATTTAAAACAAGGGCTACAACTCCAGCTCATAGAAGTGGAATGAGATAATAGATGTGACAAAGTATTGTAACCTATAAGGAAATGTATAAACTTTGACAAGGTTTCTAGGATAAAGAAGTTATTTTTCTGTATTCCCCACTGTAGATAGTAATTCCACTTGAAAAATGGCTAAGCTAGACTAAGAAGGGACATCCCTACAATTATATAATAATCTAACAAAGAATACATTGAATTCTGAGGCAATGACCTGAAAAAAAAAAAAAGATTAATTCCTGGTAGACTGAGAAGGGAATGGGAAACAATACTAACCTTACTCAAGGAGTGACTTATGGTGCATTTTAAGTAATGAAATATAGAATACATTCTAATGAAAAGGAAGAGTGCAATGTAAAATTATACCTGGGGTGTGAAGAACACACTTGCCTCAATTCAGAATAAAACACACTGAAAGCTGAAAAAGGGGGAGAAGCTGAAAATCAGTGCATTTTGATAAAAGTCCATGAGTCAAAATCCAGACTATAGTAGCAAACCATGACAAAGAGGATTGGGAAAAAAACCATGACACACCGGATTGGGGGGTGGGGGGAAGAGGCATGGATTAAGAAAAAAACATGGTTTGGAGTAACTAGTCCAGATAATAAAAGGTTGATGCCAGAAATTGTGCAATCAAAGTGTTCTGCAAAGTGTACAAAAATACATGAGGATATTTGTACATGAAAAATTAGAAAAGATCTAGTTTTGGCACTAGATAATTTGGAAAGTTTTGTAGGTTTTAAAATATTTATTTAAAGTGGTACTTATTAGACTATGTCAAAAATGAACTATCCAATTTGTGAGTAGGAATGGGAGAGAAAAAACTGAAAGACAGCAAAGGAAGGGGGAACATTGTCCAAAAATAAATGTACTGGCCAGACACCGGTGGCTCATGCCAGTAATCCTAGCTACTCAGGAGTCTGAGATCTGAGGATTGAAGTTCAAAGCCACCCTGGACAGCAAAGTCCGTGAGACTCTTATCTAAAATTAACCACCAGGAAATCAGAAGTGGTGATATGGCTCAAGTGGTAGAATGCTTGCCTTGAGCTGAAGAGCTCAGGGTCAGCACCCAGGCCCTGAGTTCAAGCCCCATGACCAACAAAAAAAAAAAAAAGGAAAGAAAGAAAGGAAGAAAGAAAGAAAGAGAAAGAAAGGAAGGAAGGAAGGAATAAAATATATATTGACATGATTCTTATTAATATGCCTCTACAATCCTGATAAGGTAGACCAAAAAATGGACATAATTGCCTGCTGTTCTCTGCATTTTACATCAGCTAATAAAAGTGAAGAAATTTTTAAAGAATTGCAATATACAGCCTAGGAAATAGAGGTGAGAGGGTAGGAGAGAGGGGAGAGAATGATGAAAAGATAGACTTTGATCAAGATGTACTCATATTGACATGTTGAAATAAAACACAATTCTTAAACTACTGAAAGATTATAAAATATTAATAATACAAAAGATAAATACAAATAGTTGGTATCTACAGGCATTTGTAAATGTTCTTACTCATTTCCATACTTCTGCCTTTCCTTTTATCAGTTCTATTATTGAAAGATATTCATCCTACCTGAGTATCTCCCAGAGCTGATATTTTGGGAAGTGTTTTCTGAATTTGAGTCCCACCACAGGTAGACACCTGAGTTAAGGATTCAAATCACCTATTTTGTAAGCCATTTCAGGAATCAGAAAAGAGACATGGGTAAGTGAGACAGTAAAGGGAAGGGAAGGAAAGCAATAAAGGGTGAATTACCAAAGATTTTATCACTGTGAGTAAAGGGAACTTAATGTCACTGAAATTTCCTGGGATCCAATTTAAAACCCCAGCCTTGAAACTAACTCACAAAATGCAACAGAGCTGGGTATTTATGCACCTACTCCCTTCAACTATTGAGTGAGATCCATTTACAGTGATTAATTCAATGCATGTTGGACAAGCTGCTGTGCCTTTCTCAAAGAACTTTCTGTGGTAGATAGAGATGCTCTGTCCTTACCCAGTTTGGAAATTCTGGGAAATTAATACCCCTTGGAATGGAACTTTCCCCATCCTATAGAAAATGAGGCCAGTATACAAAGAAATGATAGTGTAGATAGTATAGATAGGGCACAAACAGGTTATTACAATGTCAACAAAAATTTCAAATAAGAAAACCTGAGAAGTATGTTACTACACAGTACTGTTAATTCACTTAACATCAGCTAGTATGACCATGAAAAAATATAGAAACTAAAGTCATATATATTAAATATATATAATTGATATGTAAAATATGTATACATTCTTATATAATATATATGAATACATAAATACACACATATCCAATGCATATACAAATACATACACATACACACATATATGCACATATGTAATTTCCACAATACATTATTGTCACAAGAGTTGATTGTAAAAGACCTGAATCATTTGTTCAATGTACATTTTTGGTTTGTAAGATACAAAGCATGAAGAAAAATGTGTTCATTCCATTTTTACTTCATTCAATCCAACACAAAGAATATAGGAGTAAATAAGAACCATAAGGGCATAATATCTCCATTAGGTCTTTCTCAAATCTACAAATAGATGTCTTGGCTGCAAATATTTCCTAAGATTGCATATTAAAAATATTTATAATATTTGGTTATATAAATTCACATATGCAATATCATCTCTTGGTAGGTAATTGTTAGTGTAATGCTCACCTTTGGTCCTCAGCTCCGCCCAGACCTGGGCCCCCCTCCCATTCCTGGAGTTCCCTCCATACAGCTGACCCCTCCTTCTCTCAGCCCAAAACCTACCTCAACTCCCATCTACCTCACTTCCTCTCCCCCAGACCCTGCTGCTACCTGCATGGTGACGGAGGCCTTGTGCTCCCTCTTGGGGGAAATATGGCTCCTCTAATAAACCTTATAATAATCTTTCTCCTGTGCCTGTCTGCCTCTGTGTGGTCCCCTGGGATGGATGTGTCTGATCCTCCTTCAATAATTTTTAAACAATCTGTGAACCTTTACATTCATTTGTACAGTGACATAAACATGTTATTAGTATTATTCCAAGTTCTCTATAACTCAATATTCCAACTGCAAATGTTATCCTAGAAGATAAAGAGACATGTTATTATTAAAAATGTCCTAAATTTTCTTATGTATATATTTTTCATTTTATGTATATACAGGGAATTATATGATAATAAATACACTCATGCAATGTGATGTGTTACATTAAATTATCAAACCAGTGTAATTACCATCCATCCCTTAGTTACCATTCCTTAATTACCATCCAGCCCTTCTTATTTTTTATTTTGCAAAGCTTTCAACTCTATTAATTCTTCATAAAATATATTATTGTGTGCTGGAAAACTAACCCATACTTCTCTTTTCTAGTTTAGTATTTAGTATCCAACTTCCATTTCCCTACTACCCTTCCTAGACTCTGTTAGTTACTATTCTATACTTCTAGGAAATAAACATTTTCAAATTTCACATATGAGTGTAGCATTTATTCTTTAAATGTTTGTCTTCTTTCACTTAACATAATGTCTGACAGTTCCATCCTCCTTGCCATGACAGTATTTATTAGCTTTTGGAGTTGCATACATTGTGCTTTTTTCTTTTTTTAATGTAATTTTATTGTCAAGGTTATGTACAGAGGACATACTTAAGGTAGTGAGTATATTTGTTGTTAAACATTGTTACCTCCTCCCAAATTTCCCTCCTACTTTCCTTTCTGCCAATCCCCACTCGCTAAGTTGTAAAGTTCATTCCCAACATATTGTCTTGTGAGTATCACGGTTGCATTGGTTTGCCTTTTGTCCTTTGTCTCATTTTGTTGCTCTCCTTCCCTTCTCTAATTCAGATAAATGTATATACAGTTTATCCATCAATAGTCATCTTAGTTGATTCCAGGAATTCTAATTTTTTGTCACTAAGTATATATTTATTTGGTTTCTAATTGAACATTAAAATTTTCAACATTTTTCTAATTATGCAGTATAACTCAGAACTTATCATCGTCTTGGTAATAAATCTGACCTACGACTCACAGTACATTAAAAGTAGTGACTGACAATGTAGTAATTGTTTAGTATTCCTATGTTTTATCAACTAGGCTTAAAATATCAGTAGCATTCATAAAATACATTCAACCACACATAATTCTTTCTTTAAATTTTAATTAATTTTACTGTAAAGGTGATATACAGAGGGGTTACAGTTCCATAAGTAAAGTGATGAACAATATCTTGTCAAACAGTGTTACCCCCTCTTTCCCTTGTTTTCTCCCACTTTCCCTCCCTCTCTAACTCCTTTCCCCCTGAGTTGTAAAGTTCATTTCCAACATAGTGTCTTGTGAGAATTGCTGTTGCATCGGTTCACAATTTGTCTTTTGTATCACCATTTTGTGATTTCCCCCTTCCTCTTTTCAAATCAGACTATCATATACAAGCACATGGTACCAAAATCAAAACAATGACAACAGGGGATAAAACAAAGGAAAAGAAGAAAAAAAAGAAATAATTTATATAGTATATTAAACAACAACAACCCCAAAGAAACATAGGTCTCATGATTTCCCTCATTATTAATTATTACTATATGTCTAGGATAATCCTAGAAGATAAGCAGAATAGCTCAAAAGCGATGCACATATGACCATGTAAGGTGATGCAAAGCGAAAAGAACTCCAAGATATGGACATAAGAGGTTTTCCTTTGTTGTTTTTAATGTACTAAGTGATTTCTTGCTTGTTTTGTGTGTTTTTCCCACACTATGTTTTATCCCCTGTTGTCACTATATTTCATTTTGGTACCCTGGGTATAGTACCATATGTTTATCTGAATTAGGGAAGAGGGAGGTAACAACAAAATGGTGAGAAAAAGGACAAAGGGTAAACCAGTGCAACAGTGATATTCACAAGACTATATGTTGGAAATGATCTGTACAACTCAGGGAGAGGGGGAGGGTTGAAGGGGAGGGAAAGTGCAAGAAAACTGAAGGAGGGGACAACAAAGTTTGACAAGAAAGGTACTTACTACCTTACTTATGTAATTGTAACCCCTCTGTACATCACCTTGACAATAAAATAAAGTAATAACAACAAAACCCTCTTATTTTCATATCTTAGAGTTCATTTCAATTAGCCTCATTTTATATGGTCATATGTACATAGATATTGAGTTATTGAGTCCTCTACTAGGACTATCCTAGACATATACTAATTATTATAAATGAGGGAAACCATGGAACCTATGTTTCTTTGGGGTCTGGCTTACTTCATTTAATATGATATTTTTTCCCAAGTCTTTCCATTTCCTTATGAATAGGGCAATATCATTCTTTCTGATGGAGGCATAGAATTCCATTGTGTATATATAGTATGTTTTTCACCACACATAATTCTTTAACAAAGCAACTGTAATTCTCCATTTGCCCAAGTTGGTCTTGTCTTCTGTATGAACAATTAATACCCTCAGAATTGTCCCAGTTTGGATAATAAATTATATACTTACTCAAAAAATACTCAGTAGTTAGGACTGTCAAATATAAATGACAATTTCTTTTGGATTTATCATATTATATACCATTTATCATATATAGCAATTTCTTAATATGTGTGGCAGTAGAATTGTTTATCATAGTTATGCTCATAATAGCATTGTGGTATAAAAAATACTACCCAAATATATCTTCTAACTTCCATGATATTACCTTACTTCAAGGGTTTTTGTTCGTTTGTTTGCTTGTTTGTTTTGCTAGAGCTAAAAACCGGGGATCTAGAATAAAGATAGGAACTGGTAAAATTATAATTTTAGAAGTATCTTCATATTTTTTTAAACTTAACATCATTGTCAAGTTGATATACAGAGGAGTTACAGTTACATAAGTAAGGTAGTGAGTGCATTTTTTGTCATACTTGTTAACTCCTCCCTCATTTCTTTCCCACTTTCCCTCCCTCTAAATCCACCCCCACAAGTGATATAGTTCATTTCCAATACATTGTCTTGTGAGTATACTGTTGCATTGGTTTCCCGCTTTGTCCTTTGCCTCACCATTTTGTTGTTCTTCCTTTCCCTAAATGTATATACAATACCCAGGGAACCAAAATCAGTGACAACAGCAGATAAACCATAGGGGAAAAAAGAAATTAATGAAAGAAAAAGATTTCACTAGACAATTACATGTATGTACATTAAAAACAGCAACAAAGAAAAACTCATTTCCATATCTTGGAGTTCATTTCGCCTTGCATCATCTTATGTGGTCATATGTCCATAGCTACTGAGATATTGTGCTCATCTCCTAAGACTATCCTAGACATATACTAATTATTACAAATGAGGAAAATATGTTTCTTTGGGTCTGGCTTACTTCACTTAATATGATTTTTTCTGTCTTTCCATTTTCTTATGAATGGGGCAATGTCATTCTTTCTAATGGAAGCATAGAATTCCATTGTGTGTATGTGCCACATTTTCTTGATCTATTCATCAACTGGGTTCCATATCTTAGTTATGGTAAATAATAATGCAATAAGCATGGTTGTGCTAATAGCTTTTGTCTGGCCTTGTTTCTGGTCATTTAAATCTTTTCACATTTTAACATAGAAACATTTTGACAGGATAACTTCATTAATAAGTACTATATATACCAAGATATAAACTGAAAAATAATAACTGAGGTATTAATAAATGAAATACATCTTTAAATAGTGGGCTCAGACATAGCATCAAAAACTATTTTATGTCATAGAGTATTCAGATTTCCTGTTTACAATATCCTATTAATAATGTAAGTTCGACTTCAAAATTTTTAATGTCTTTCATCAAGGCTTTAGAACTTCTATTTTTTCAATATAAGTAGAATAAAAACTGACTTGTCTTTCATATTGCTACTTGTGTTTGTAGGAAGAAAATGGCATGTTTGTATATTTTTTAAATTACATTATCTTAAAATCTGATTTTGTAATTTAAGTAAGACTTCTGGGCACTAGTCTGAGACTTTTCAACTTGTACAGATCGAGTGAGAAAATAGTAGGCTTCTTATGTCACTGTAGTTTTTCTCTCCAAAAGTTAAGTTTGGGTAATTTTTTAATATCTTCCAAAAACCTAATTATGTTCAATAAATCCTCCATGTTCTTGAAGTTATGAAAGATATTTACAGCAATTATGCTGATATTGTTGACTCCATTCCTAGCATGGTTGTGATTTTTCACTTTCTCTGTTCAACATGGGTTGAATTCTCTTGCTTTATTGCATATCTTCTCAGAATGCCATTTTTTTTTAATTTTATTTGAGAACATACTGTACAGAGGTGCTACAATTACATGGGCAGGATAATGCATACATTTCTTACCAAGCATTGCAGCCTCCTCCTTTGTTTACCCTTCACCTCCCTTCCCCGCCTCCCCCCTCCCCCCACCCAATTATACCCCCCTCCCCCCACCCAATTATACCCCCCTCCCCCCCCACACCGACATTGTTAAGCTGGTTTTGACATGACATTTTGTACTTTTCATTGTTGCAACAGAATGCCATTTTTTATGAATTTTCAGATATTGTGAATTTTGCCTCATCGGGTCTTGGTATTTTTGTACTATTACCAATAATCTTGGCCTCTGTTCCAAAATGTACTTATTTGAAAATGATGTGGTAGTTGTGGATCTTACTTTTAACCTTTATTAGGTGACTGAAATCACTACTTAATCTAGAACTAATGTTACCCTTTAACTGAAGTCAACTTCTGTGAATACTCTACCTGACATATAGTGAATCAAGAGCTTTTTTGCTCTTGGAAAAATCTGGAAGAGGAAATCTTTCCAGATTTGTTGAAACACCAGACACTGGTCCCTCTGCAATGAATGTATGAAATATTACTCAGACTTCTAAGGATGTATTTTCTTGAAGAAATCTGTGCTTTTCTCTTAGAACATCATCAGTCTATAAATTCTAAACATCCTGTTGGGTAATTACTTAGAAAGCTACATATACAATTCTTAGATGGCCCAACACTTCCACTCCTAGAAATGTGCCTGGAAGAATTGAAAATAGTTTTGTAAACACTTTTACATGAAGGGTTATAACATCTATTCACAAAGATGACAAGTAAAATTAAACCAAACCTTCATCAACTGAGGAAGGTATAAATAAAATTTGGTAGAATCTAACAGTGGAATACTAATATATGTGAAATGAAGCACGTATAGATGCTACAACTTGGGATGGAACACATTCTGTCAAATAGAAATCAGATACAAAACATCAAACAATATTGTGGGATTCCATTCATATGAAGCAATACAGATTAGGTAGATCTACAAGGTGAGTGTTTTTCCAGGGCTTGTGGAAGTGGAAACTGGGGAGTAATTGCTGAATAGGGATGATCGTCTTTATAGAATGCTAAAAAAATTCTCTTGGAACTAGCTGAATATGATATTTACATAATGCTGAGAATATAGTGCTGAATTATAGTAGCCCTTAAATATTTGATGGATAGTTCTGTCATATGAATTTATCTTAATAAAGAAAACAACACCCAAAAAACTTGCATCATCATTCCTTAATCTAGCAATTATTGATTCTCTAAAAAAGGATTATGCTGTGGTACAAGTATTTAACACAGGGAGAAAAAACAATGTTTATAAAGACTATGCGTAGGCCCAGATGCCAGTGGCTCATGCTTGTAATCCTAGATACTCAGGAGGCTGAAAACTGAGGATTGAGGTTTAAAGCCAGCCCAGGTAGACAAATCCACTGGACTCTTATTTCCAATTAACTACCCAAAAGAAGTGGATGGAAATGTGCAAACCTTGAGCAAAAAGCAAATCAGAGTGTCATTGAAAATTTGCCATATAAATACAAAGAATAAAACTCATAAAGTGTGTATCTCAGTGATGCACTAGCAATACATTTCCTGAAATTTCTAAAAATGATTTTTTCAGTCTCATTTCATCTGAAAATTGAGATGAGTTAGGAAGGTGTTGAAGACGAGAAGGTGGACATGGTGATGCATATCTATAATCTCAGATTTGAAGAGAAAGAGGCAAGAGAATTAAGAATTTGAGACCAACCTGTTCTACAGAATGGGACAATGGCCCTCTCAAGTAATAAAATAAGATGAAGATGGTAATCCCATTGTTATTTCCTTTAAGAGCTATTGTAGTATGGGACAGTAGAGTGCATTGTAAGTAGACAGCCTTAAATCAGTTTGATTGTCTGGGAGTTCATAATTTTCCTATTAACATTCTGTACCTCAGTTTACTTTCTTCTAATATGATGGCTGTTGTTGCTGCCTTTACTATCATTGATAAGCTATTGCCAAAATGTGTATTCTTCTTCCACAGTGTAGTGTTGTTGAGAGACAGCTGCCTGAGCTAGTTCCTTTATTAGCTTTCTATTCAGGTAGAATCACGTTACTCTTTCTCACTAAGGTAAGCAAAGTTAAATTGTTGTATAGTGTTCATGGTTTATTGATTTCAAGAAATGAGTTTGTCCTCCACATGTTACTTCCTCCTCCATCAATCAGTGGGAGGTCATAAACAATAAGGCTACAAACACCTAGTCATACTATGGAAGAAAGCTGATCATATCCAGAAATACTTTATTGAACTATTATGGGATAAGTAGAGGAAGGGAACTTCTTTTATGTTAACCTACTGGAATATTGGGGCTATTTCATATATCACTGAGCATTAGCCTAATAATACATCAGAAGATTATAAGGATGACATGGGTTCATGTCTGTAAAAGCACTTGCAAGCAACTAGCATATTTGCCAAATTGAAAGTATTGCAAAATACAGGTAACATAAATCTGCCATTTTTATAATTTTAAGTTATAATTAAGTGCCACTATTATAGTCACACATCATGTAACTATCATCTTTTTTTTTTTTTTTTTTTTTTTTTTTTTTTGTCAGTTGTGGGCCTGAACTCCGGGCCTGGGCGCTTTCCCTCAGCTCTTCAGCTCAAGGCTAGGACTCTACCACTTGAGCCGCAGCACCACTTCCAGCTTTTTCTGCTTATGTGGTGCTGAGGAATCGAACCCACCATTTTCTATTTCCAAAACCTTTTGTCACATCAAACAAGATCATTTCCAGCACTAATGCATTGCTCTTCACTGCTTCTCTGTATAGCCAGTAACTAACCTCTAACCAACCTGTTGTTCCTGAAATATATTCCTTCTAGACAGTTTCTATAAGTAGCTCATGAAAATTTACAATATTTCCCTTGTCTATTACTGTGAGAATGATGATTGGAAGGTTCATCCATGTTTTAGTATGCATCACATCTAAATACTTTTTGGATTTTTTGGTATATTTTGGATATGAATCCTTAATTAGATACAATATTTCAATATACTTTCTCCCATTTTAAAGATGTCTTTCATTTTCTTGACAATATCTTTTGATAATCAAAAGTTTGTAATTTGGATGAAATTCAGATTACATTTTGTTTTTTTTTGTTATTGGTTTCTGCTTGGGGTATTATATCTAAAAACCCATTATCAATCTGACCTTTCCTCTAAAGTGTCTGTGGATTTTAGCTCTTATAGTTAGGTCAGTGATTTATTTGTAGTTAATATTTATGTATTATTCAAGAATATACATATGTATATAGATGTATATATATTATATATTATATACATAAAACACTTCAGTTATTTGTATAGGGAAATCCAATTGTTATATCACAATGTTAACTGTTCACACCATGTGCTGTGGAAGGAATAGGAGGCCAGATTATGGTGCTTGTAATTTTCTAATGATATGAAATTTCATTTAGTATGAATTAAAACTTAAGAAAGATTATGTATTGGAACAGAGTAAAGAAGCCATAAAAGAAGGCTAAAGAAGACAAATGAAAGATATGGATGTAGATAGATAGATAGATAGATAGATAGATAGATAGATAGATAGATAGATAGATAAAGGAGAGGATAGCGCCATATAAATATTGTGTTCCAAGACACATAGATTTAGTCCTTATATGATTCTCGTTAAATCACAGATATAGTCGGCTCCATATTCCCTTATCCCGTGGGAAAAAATGGCTGTTTTGTTACCATAAATCTCCCTCCCGACTCTGACCAATGATCATTTTGTTTTCTGACTTTCAACCATTTTGTTTAATCTTCTTCAAATACTGTTTACTAACTGCTAGTGAAGCTAATTTCCTCAAGTTCCTTACTGTAAATGTTGCTAGTTTACTGAGATTTTTTTTGGCTTTCTATCATGCCTGTAGATACACTCTAAAGATGAGAGAGAATTCTTTATCACATGGTAGCCTACTCTACAGATTCTGGACCTGAAATTCCTACTTTAGAACAATTATTCTGAGTTTCTGCCTCTGAATACTAAAGATTTCCACAGTTGAAATTTCTATGTGTGGTAGCAAACCCCTACCCAAGAATTTTGGAGGAGATCAGAGCTCATCACCCAGAGGAAAGACAAAGACGTGAAAGACAAAGACGTTGTTATAAAGAATTGAAAATGAGGAAGTGATTTTACCTGAGAGACTGGGAGAATGATACAATGACCAGGCCATTTGCATGATGGTACTGAGTGACTGGAATGGTTGAGAAATGCCAATCACTTAGCATTGAGCCTAGAAAGCATGTTGTAGGTGTCAATGGCTGAGCTTGCCCTCAATAACTAGTGTCACCCTGTTGGACTTACTGAGCTTGCTGGAAGGTGTCCACTGTATTGTAAAATACCAGCCCAATAATATCATCATCATCATCATGGAATGTTAGGAGCAATGATTGAAGCAACACTGCCATGAAGTACTGAGGAGCCCGTATCTGCATTCACACCCTGTTTCTGAATGGGTGACTAACAATACCTCCTTCAGATCTTAGTTATTTCTGAGAAGGGAAACAACCCATTTCCTTAAATACAACAAATATAATTATTTTTACAATTCTTGAGAAAGGGATGTGAAAATGATGTCATTTGCTTTAGAGCATAAAGCAGGCGATTTAATATGTAGACTGAATGAGCACTGGCTACATTAGTGTCCAGTCCAGGGGTCTGAAGCTTCTCTGCAGTTCTGATAGAAAATGCCATCGTTCCCTGCTGGAGCCTGTCTGAATACTGTCAGTTCTCCTGACAGCCAGAAGCTGAGTTCTCATGTTCCCAGTTTTAAAAACCCCTTTTCTCTTGAAATGCCCACTAACTTCCTAATTTTCTGTCAACCAGACATCTCTGCATTCTTGGCGTATTTGCAAAGCAGAGGTGAATGACAGATTCTGGGTTAATTAATATTGAGGCTCAGGATACCAGCTCTGTTCTCAATCAGAAGCCTCTTCAGAGTTACTCAACTACTCACAAGTGGAAGCCATCTACAATTCATTCACTTTAGGTTAAACATATGGATACTGCATTACCAATACTTTTTATAGCAACAAAATATTAACAAATGTTCACTCCAAATAGAATTGAAACTGGGTACACATTCTAGGAAATTTCACAATATACAGATATGCTAGCTATATATTATGTATGAGCTTAGTATATCTGCTACATTTTCTCACATGCTCTCTGGAATTCAGTCTTTTTATTATCTCAATTTAGAATATCAAATGCAACTTCTTAACTGCATGCTTTTTGTATCTTCAGTCCTCTCCTTAGCTATCTCTGTGACTTTGGGCAAATGCTTTACCTTTTTAGACCTCACTCATCTACAGCATAAGGAATTTTATTAAACAATTTTTGAGAATCTTACTTTTGGTTCTCTATGATTCGAAAATATGAAATATGGATAAGGAGAAAAGGAAAGTCTATCCTTAACTCATTTATAAGGAATGGAATGAATATTTAAGTTTAAATGCATTATTTTATGAAAGAACATTAACATATATTTTTAATAATGAATAGTTAAGCAAAGAATAAAATGTACTAATGTACACACATACATACATACACTTAAGTGACTTTATTTATTGTATGTGAGCCTGAATACTTTACATAGACGCAGACATTTCTATGGCCCTGTGTTTCACACAAAATAATTTTTTTGGAAAAATGGCAAACCAGAATAAGTTAATATAAGGTCAAAATGTGTGATTCAGTCACCATCAGAGTTTTATAAGTGTCATTTTGAAGCAGAAAAAATTTAATGGAGCTGGACTTACAAACAGGCTCTCCTGTTTTACTTTACCAGTACTGTGCTTGTATTCGGAGTACTAACATTAAAACACAGATGGGTCCTCTGGATTTTTTAATCAATGTTCTTGTGAAAACGACAGCATTAAGAAACTCTGACACCACATTCATTTCCAGGTACAGTAGCACCTATACCTTTAAGCAGGACTCAGGTTCAGACTGCTTGGGTTCCTACCACTAACTTTTCTGTTTAATAAGAGCTTTATTAATATTTTTACCTCCTTGAGTTGTGCCCTGATTTTATACTTGTTTCATACTTTTCCCATGAAAAGTGTTTTCTTGGTTAAAAAAAGAATAAAAATAAAAGTAAAAAAATTGTTATTGTAAAGATGATGTACAGAGGAGTTACAGTAACATAAGTAAGGTAATAAGTACATTTTTGAACAATATCACATCCTCCTTCATTTTCTCCTCCTGACTACCCTCCCCTGCAAATTGTATAGTTCATTTTTAATATAGTGTCTAGTGGGTATCATGGTTGAACTACTTCATCCTTTGACCCTCCATTTTTGTGCTCCCCATCATTGCCCCCAAATCACATTGACTAGTTAGGTCATTATATTACTCACCGTGATTATTAGCTAATGTGATTACTTTCAACTCTAAGAGCTTTTTTTGGGGGGGGAAGTCCAGTCATGCGCCCTGAACTCTGGGGTCTGGGTGCTGTCCCTCAGCTCTTCAGCTCAAGGCTAGCACTCTACCACTTGAGCCACAGCGCCACTTCCAGCTTTTTGCTTTTTGCTTATGTGGTGCTGAGGAATTGAACCCAGGGCCTCATGCATGCAAGGCAAGCGCTCTACCACTGAGCCACCTTCCCAGCCCCCTCTAAAAGCTGTTTTCTATTGTTGTTGTTTGTAGGAGTACTTGGGTCTGAACTCAGAGCTTTGCATTTATTGGCAGGTGTTTTTTTAAAAAATTAATAAGGTTGTTTTTTTTTTGTGTGTGAAATAGAGGGTTTACAATTACATGAGTAAGGTAATGAGTACATTTCTCATCAAGCATTTTTGCCTCCTCCTTTGTTTCCCCTTACCATCCCTGCCCTCTCCATCTCCACGACTACACCCCCCCCCCAAAGTTTTAAAGTTAGTTTTTCCACACAACGTCTTGTACCTCTCATTGTTGTAATGGGTCCACCTGTATCCCTATTTAATTGGCAGGTGTTTTACCACTTAAATCATGCCTATATCCCTGTTAAGATTGTTAATATTCAATGATGATAATTGTCTCTGGATTTGGATTCCTTGCTATCCAAAGTGGCATCATATTTTGAAAGCAAGGTAATAGAACTATGTACAATTTGATTTTCTTATATCCTTACGCTTTTGATTTAAGTAAACATCAATCCTTGATTGGCAAAATTCTAGTAGATGTGAAGTTACATATTCTTCATAGAAAAATGCAGAAAAAGATTCTCATGTTAATTATGTATTTAATTCTAGCTACTTAGTAGGTTGAGGATTGAAGAACCATGGTAAAGCCAGCTGGGTAGAAAAGTCCCCAGGCAGAAAAATCACCACATTCAATTGAGTAGCAAAAAGCCAGGCTGGAAGCAGGACCCAAGAGAAAAATCCCCACCATGATCAAACTAGCCAAACCAGAGCATGAAGTTCTGAGTTCAAGCCCTAGAACTGGCAACTAAATAAGTAAATCCCACTTTTTTATAATTTTAATTTTATTGTCAAGATGATGTACAGAGTAGTTACAGTTACATACATAAGGTAGTGAGTATATTTCATGTCAAACATTGTTACCCTCTCCCTCATTTTTTCCCACCTCACTTTAATTTGAATACCAATAAATGGATAAAATATCTTCATTATAATCTCAAAAACATCCGTACTTACTAGTTGTTTTTCTTCCCAAGTATTTGCCCTGATACAGAAAAGCCATTTATAGCTGAGCACGGTGGTACTTAAGTATAATCTTAGCGATAGGGAAATAATTGGAGGTATAGGAATAAGACTTAGAGGCCAGTATGAGTTACACAGCAAGACATTGTCTCAAACACCAAAAATAAAATGTTTAATTACTCAAACACTGAAAATATGTGCTAAGCTAGATACTTTGCTATGTACAAGTAAATCATTTTCTCAATAAAAATAGAACTATTTGTGTAAATGATTTTGTAAAATGATTTTTCATTTTTATAACATGATTTTATAATTTCTTTATTTGTGACCTAGTGTCCAAAATACTCTGATCAAAAAAGACAAATGGCAAGTGATAATAGTTTTTCTTAATGGATATTTTCTGCCAATTTTGTAATTTTCTTTATAGCATAAAACGTATGTATTCACTTAGAGTCTTTAAAATCTATCAGTCAAATCCTAGAAAAGCTTTTTACTAAAGCAAGTACTAAAAAAAAGTCAATGCAATAACAAAATGAAGTATTCCTTGCATTCAATTTATGAAAATTTGGTGTAACACATTTTCTTAACTTGGCTTTGAAATGATAAAGGTATATTTAAAACTCAGAAATTGAAATCAAATGTATGCAGAGTCCCAGAAGTTCTTCAGCAGAGTAGTAAGTGGCTGCACAGAACTCTGCCAAATTTTTTCCAATAGCCAATTAGCCTAAGGAAAAACAAATACTTAGAGGATTAGTAAACATTTTATTTTAATATAGTATATCACTTTTCTGTCCTTTTTTTCTTTTAGTCTTAAAGTAAGACTTATTTCCAAAAGAATATTACTTTTCTGTCCTTTTTTTTCTTTTAGTCTTAAAATAAGAATTATTTCCAAAAGAAATAATAGACGCAAGAAATGCCCGACATGTGGTCTTTCTACTAGGAAGTCTCAGGTGAATGGTAGCATAGGAAGTGATGTGTTTTGCTTGTAGAAGTGTCTGTAAAAGAATGAAATAGAGATAAAACATCCCCATAGATATTCAACGATTATGTTCCCTTTAGAATTGCAGTACATAATATCAGACTCAAATATAGGCCATTTGGCACAAGTATTTAGTAAATGTAGGATTCACTCTTGGTTCTATTTTATTGTGCTCTGATATTTGATGGAGACACTGGTGATAATAAGATGTGTACAATCAGATGTGCAATTTATTTATTATGTTATTGTATAAGACCGCCTTTTCCATGTGGCTTAGTTTTGACTCAGTAGTCATGTAAAACTGACATTGTTCTGACCAGCAGATACTGTTTAGGAAGTTAAGGCATACATCACAGAAAGCAGGTATATTTATTTTCACTATTACATTATAAATCTAAACTACTAGCACTTTTGTCTACCTGGTACATCAGTTCATTTTCCTTTTCAGCAATATACCTGGACCGAATAGATATCTGATAAATATTTGTGAAATGAACCACAGCAACTATTTAATATTGATTAATTTCAATCCTAGTATTTGAGTACCCAGATGTTTCTAGGCATACTTTCTCAACTGAATCCTCAAATAAAAATATTAGTATATTAATCTCCTTTTCTGTTGATAATAAAAAAATCCGCAGACTGGGTAAAAAGTATATTGAAAAGTGTATATTCTTCCCCCATGGTATAACCCATGTTTTCACTGTATTTGATTCCAATGCCCTGCATCTTGTATATACATTTTTCTTATTTGGGGAGGGAAAGGGAGATAGCAAAATGTTGTAAGCCAAGCCCAAAGAAACATAGGTCCCATGGTTTCCCTTATTTGCAATAACTAGTATATGTCTAGGACAAGCAGAAAAGGTCAAAAGCTATATACATATGACCATATAAGATGACGTCAAGCGAAATGAACCCCAAGATAAGGATACAAGTTGTTTTTTCTTTCTTGCTGTTGTTTTGTAATGTATTTATACTGAACTATGTGATTTTTTTTTGTTTCTTTAGTATGTTCTTCCCTCATGGTATAACCCCTGTTTTCACTGTATTTGATTCTGGTGCCCTGCATCTTGAATATACATTTTTCTAATTTGGGAAGGAGAAGGGAAATAACAAAATGCTGAAACAAGGATACAGGAGACCCATTGTAACAATGAGACTTACAAGACACTATGTTGAAAACGAATTTTACAACTTGTAAGGTGTGGGAGGAGTTGGGCAAATGGGGAGGGAAGGGATGGTAGGGGAAAAACAAAGGAGGGGGTAACAATGTTCGATAGGAAATGTACTCATTGCCTTACTCATGTAATTGTAACTCCTCTGTAAAATATCTTTACTATAAAAATATATATTGAAAAAGAAAGACAATGTGACATATATACACAATGGAATTTTATTCTTCTGTGCTCAAGAATGACATCACCCTTTTTCGTAAGGAAATGGAAAGACTTGGAAAATAGCATATTAAGTAAAGTAAGTGGACCTAGAGAAACATAGGCTCTATGGTGTTCTTCATTTGTAATAATTAGTATATGCCTAGGAATCCTGGCAGAGAATCATAATAGCTCAATAGCTATTTACATATGACCATACAAAATAATGCTAATTGAAATGAACTCCAATATAGAAACAACAGGACTTTTTCTTTTGGTTGTTGACCTTGTTGTCACCAATGTACTGTTTCTAGTTCTTTTTTCTTATTTTATTTCATTTTCCATTTTTATTGGTTTATCCCTGACAATCACTCTTTGAATCTGGGAACCTGCATTTTATATATACATCTATCTGATTTGGGGAAGGGAAGGGGAATAACAAAATGTTGAAATGAAGACAAAGGATGACCCATTGCAAACATGATACAAGACACTATGTCAGAAATGAACTTTACAACTTTGGGGGAGGGGGGTAAAGTGGTGGAGGGAAGGGATAGTGGTAGAAAAACAAAGGAGTGGGTAACAATGTTTGACAAGAAATGTATTCATTACCTTACTCATGTAACTGTAACCCCTCTGAACAACATCTTTACAATACAATTTTTTAAAAAGAAAGAAAAACAGAAATGATTAATAACAGAGAATTCATGATCATGTTTGTTTTCTGGACACTAGGGAAGAAAATGAAGTGTTTAAGAATTTTAAAGGAGATTTTCAATAGAAATGTTCTACTTATTAACCTGGGTATTGGTTATATATGATGCTCATATTATTTCTATCCTGTAACCTGTCTCTACATATGTATATACCTTTTCTCCATATTTTCTGTACTTTGTAGGCAAACTGCATTAGAAGGCATACATAAAATCCTATGCCCAACAGACCATAAAATAAACTGTATTATATTTTGATAAACAGACTAACTTCTGAAAAAAGGTATTTGGCCATTTACGAACAAAGAGATGGAGTGAGTGATATTTTAATTCTGCTTTGATTTTTATAAGAAGTTGGACAATCATTTATTTGAAGATTTATGTTATACAGAGGGGTTACAGTTACATGAGTAAGGTAATGAGTACATTTCTTGTCAAACATTGTTACCCACTCCTTTGTTTTTCTACCACTATCCCTTCCCTCAACCACTTTACCCCCCTTCTCCAAAGTTGTAAAGTTCATTTCTGACTTAGTGTCTTGTATCTATTTATATCAGTGTTGGTTTGTGGGACCAATTGCAATACTCAGAAACAGTGACATGATTTCATTACAGAAAGCACTGTACTTTTTGTCTTGGGGGCTTTTAGCTCACTTGCTTAGGTAAAATTCATCTCCCATGTTATATGGACACTTGGTTCACCTATCAAGTAGCATCTCTAGTGAAATTCATCAACTAGATCTATCAGCCTTTAGACAATCAAATTCAGCCAACCTCTTAACTCTACCTCAAGAAAGTTCCTGAAGACCAGTTACCTAGTTCTGCTACTCTTGGATTCCTGACCTACAAAAATCTGTGAGATAATAAATTTTTGTTTCCTGAAACTTTTAAGTTGGGACTCAAACTCTGGGCCTGAGCGCTTTTCCTCAGCTCTTCAGCTCAAGGCGAGCGCTCTACCACTTGAGCTACAACTCTCAGTTTTCTGTTGGTTTCTTGGAGATAAGAATTTCACAGACTTTCCTGCCCAAACTGACTTTGAACTGCGATCCTCAGATCTCAGCCTCCTGAGTAGCTGGGATTACAGGCATGAGCCACACCCACTAATAACAAATACAACCATAACTTAGGCAATAAATTCTAAATTCTAGCCCTGAAATGAAAGAGATGATTACTTTAAGACTGCAGTTGATGGACCCTTTATTCAGTCCCAAGCAAAACTAAGGATTCATTCCTTGCTCTCTCTCAGCTAGACAATAGAATCTAATGTATATCCTACAAAATTAAGGAAACTCGGAATGGGTGGATAGGGGAGAGATAGATGAGAATGTTGACAGAGTTGACAATGATCAACATATATTGTATTCATAAACTGCTTTATACAACTACTTAAAGATAATTAAACATGTAAAAAATTGTAAGAATTTAAGGACTTGTTGATTATCACAACTAAGGAAGAGAGTTTTGAAGAAACTTAGGGAATGTCCTTCATTTGGCTAGACAAATGGGATTTTTAAAGTATTTTTTTCATAGTACCACAAATCTAAGACCAAGGCAGAAATGCACATGTCTTAAAGAGTTTGTCTTGTAATAAGTATATAGGTTTTAATTTGATACACAGAACATCTAATATTCCTAATGCTAAAATGGGTAAAATTAGTCAAGATGCATTTTACTCAAAATTTAACATACTGAACTGAAACCCCTTTGTACAACTATTTAAAGGTAAGTTAAAAATTTTAAGAAAGAAATTTTAGCAACTTGGACTAGAGAAGACAGAAGTAGTTCAAAATGACAGAGAGCACTTGTGTTATTAATCTCCCATTTGTAGATTAAGAAATAATAGATTTGTAAATTAGGAACAGTCTGAGAAACCTAATTACAAACACATTTCATTTCTTAGGGAAAAGAAATAATTAAGAAGGCAGAGTCACAGGAATCTACTGTCAGGAAGCTATGGAGAGGATAATAAAGAAATATTCTTTGTTACTTGAAACAGAGGAAAGCAAGGCAGAATTTCTGAGCCAGTAACTTCTGCATGACTCAAGTAACTGAGTAGAATTTTCTATTGTAGCTATCAGATGCCTTCTTCTCCATTCCATTTTTGGGGAAAATAGGTACTTAGGAAAAATAGTACCTTTTTTGTACCATTTTAGTTTTCAGTTTGGAGTGTGCCTAGTGTGATGTGAGAAATTCATGTTATTTGATTGAAATGACCAGATCCTTGGCTTCATAATACAATGAGAATTTGTGGGAGTCCTCAGCCTTGTGTGGTGGTGATTGTCTTTTGGGTGTGAATTGCCATAGCCAGACTAACTAAGACAAGGTGACTCTCCAAATTCCTGCCTTTTCTGTATGTATGTGTTAGCTCTTTAATTAGTTGCTGTAGTCCATGTCTCTTTTCTACGAATGTGACTGTTTAATCATTGGGCAGTCAAATGACTTGAAAATTAGTGAAACTGTCCTTTAGGGACCAACATGCCAAGGCTTCAAGTTTGCTATTGTAGTAGTGGAAATGTGAAATGAGCTTCTAGATTCATCCGCAGGGAAAAACTTTCTGCACAGCAATGAGGCTTGCAGGCAGTAGACAACCTTTTAAGTGTCATCTCTTTTAGAATTTGCTTCAGCTATAGAGACTTGGGTCACCTGAGGTCAGATCCTTGCTGAAGACTAAACAGAAGTGTATAAAAGTCTAGACATTTTGCTCTGCTGTGAAACAAGACTTCAGACTAACCAGTTAAATCACAGTCTGACTTCTTCCTCTTCACAATCTCACTTCTTCTACCTTTTTTTCTCAAGTATGTCTATCCCTAATAAACATATCTACTCTGAGTAACTCAAACTTTTCTACTTGAGAATCTAACCTAAATCAGGTAGCTTCTACTTCCTGTCACTTAGAGCTTTTTGGTCATGGTTTGCAAAGTCAAGTCTCTGGTTGGTAAACCTGGTTGATAACCAGCAGGAACTGAAAACTATGCCATGAGTCATCTTGGACCTTTTGGTCCCATTAAACTTTAGATGACTGTGACTCTTCCTGTCATCCTGAGTATAAAACAACTTCCCAGCAGAACCTAGGCAAACCACAGAAGGATGAACAAGAATGAGCAAGTATTTTAAGCCACAAAATTTCAGGATATTGTCATCCATGTATAGCTAACTGAAACATCTCTCTATTAATCTTAAATAAAATCTGTACTCTTCCTCCCCTGCCCTCACAACTTCCTGCATGAAGAACTATAAACATGTAAAACTTCCCTTGCAACTACACCTTCTGAATAATACTTGTAACTGATAACATACTCATCTTGCTGGTTCCAGTTACTGTACACTTATTGTAAAGGTCACTGTTGCTTTGTCTTTTTTCTACACAAAAGGAAACCATTTTTTATCTTTTTTTCTAGTCAGGATCAGTCAGAAGAGAGGATCAGGAGAGGATCAGTCAGAAAACTTTTAGACATTACTCTGAAAGTAGACATTACTCAAAAAAGACAAGCTTGGGCTAACCTTTTGTTTGAAGCAACAAGGAAGACAAGCTCCAGTGGCTCACATCTGTAATCCTAGTTACTCAGGAGGCTGAGAAGTGAGGATCACAGTTCAAAGACAGCTAGGGCAGGAAAGTAGGTAAAACTCTTATCTCCAATTGACCACTTGACACCCCCCCCATCCTCCCAAAAAAGCCAGAAATGGAGCTGTACTTAGTGGTAGAGCACTAGTCTTGAACACAAAAGTTCAGGGACAGCACCCAGAACCTGAGTTCAAGATCCAGGACTGACGCAAAATAAGATAACAACAAAGTGTTCAGGCACAATAATGTCATTTGCTTTTGTTAAAGGAAAAACATCAAACATTACATGTATCAGAAGCTTAATAGCCAAAGAAAACAGTTCCCAAAGTTCTGTGATAAGCAGTAGTATTTGACCTAGTACTGAAAAACCTGATAGTCTTGAATAGACTTTTGAGACACATGGTTTTCATCAACAGTTCAGAAAACTGGTTAGGTAAGTAAGTTTGGCTTTTTTTTTTTTCAATTTTTATTTATTTTTTATTGTGAAAAAATACTGTACAGAGGAGTTACAATTACATGGGCAAGATAATGAGTACATTTCTTATCAAGCATTGTAGTCTCCTCCTTTGTTTCCCCTTCCCATCCTTCCCATCCTCCCCCCACCCCTCCAATCCTCCCCGCCCCCCCCCAAAGTTGTAAAGTTCGTTTTCCACATAACAACTTGTACCTCTCATTGTTGCAACGGGTCCACCTGTATCCTTATTTAAACGATAAACATATGCATTTTGTCTATAATTTACTCATAGTACCTCACTTAGGTTAATCAGCTGTCTGTCATTGGGACAAAATACTGAGATAATAGACTTCAAAAAGGGAAAAATTTATTTTGGCTGGTGGTGGTTTCATTCATTTCAGTCCATAGTAGATTGGCCTTATTGTTTTAAGCCTATGATGGGACAGAAATTTATGGAGTGAAGAGCATGGTGAAGAAAGGCTGCTCACTTTGTGGTAACTGGGAAGCACAAAGAAAGAGGATAAGGCGATCAAAATATCTCCTTCAAAGGCACATTCCAAATGACCTCATTTCCTCCCACCAGGTCCTGCCTCATAAAGGTGGAGCAAACTCCAAATAATGTGGCAGGTTGTCAAGTAGGCCTTTAGCACATGGCCTTTGGAGCTTTTTTAATAAACTGTAATACTGGTCTATGTTCCCAGGCTATGATGAAGGTGCTCTTCTCATTGCTATTTTAAACAGAGTAGATACCAGCAGTTTTGTAACTAAGTTATTATGTACAAAAATGATAGGAAGATTATATTTGTGCTAGTGAATGCCAAGCATTTTTGTAGATTTTGAATATTTTTGATAGAATTTGACTCAAAGTTTTTTAAAAATTAATGTTGCTTTAAAATTTGCTTCCAGGTGGTCAGAAAAATTCAGTTATATAATTATTACTATTATCCTTGTTGTTAGTTTTTTATTCACAAAAGTTACTTCTTCGTATAATAAATTACATCTCTATCTTACTTCAAATGGTAATTATATCTAGGACAAAACTGTACTTACTTATATCAGAAAAGAATGTTAAAATTAAATATTCTTAAAGCTAGAATTTTTTGTAAAAAATAAGATCAATATATATTTGAAAACCTAAAATATATCTGAAAACCTGAAAAAGGTTAATATGAATTTTAAAAAGAATCCATACAGTTTTAGAATTAATTGGTTAAAAATACAGACTACAAATGAAATAAGTTGTATTCGATATATTGACTTTAACAAATTCTCTCAATATTTTCCAGTTACTTGAAGAAGACAAATGAGGCTTGAAACCATGAGTAAATTAAAGGTTTTCTTGGTCAGTAGATATATAAATTAGAGGGAATGTCAGTTTTTTATTAATATTTAATAATAATTTGATTAAAGTTTGATGGAAAGCCTGTTTGTTTACATATTATGTAAATTGATTTTGAAATGAGGTTTATAGATTTAGATAATGTTTACATTATGTCAGCCCTAGAGTTTACATATGCCACATAAATTTTGGTGGCTGTGTGACAGCCTCTAATATTGGAATTCAGATAAAAATAGCAAAGTAGTAGAATTAGTGGGTAAGAAAGTTTTTGAAAATTAAGTGCTATTTTCCATTAGCTTCATTGATCATATGTCTAAAATGACAGAAAAAGGTACGTCACGTGTACTGACCAGAAAAAAATCTCTATTATGACTGTTCTTTCTTTGAAAGCCCTGTTTACCAGCCTTGGTCCTCATTCTAACTCACCCTTGATCTTGTTTTCCATGTGAACCTTATTCCAGTGAATCTAATCACGTTGTCTCAGAGACCTGTGTGTCAGACAAAGAACTGGCATCAAAATACAAAAAAAGAACTAAAAATCCAGTGAGAAGGAAAAACACCATTTGTGAAAAGCAGGCAAAAATCTCAGGATAATTCATCAAAAAACACAAAGAGATGTCAACAATAACATAGGACTACTTCACATCTATGGACTACAATAGCTCACACTGACATTGCACGTTCTAGAAAGAATGAATTCTCATACACAATGAAAATTCAGAATGGTACAAATATTTTTAAAGATGTTTTGGTTGTTTTGTTTAGCAAAACTAAACATAGCAGAGCTATGTTTAATTGCAATGTTAAAAACATTGCAATCCTTGGATTTATCCAAATGATTAGAAAACACATTCCTACAGAATTCTTCATAGGAATGTAATTATTAATCATAATTTTCCCCAAACTGGATTAAATTATGTGTCATTCAATAGAAAATGGGTAAACAATATATCCACTCAATGCAATATTGTTCAATGGTAAAACAAATGACCTATCAAGCAATAAGGAGAGGTGGAGAACTGTGAAATGCATATTGTGAAATGTAAAAGACAATCTGAAAAGGTTACATATTTTATGATTCCATTTATATGACATTCTGGAAAAGGGCAAAACTATAAAGATGGTAAAAAGCTTAGTGGTTACGTGGGGTTAAGGTAGAAGAGTCAAGAGGAGAAAAAATTGATTTTGGGGGGGGGATAACTTATTCTGAGTAGTACTATAATGATTATATAACATCATGCATTCATTAAAGCCGTTGAACTTCAGCTCATCATAGCACGAAAGTAGTCACTAGTGCATATAAATATTCAAAAAGTTTGCTAAGAGTTGAGAAGATCCCAAGATAGCTGTATTACAAGTATACAAAATTATTTCAGCAGAGAAGATAGGGGAGAAAGTGTGTTGACCTAAGTAACTTTGGAGCAGAATTAATTTCACAATACTATAGGCAAATGGAATTGTCCATAAACACAACATTCAACACATAAAGTTGTTTTTCATGGGCAAATAAGTTAACAATGATGACAATGTATATATATATATATGTATTTACATCTATAATACACATGTAATATGCTTGAATATATATAACATACTTATATACATGTGTGTACATATATACATATGTATGTATGTATATATGTTAACATTTAAATACACGAATGCAAAATACTAACAGCAAGTTTCTTACTATCAGAGCTTATAGATAAATAACAAAAACAAGCTACAATTTAGGGTTGCAAATAACAGCAGATGAGGACATCTATCTATCTATCTATCTATCTATCTATCTATCTATCTATTTATCTATCTATCTATCTATCTATCTATCTATCTATCTATCTATCTATCTATCTATCTATCTGGGTCTGCAGTGTTTTACTGTGTACAATATCAGAAAGTAAAGGATTCGAAACAAACAAAACCCTACATTGAAGGATTATAAAATACTTGAGCTAACTGACAGAATTGCAGATGGCAAAACTGTGAAAATTTGGGGCAACAAAATTAATAAAAAATTGGATAATGTAGAATGTAAACAAACATCCATAAATGCATGGCAGTAAATATAAATAAATGAATAATTAACTAAATAGGTAGAAGAGAAAAATCTCCCTTGTAGAAGAATTAGAAATAATTTATATGGAAACACCAATTGAACATAATTGATCTTTTACTTGACTATTACTCTGTGGCTTTATTTTTTGAAACTGTATTACATTATTAAAATATTACAATAGCTGCTTTTAAAAAGTCAGAATTGTTTATAGCAACGGTCTTCCTAAGAGCACTATGGAAAAGGAGAAAAGGAGTAATGCAACACCAGCCAGATGACCAAGGTCAGCATCAATATCCAAAGTAGGCTAAAAATCAAGTTAATAGCACATGACCTTGATACAATGTGATAAAAATGACACCTTTTTAGGCTGGGATCATTTTCTATAAAATATATAATTTATTTCTACCCATGAAAAAGACCAAAACAAATCCCATTTGAGGAGCATTTCACAAAATACCTGATGAGAATTCTTCAAAACTGTCAAGATCATTAGAGTTAAGAGAGAGAGAAAGAGAGAGAGAGAGAGAGAGAGAGAGAGAGAGAGAGAGAGAGAGAGAGAGAAAGAGAGAGAGAGGTGTCATGGATACATGACACTCAAATGAAGTGAAGACCTTGAATATAAACAATGCAGATTTATAAAGGAAAGGGGCAAATATTTTCAAACACTTAATAATTCCACTCTTGAGATACAACAGAATAGCATGTCTTAAACTAATGTAAAGAATCCTATTTTTCAATTTGTATATAATTACACAAAATAGGGTAAGAAATGTTCAGAAATTTGCACAGTGTCATTGAGTTTCGAAAATAATAGATGCCTTCATCAAAAGATGTCCATCAAAAGATGAATATAGGGCTGGAAATGTGGCTTAGTGGTAGAGTGCTTGCCTAGCTTGCATGAACTCCTGGGTACAATTCCTCAGTACCACACAAACAGAAAAAGCCAGAATGGTGCTGTGACTCAAGTGGTAGAGCACTAACCTTGAGCAAAAGCAGCTCAGGGACAGTGCCCAGGCCCTGAGTATAAGCCCCAAGACTGGCAAAAAAAACCCAAAAGATGAATATATATACCCATTGGAAGATTATTCAGCCATAGGTAGAATTAAATCCTGTTATTAAATCTTGTTATATAATGGATTTAATGGGGGGAGGGGGTAATCATGTTAGACAAATTAAACCAAATACAGAAAAAAAAGGACCATAGACAAATGTGAAAAGTTGACCTGAGTGCTAATAGTTACTACTTGTTATTGCAGAGGGTGTTTGTATAGAGGCTTTGTGTGCTGCATTATGTGGGGAATTCTCATAATGAACTGTGTAAATATATATAATCACTACATGCAAATCAAAATAAAGTAATTATTCAAAATTAGATGCTCACTATAAAGGATTGCCCAGCTAATATGTCTGTTATAACTCTGTGTAATTTGAATAATGTTAACATCTTAAATGATTAATTAGGAACCTTTAAGAAAATCTGACTGCACAACTACAGATTTTGTAAGTCATCCTCTATGTAAATTAGTCATTGAAAACTGGAAATGGAACAGAAATTTTGAAAAGGCAGCAACATGCTTCCCTGAATTGGGAAGAATGACAAGCACTGGAAACATACACATTCATGTTTGGTTTAGAGCTTGGAAAGTTAGTTTTCAGTGGAGTCACTATGGAACTCATTAGAAGAATAAGAGAAATAATTATAGAAGCTTTTTTTTCTAATAGAGATATATATTTAGATAGTTTGTTTTGTGCCAGTATTGGGCCTTGAACTCCAAGGCCTTGCGCTCTCATTTGCCTTTTTTCACTCAAGGCTGATGCTCAAACCCTTAAATGACTCCTCCACTTCTGGCTTGTTAGTTGGCAGTAAGAATCTCAGACTTTTCTGCCTGAGCTGGCGTCAAACAACAGTCCTCAGAGCTCAGGTTCCTAAGATTTGCCCCCAACTGCCAAGTGAGAAATAATTTAAAATGCAAAATTTAGAAAGATTGTGGATCAGGATAGATTTCTAATTCAGGACTTTCTTCATCTACAAAATCACAATTGCATTCTAAGCCCTAATTGTTTACACATGAAGTTACCTGTGGTTTTCATGTATTTGTATTTCTTTAAATCTTATCATATCACATTACATTATTCAGTTTTGACTCATTAAAATAATATATAATTAATTTAGTTATAATAAGAAAGCCCAAGTAATATAAAAAATTGTGCTCTGTATTTTTTCCCATGTCTTTTTCTTCCAAGTAGGAAATAGATCCAGATATTAAAATAGTTTTATCCTAAGGAAGTACCCCTGACACATAAAGACAAGATTAAAATTTGCAAAAGAACTAACTAATTTTCAGTATGCTTGCCTAATTCATTGGTCCTTCTTTATTTTATTTTATTTTATATTTTGGTTGTGGGGCTGGAACTCTGGGCCTGGGCACTGTCCCTCAGCTCCTCAGCTCCAGGCTAGTACTCTACCACTTGAGCTACAGCGCCACTTCCAGTTTTCTGGTGGTTTATTGGAGATAAGGGTCTCATGGACTTTCCTGCCTTGGTTAGCTTTGAGCTGTGATCTTTAGAGCTAGATCTTCTGAGTAGCTAGGATTGCATGAGACACTGGTGTCCAACTTCATTGGTCCTTTTGTGCAGCATGAATCCATATTATAAATATCTTGTGGAAATTGAATGCAGTAAAAGCAGATGGAACTTGAAACAATGGTGATTTTTACTTATCTCCCCCTTTGTTTTTTTCTGATAGCTGAAATTAGCTTATGTGGAAAATGGCAGTCATGTACTAAGAGATTCATAAATACAATAAATCAGTGGTAGATTTAGTATGATTAGATAAATGCTTTTAAAATGGATCAACAATTCAAAATATTTGTTGTTGGAACCAACTTTCAGTAAATTTAGAACTAGATTATGAGTTGACTAAAGAAATAACAAAATGCCAAAACAAGGTTGATCCATTACAACAAAGAGACATACAAGACATTATGTTGAAAACGAACTTTACAACATGTTGGGGAGGAAGCAGGAGTTGGGGAAGTGGGGAGGAAAGGGATAGTAGGGGAAAAACAAAGGAGGGAATAACAATGCCCAACAGGAAATGTACTCATTACTCATGTAACTGTGACCCTTCTGTAAAGTATCTTTACAATAAAAAAATATAAAAAAGAAACACATGCATTTTAAGGTTTTCATGATAACCAGTTTTTAAAATATCTTGGCTATCCTCAAGTTTGGGCCATTCAAATTTTACTTGAATCAAATGTGATAGCTGATATTTCTGTTATACTTTACATAGTTTACTGAAGTCAGACACTGTCAAGCAATTTTTTTAAGCTTACCACTGTATCTCTAATACACATAAGCAAAGGAAATAAACTTTTTCTTTAACAAGTGAAGTAAGTCAGTATGGAAGAACTCAAGTTGGTTTTCAGTTGTCAATCAAGGAGTTTTCCTTCATTTTCTGATCTTCATACTATCAGTTTACCTCATTGCTTTTAAATGTTATCTTCTAAAAAAAATAGGATTCACAATGAATTCAAAGTCTCCAATCAAATTATTTATTCGATACCTCAAGTAATAAAAATGTTTCAAATAAATTAATTGCATCAAGAGCATATTTTGAGATGTACTGATCTCCTGTCCCGCAATTACACAGTGTAATAAGAAGCAGTTTTCTGGGAAGACTGCTAGTATCTTTCCTCTCCCAATGGGGTTTTTGAGAGTTAGAGTGATGAGATGATATGGCTCATAGTTACAAACGATTTTCATTTTCAGAAATTACTCAGTTTCAGTGTCTTTCTGATGTTTTCCCCTCTCTTTATCTTCTTCTTTTATAGTATATAATATATATATATTTATTTATTGTAAAGATACTGTACAGAGGGGTTTCAGTTACATGAGCAAGCTAATGAGTACATTTCCTATCGAGCATTGTTCCCCTACTTCATATTGCCCCTACCATCCCTTTCCTCCCCACCTCCCCAAATCCTCCCTCCACTCTCCGCCTCCCCTCAAAGTTGTAAAGTTCATTTTCAACATACTGTCTCATACATCTCATTGTTACAATGGGTCATCCCATATCTTTATTTCAGCATTTTGTTATTTCCCTTCCCCTCCCCAAATTAGAAATATATATATACAAGATGCAGGGCACCAGAATCAAATATAGTGACAACAAGAGTTATACCATGGGGAAAGAACATAAAAAAGAAACAAAAAAAATCACATAGTACATTATAGTACATTAAGAACAGCAACAAAGATAAAACCTCATGTGTCCCTCTCTTGGGGTTCATTTCACTTAGCATCAGGTTATAGGGTCATATATACATAGCTATTGACCTCTTCTGCTTGTCCTAGACATATACTAGTTATTGCAGATAAGGGAAACCATGGACCTATGTTTCTTTGAGTCTGGCTTACTTCACTTATTGGTGGGAAGGTAAACTTGTTCATCTACTTTGGAAAGCAGTGTGGCGTTTCCTCAAAAGACTAACCATAGAGTTCCCCTATGACCCAGCAATCCCACTTTTAGTCATTTACCCAAAAGATCACAAATAAGGTCATACTAAAACTACCAGCATAACTATGTTTATCACAGCATTATTCATCATAGCTAAGATATGGAACCAATCCAAATGCCCCTCAGTAGAAGAATGGATCAAAAAATGTGATGTATGTATGTATGTATGTGTGTGTGTGTGTGTGTGTGTGTGTGTGTATATATATATATATATATATATATATATATATATATATATATATAGTCTATGTCTCCATCAGAAAGAATGACACTGCCACATTTGTTAGAAAATGGAAAGACTTGGAGAAAATCTTTATCTTCTGTTTTTTAAAATAGTTAACTGCTTATGTGGTGCTGGGGAATCGAACCCAGGGCCTCATGCATGCAAGGCAAGCGCTCTACCACTGAGCCACCTTGCCAGCCCCAATAGTTAACTGCTTAAACTTGAACTTTCTTCCTCTAAAATAAATTTCTGGCAATATGCCAATGTTTTTAGTATTGATATATATCAACTTGAGGGTTTTTTTCTGGCTGTTAGTTTGTTTCTGTTTGAATCCATCTTTCCCCCTCTAACAGCTCTTACATAATAATTTTCCATTTAAATTTCAACTGTGGATGGAGCCATATACACTACTTAACAGAAATAAATTAGAGAATCTAGAGAATGTAACATAATCTAATCCCTGAAGCTAGGGACTTCAAGGGACCATCCAAAATTTCAATCATCACTTAAGTGTGAGGCAAACGGAGCAGAAAGGAGCTTACTGCTTCTATTAAGTTGTATTAATATATACTTAGTGTACCTAGAAAAGGTTTTCACATTTTAACCAACCAGGCTTTTATTATTTGCAATATCTCCAACTTAAGTCTTAACCAAAGGTTCCTTAATCATCTACAAACCACAAAATTGAATTTTCCAGCAATAGCAATAGCAGCAACAGCAAAACTTTTCCAGATGATCTTGATGATAAGCTCTAAGTGTTTAACAAGTGTGCCATCACTACCCTATACTGAAATTGCATTGCATGTGCCAAGTGTTTTTTTTTTTTTTTTGGTCCGGTCGTGGGGCCTGAACTCTGGGCCTGAGCGCTGTCCCTCAGCTCTTCAGCTCAAGGCTAGCGCTCTACCTCTTGAGCCACAGCGCCACTTCCGGCTTTTTTCTTTTTGCTTATGTGGTGCTGAGGAATCGAACCCAGGGCTTCATGCATGCAAGGCAAGCACTCTACCACTGAGCCACCTTCCCAGCCCCAGTGCCAAGTGTTTTTACTTATTCTCATAAACAATTAAGTAGGCCATACTAACACATAAGTACTATCATGTACAACATCCAGTTCATTCTCTGCTATTTTTCTCATGAGTTATAAATCAGTTCTTATATCTTTTTACTTAATTCTTGTGTTGAAGAACACATTCCACTAACCATTTTCTTGCTTACATTAGACGGATATTTTCTCTTGTTTAATATTTAGTAGCAAATCAACATAGTAGAAATGTCACTCTGCTGACTGAGACCTAGATTTCTTATCCTCATATCTGACATCAATTATTCATGGCAGTTTATATAAAGTTGTCCTGCTAAAAGAAATAGCCAATTTATGCAGACAATATGTTCTTGGGGATCATAATTAAATACATTCTCGGGGGAGGGTTATAAGAAGATGTAATGATCACTTACTTTAGGGGAAACCTGAAATTACTAAGTGGTAATAATGAGAGCAAATGTGTGAATTCTGATAGCAACAACAAAGTGTGTGAGATGTTTCTGATTGGTTGAAAAAACCCAACACTTTTGGCTTTATTTTCTTATCTTTCTATTCCCACAGTCACAAATTCACAAATTCCAGAGAAGCCATGTCATATTTTCTACATAGAATAAGATGAAGGAAAGTAGATTATTTCAATCTTCATTTTACTCATGACCTTTTCTTTTTGTTGGTACAGGGGTTCGAATTGTGCCCTACCACTTGAACAATGCTTGTAGTTCTTTACAAATATAATGAGAATATTAAAAATATATGTAATACAATAATTAATTATCTTTATGCTTCCAAGAATATTATCCCACATTTCTATAGTTAATTTCATAGTCACAAAAATTACAAAAGAATATTATAATCCAACTTCATATTTGTTTTGTAGTTGAGTTCTCTTTCTAAGTTTTCTGTCACTTTTCTTGGACTGGTTTCTCTTTAGTACTGTATCTTCCTAACTAGTAACTTCCATTTTAGCTCCTACATTGAGGTCTTTGATTAAGTTTGAATTTAGTTTTACATGTAATGAGAGATAGGGACCTAGCTTTAATGTTCTACATGTGGATATCCACTTTTACCATTACCATTTGTGGAAGTAAATTTCTTAACTGAAATATGTGATTTTGGCCCTTTTTCAACAATCAGATAGCTCGTAAGTGCAGAGGTTTGTTTTGGGGTCATCTATTCTATATTATCTATTTGTGTGTATGACCATGCTGTTTTTTTGTTGCTATGGACATTATTTAATATCAGGTATTGTAGTAATAGTTGAAGAAGTCAGGTATATATCACCATCATTGCTTTTTTTAACTCAGAACTCTGGTCTTCTGCAATTCCATATGAATTTTAGGATTACTTTGTTTATTTCTGTGAAGCATTTTATTAGACTTCTTATCAGGTTTGCTTTTTGCTAGCATTGCCATTTTCACAATATAATTTTACTGACTCATGAACATGGAAGGCCTTTCAGTCTTTTAGTGTCTTTTTCAATTTCTTTCTTTTTTTAAAAAATTTTCATTGTAGATGTATTTTATTCTTTTATTAGTTTTGTTCCTAAGTACTGTTTTTGCAATGCTGTTGAGAATAGGATTTTTCCTGGCTTATTTCACAGACTATTGCTTGTTGTTATATAAAAAGCTGCTGATTTTTTGTACATGGATTTGGTATACTGCTACTTTGCTGAAAATGTTTTTCAGATCTGTCTGATTTTTCAGGTAGAATGTTTTAGGGTCTTTTAAGTATAGAATGATATTATGCACAGACAGACATAATTTGATCTCTTTCTTCCTTTTTGTACTTTTTACTTACTTTTCTTCCTTTATTGCTCTAGCTAGGAATGCAAACACCATGATGAATTAAAGAATGCATTCTGTTTAATTCCTGATTTAGAAGGAAATCCTTTTATTTTTCCTCATTTACTATAATATTATCTATACATTTCTTGCATATAAGTTACTATATTGACCTCTTATCTTTCTATTCCTGTTTCTTAATGACTTTTATCACAAGTTACTGACCATTGTTAAAAGATCTTTCTGCATCTACTGAGATAATCATGTGATTTATGTCTTTAATTCTAGTCTTGTGCTGTATTGTAAGTATTGAACCATTTTTAAATCTCTAGATGGAAGCCAACTTGATCATGATATATGATCTTTTTAAATATGATGTTGAATTCAGTTTGAAAGTATTTTTTTGAGAATTTTTATATCTACTTTCACTATAGAAAAGATCTATAATTTTTTTTTCCTTTTTCTTTTGTTGGTTGTGGAGCTTGACTGCAGGGCCTGGATACTGTCCCTGGGCATTTTTGTGATCAGGGTTAACACTCTACCACTTGAGCCAAAGCTCCACTTTTGGGGTTTTGGTGGTTAATTGAAAATATGAGTCTCACAATTCTTCCTGTCTTGCTGGCTTTGAACTGTGATCCTCAGATCTCAGCCTCGTGAGTAGTTAAGATTATAGGTTTCTTTTTTATTATGCATTTATCTAGTTTTGGTGTCAGAATTATAATGGTCTTGTTAATTAGTTTGGTGATATCTCTTTCTAATTTTTTTTGGAGGGGGGTCTGGTCATAGAGCCTAAACTCTGGGCCTGGGCACTGTCCCTCAGCTCTTCATCTCAAGGCTAGTGCTCTACCACTTGAGCCACAGTGCCACTTCCGGCTTTTTTCTTTTTTCTTATGTAGTACTGAGGAATCGAACCCAGGGCCTCAGGCATGCAAGTCAAGTGCTCTACCACTGAGCCACCTTCCCAGCCCCAGTCTCTTTCTAATTTTTGAAATCGTTTGAGAAGCATTGTTTTTAGCTTTTGTTTAAATACTTGGTAGAATTAAAAATAAATAAATATATACATAAAATAAACATAAATAAAAGTTTGGTGGGATTCATCAATAAATCTCTCCAGTACTGAGCTGAGCTTTTCTTTCTCGGGAGATTGTTACTGCTTCAATCTCATTGCTAATTTAGTTTTTCTCAAGTTATGTATTTCCTCATTTTTCAAGTCTGGTAGGTAAGATATGTCCAGAAATGTATCCAATTCTTTAGGTTTTCTAATTTATTTGAATATTAATTTCCAAAATGATCTCTAACCATACTCTTGTTTTTATTTATATCTGTCATCATATCCCCCTTCTTATTTCTAATTTTATTAATTTGGTCTTCTCTTTCATTTGATTAGTTTGATATTAAGTGAAGTAAGCCAGGCCCAAAGAAACATAGGTCCCATGGTTTCCCTTATTTGCAATATCTAGTATATGTATGAGTCAAGCAGAAAAGGTCAGATAATGTGATGTCAGGAAAATGAACCCTTAGATATGTATTTTAATGTTTTTTCTTTCATGCATGTGTTTCTAACGCATTTATAAGATTATCTCTTTGTTGCTTTGTATGTCCCTCCCCCACAGTATAACCCCTGCTTTCACTATATTTGATGTCAATATAACCTGTGGAGGAGATGGGGAAAAACCAGTTGTTTAAGGATACAGGTGGACCTGTTGCAACAATGAGAAGTACAAGTTGTCATGTCGAAAACGAGCTTTACAATGTCGGTGGGGGGGGGAAGGAGAAGGATTGGGATTGGGGGGAGGGGGGAGGCTGGGAAGGGATGTGAAGGGTAGACAAAGGAGGAGGCTGCAATGCTTGGTAAGAAATGTACGCATTATCCTGCCCATGTAATTGTAACCCCTCTGTACAGTATGTTCACAAATAAAATAAAATTAAATTAAAAAAAAGAGATTTTTCAGTGCTGTTTATCTTTTTAATGTAGCAAATTCTTTATCTTTCCATTTCATTATTTTCCTTGGTCCTTATTGCTTCTTTTCTATAAACTAATTTGATATTTGACTTATTGAAGTATATTATAACTTCTCTCTTAGAATGCTTTGTTGCAGCCTTAAAGTTCCGAGGTTTTGAATTTTTAGTTTAACTTTTTTTTTTTTACTCTGATTTCTTCAGTAACTCATTGATCTTTTAAAAGATTATTCCTTCTCCAGGAGTTTATAAAATTTTCTTTTCCATTGAATTCAAATTTTATTTTATTATAATCTGGTAAGATAAAAAATTATGGTTTTGTATTTACTAATACTTGTTTCATTGCCTGAAGGAGAATCTATTTTGAAGAAGCTCCATACACTGTTGAGAAGAATGTACATTTCATAGATTTTTGGGTGAAATATTCTGTAGATGCTTGTTTAAATGATTTTTCTCTGAGGTATGGCTTAACTCTGCAGTCCCTTTTTAATTTTAAGTTGGGATGACCTATTTATGAGAGTGGTGCATTGCATTCACTCACTATTAGAATATGTGTATCTGTCTGTCCCTTTGTGTCCAGAAATGTTTATGAGATTGTGTGCACAATGTTTGGTGCATATATATTTATAAGTGCTATAGTTTTTGAAGGATTGTTTTCTTATTAGGGTACCATAATCAAAACACCATTCATTGTTCAAACTACTTTGGCTTGAATGCTTTGTACATTCCCAGAAGGATGAAAGATTCATAAAACACAGGTGCTGTCCAGGAATTCCTATGCTAGTCCCATACAAGCAGATACCCTCTGGTGCAAAGAGGATTCAATCAAGGTCTTCAGCTTCAGTTGTCAAGGGCAGTTTGAGGGTAGGGAAGCTCCTATACAGCTTGCAAGCACAGCAGATGAAAAGAGCACTGATATGATTTCAACCCAATCAAAAATGTAGAACGGGGCCCAGTGGTCTAACTTGTGTGCCTGCCTGAGGGAAAATCCCTGCTCCCCTAGACGGGAGAATAAATTGCAAAAGACAAGCTTTGGCTGAATAATATATCCTCTTTTAACTAGAATGAATATTGACTGATAGTTGTTTGTTTTAAATTGATTATGCTCTGAACTGCTGTCCTGGTAAAGGGTATAGCCCAATGTTTCAATGAGGCATTTAAATGCAAATTAAAGTAACTTTACAAAAAGGGATTAAAATGGTGTCCCCTTTGTAAAAATTTGGGAAGTTGTGGGGAATGGTTGGCCTCCCAGACACAAGTTTAAAAGATAAAATTGTCCTAACAGTTGATTTCAAAGTAAAAAAGATAAATTAGGATTATTCCATTTTGCCCTTAAAGTTTTTTTTGTAACAGTTTTCAGCAGGCCCACAGTAAAAGACAAGTTTGTCAAATGTAACTGGGCAAAACTTGCCAGTCATCTATGATAGCAGTAAAAGCTACGGTTGTAAAATGTAAATTCCCAACCCCCTGTATCTGCTCAAAGTCCTAATTGGCAGTAACTTTTGAACTGGTTAAATTCATCTGTTAAAAAGCTTGTAGAGCTGAGATTATGTCCCTATTGAGATCTTTCTAAAGACCTACACAGGTAGGCATTGTTCGGGCCACTAGAAATCAGGTTCCTCTGCCAGCCGAAAATTCCTTTTATAAACCAAGGTGTTAAACAGGCTATGCTGCTGTAGCCCAAGAAAACGCCTGTACATTTATTAAAGGTTGAATGTTGCATATAAGCCACAAACAGGCTGCCCAGAAGCAGTGGGCAGTACTTAGAGTGCCAATCAGTCCAGTTTAAAAAACAGGTACTGTGTTTTATTTTAAAAAAAAACTGACAAGTAATTGTTAGTCAATTGTTAACAAGTTATAGGTAACCTCTATCTCATTGACCTCCTTGTTACTTTAATTAGAAATAAAAAGGACCTTTGTAACAAAGACTCCTTTTGCCACAGTTCAAAGCCATCCCAGGCACAAAGAATCCCTCTAAAACTCCATCTCCCAGGTAATCAGCAAAGAGCCAGGCTGGAGCCATGGCTCAAGACTCACCTGTAAGTATCCAGCCTAAGGCTGAAAATGGCACTGTGACTCTAAGTGCTAGAGCATTAGCCTGGAGCAGAAGTGCTCAGGGACAGTGCGCAAGTCTTGAGTCCAAACCCGGTAAATGCCAACTGGGACAAGCTACCCCAGCAAAGGATGCTGAGACACCAGCCAGGACAAAGTCTGTCCTGACAATGGAAAACCATGGAGAGGAGTAAGAGGAGATGACATCCTAAATGGAGTCACTTTATGCTCGCCCTTTCAAAATTAATCAGAGCTAGGAGATCAAGAGAAATAGTTGCTTGCCCACCCAATGTCCATACCTGTCTACCTTCTTACTGGACAGAAAGTTAACAGTCTTGCCTTGTTACCTGCTATTTATAGTAGCTTCTGACTGGTACTCCCAACCAGTCCATTATGCTCTCTCCAACCCAGTTGCACAAAGGGTTTCTGCCTTCTTGCCCTGAGTCCAGTTATTCCACCTACCCTGTAATGGGCTACAACTGGGCTCTATACTTCAAATGGAATGTTTCTGGCCCAGGGTCAATGTGTGCGCGTCTATGTCATTCATGTTAACTGACCTTGTCACTTTGTCAGCTTTTTGCTTGATGTTTTGTCAGCTTTTTGGCTGATCTTTACAAAAGTCTCTCTCAACAGGATAGCATCCCCTGCCCAGGATACCACTTGGAAAAAAGTTAAGGCCATCCTGTTCCTACAGGCAACCAGAGACATCACTTAAACTGCCCTGCCTTGCCAAGCGCAGACCCAGACCCTAAAGATCCCAGTTCCAGGGATTCCTTGATGCCCCCAGTCCAGCAGGAAGTAGCTAAAAGAGCCCATGATACCTGTTGGCTCTGGTACCTTTAAATATTTCTGCTACCCCCTCCTCAGGTTACTGTGATCCTAAAGCAGAAAAGTCTTACTCCCCTTCCTCCAGGATGACAGGAGTCAGGTATGTCTCCAATCCGAGACAGAAAAGACAATTTCAGATCTTTGATGGCGCCTTTTGGAAATCAATCCCTCCATGGCATATTCCTCTCTTGGGGTACTAACAACATTTTTTTGCCTTTTATTAATTGTGTCTTACATTTTATATAACTATTGCCATGGAAAAAGGCCAAACTGTCAAACAGATGCTTTTTGTACTGTACCTGGCCAAACAAAAGCACAGACCCTTGACTACTTCACCCCTTGACAGCAGGAAGTAGCTCCAGAAGAAAGGACCTCCACCCATACCCTGGTATGGCCTGGTACCCCTTATTTTTATTAAACAACAGAGTGAGGAATGTTAGTATTATGCTCACCTTTGGTCCTCAGCTCCACCCATACCTGGGCCCCCTCCCATTCCTGGAGTTCCCACCAAACAGCTGTCCTCTCCCTCTCTCTGTCCAGACCCACCTGAACTCCCATCTACCTCACTTCCTATCCCTCAGATCCTCCATCTTCCTGGATAGGGCCTGGTGCTATGTACTCCCTCTTGGGGAAAATATGGCTCCTCTAATAAACCTTATAATAATCTTTCTCCTGTGCTTGCCTGCCTCTGCATGGTTCCCTGGGATGGATGGGTGGGATCCTCCTTCAATTTGATTGCAGTATAACTATGGGGAGGGCAGATGGTTCTCTTCTTTCCCTATCATTTTACTTAGAGCTCTATATTAAGATCTGTTGTTTCTTCTTCAAACCTCAGATTCAATAATTCTGGAATTCACCTGGTTCCTGTTTACTTTTGCACTATTTCGCTTTTCCACACTATCCACTGCTTCCTGAAGCCATACACATGAAATGTAGTTTCAAACTTGTAGAGACATGGGAAAGGATGGAGTGTTTCCACTCTACCATCATCCCTGTTCTTGAATAAATAGTGGCTTTCTGGGAATTTTCATTTTCTGAAGATAATTATTATTTTTTAAAAATCCATATAGGTTCATCTTATAGAGCATGTGAGAGGAATAATATCAACTTAGGCATGTTTAAGGGAGAAAAATGAAATTTTCAAGTTTAAGTCACTTGTTCTTCTGTGTATGTCCTTACCATACCCCTTCCACCGTTTCCTAACTGTGATGTAACAATCGTTCCATTTAGATGGCGTTGAGTTTTGTCCAATAATCAGGTAAATCTCATAATACTTCTTAGAGAATTACAGGTTTGAAAGTAATTTAAACTTAATCCATTCAACACTTTTCTTAAAATTTGCAGAGGTATTTGCTCTTATCCCTATGCCTAGAACTTCCATCTTTTGTGTGTAACATTTTATTTCCTCAATTTCTTCTGGTACTGTATTTTGAACTCAGAACTTCATGCTTGCTAGCCAGGGGCTCTGCTATCTGAACCTAAACTCTATCACTTTTATACTTTAGATTACTTTAAATGATAGATCTCAGTTTTTGCTCAGGGAGTGTCTTGGGCCATGATCCCTCTACCTTCTATCTCCAGAGTGGCTCCTATCATAGATATATACAATATTTCCCAGGATATACTTGTAACATGTTCTTTATTATCTCCTTAATTGCTTCTTCTGAAGTAGCTGGGATTATAGGTATGAGTGATCATACCTGATCAGGTATTAATTAATTAATTTATCTTCTCTTTCCACATGGAATTCATCTCCATGAGAGCAGAGATTTATGTCTATTTTTATGTTTCACTACAAACTCCTCAATGTCTAGACCAAAGATGATGTCTTAAAATGAATTACTGAGGACATTTCTTCTTTTTTAAGTAATTGTGTATAAACATCCACATCATTGATTTCAATTTGTTTTTAATTTACACACCTATGTAAAATAATTTAAAATTAACATAGCCCTTTATTTTTTCACCAGCCCACCTTTTATTTGCTAGTTATTTTTATTATTTTAAATTTTATTGTAAAAATAATGTGCAGAGGGGTTACAGTTACATAAGTAAGGTAATGAGTACATTTCCTGTTGAACATTGATGCCTCTTCCTTTGTTTTTCCCTTACCATCCCTTCCTTCCCCACTCCCCAATTACTCCCCCACCCCCTCCCACTCTCCCAAATCCCACCCTCCCTGAAGTTGTAAAGTTTGTTTTCAATATAGTGTCTTGTACATCTCATGAGTACATTTCTTGTGAGGACATTTTTCTGAAAAAAAAAATTGGTTTAGACCAAACATCCTAATTGGTCTAGCACTGATTTAGTATCTATCCACAACTCCAACCTTGAAAGGAAGCCCAGTTAAATATTGAAAGTTTCTATTTATGAAAACTTTGTAAAATCTGAGATAAATTATATGCATTTCCCTTTTAAGATGATTTGATTATAAAGAATGAACCATTAGTATAAAAACACATCAAAAATGGGAAATTAGAGCAAAAGATCAATAGGTTAAATATGAACCTTTGGATGAGTCCATTGGTGGGGAAAAAAAAAAACAAAACAAAACTGTGATTCTTAACATATGCAAGGTAAGAGTTTGAGCCAAGTCATTTGAATATTGAGGGAAATAGTAGGACCCAGGACCTAAGCAGCTGTTTATTTGCATTCATTCATTGTCTCTGACTTTACTCTGAGCTTGGGGAAACTAAATCCTTCACTTAACATTGCTCCAGGACACAGAGTATTCAACAGATTTTTGTTGTAGAAATGAAAGAGCATCAGAAAAAAGGCTTAGTGTAGGGAGAGCCACTGACAAGATGTTAGACATGTTATTTAGTCTGCATTTACTGGGCCTTGGTATCTTCATCTATAAAATGCAGGTGCTGGACTTCATAATTAAGTTCTTTCCAACCATAAACCATTTTATAATTTTAACTGCTTATATATGAGTGGAGGCATGGACACAGTTACATCTAATGGAAATAAAGATATACTTCTTAAAATTTTCCTTTGCAAATGTATTTTGGTTAATATAGCTGCCATCAATCTGGCTTATAAAATAGTGTTTTCAATGATCTTTTAGCATGATAGATTAACTTTTATGTTCCTAAAGCCATTTCCTTTGAATGATGCTGAATTCACACTTCACTAATGGCAAAGATCCGATTAGAACTAATTTCATAGTGATTCTTTGACATTCTCAAATGTAGAAATGTGCGTGCTTTTTTTGAATAAAAGTCAGAGCATATCATAAATTGTAAAAGTTACTATTAAAGTTCAGTCTGATATTGCAGTTTAGTTATGAAACTAAAATTGCCTGAAATACTTAGCTGTTAGAAATGTGCTTCCTGTAAAAGCCTTGGCTCTTCCATTCCATATTTCTATCTCTCATGGATCTCTACAACTGGATCCAGTGGACCTGTATTCCCATATTTTGTTTCTTCTCATCAGTGAATTCATCAGCTTATTTACTGTTTAATGAGCTTAAGAAACTGAACAACACAGACTCAACTCTATGAGTGGGAAGCTGAGGCAGAAACTTAATTCTTTCACAAGGATTTAAGATAAGAGGGAACAAAACTTTCAAGAAATCGAAGCACTAAGCAGTTTGTCTCCAGGACAATGGATCTGGTATAAATAAACATACAAGAACAACACTGTCATTTTAATACTTATTTATACTTGGGCCACTTGATTCTATTACTACTATAACTCAGTTCCAAATCTACTTAAGTCATCAATCTGGAAAGCTTGGGCACATCCTACTCTTTGGCTGATATAATACAAGTAAATGAAGGTCTTCTCTACAATTAAAATTTACTAGTGTGAGGAGTCAAAAAAGGTCAGGCAGAAGAAAAAAGGAAGTAAAATACCTCTATTTTAAGGAAAGGAATTAGTTAAGAAGACTTCAAAACAGCAGCATGGTATAGAAAGAGCCAAGAGGGCAATTGTTCCATGGGAAATGGGTTAATAAGGAGTACAGTTGATTATAGAGTGAATTTCCTTCCTGGCAGCTTTTAAAATTTCATTTTACTTTTTGTTGTGCTGGTCCTGTGGCTTGAACTCAGAATATAAATGGAAAATAATGCAGTGAAAGCTATTTTACTAAGTCTTTAGAATGGTGCCATATTGTATTCTTAACATAGTATTTTTTAACATAAAATGATACATTTTATTTTTCATTCACCAAATTGGAAGATTTCTCCTCTTTTTACTGTCTTCCTCCTCCACCCTCCTTTCTTTCCTTCATTTTGAATATTGACTTTTATTGAGTGATCATGTTGAGTATAAAAGACACACTTGTCTATACCACATAGCCTGAGTCACATTTCATTTCTACTGCGTGACTTCGTTTTATTTTAGAATCTAGTCTATTTAATCTTTTATCTGCACTAGTGGTCATCTACAGATGTTGGGAAATCCATTTTGTAATATATCCTATCTTAAATATAGATAAGAGATTCAGACAAACTTCAGACCAATAGTTAGGTAAAGAAGTTACAATTCATTAACTTTGGGTCTAGATATGATTGGTGGAAGCTCTTAATCTGAAGCTGGAGAACAGGCTGAATCCCAAATACAAACATAACATTTGTTTAGTGTTTTTTGTGACTCAGGCTATTAGTACAAACAGCACCTTTGTGAAGAAAAGATGTATTGGTTGTGGTCACACATCAGTGTAAAATGTTGTGAGGAAATGCTCTATGTAATGAACATTTCTCACTTCTTAGTTTTTCATTTATTTTTATCTTTAAGTAGGTATACAGAAGGGTTTCAATTCAGCATGTCAGTTTTTGAACACAATATATCTTGATCAATGTAATATCTTCCATGAAATTTAGAAATAAATAAAAATAAAATGTGTTTTCTATTAATAAATAAATACTTGAATCAGTAGATCTGGAGTAAATCATTTGGAGTGAGTCATTGGCTTAATCTTACCCAATCAAATGAAGGTCTTAACACCAAGAAAACACCAAGATTATCTGAAGAAAAAGTTGTGCCCAAATTGCCTTGGAGCTCAAAATTAAATCAATTCTTATTGGCATTGACAGTCAACTGGCTTGCCTTGTGAAGTTTGAGTTTGTTGCCAACTGTAATAACATGAGTCAATTGCTTAAAATATTTCTTCTATCAGTCTATCTATCAGCCTGTCTGACTGTCTGTCTCTATCTATCTATCTATCTATCTATCTATCTATCTATCTATCTATCTATCTATCTATGTATTTGAGAAATGAATGCAGAAGGCAAATGATAAAATTGTTCTTACTAATAGTTCAGTGAATTTAACCTATTTGAAATGAAGAGCATTGTCAAGGTTCATATGGAAAGAATTCACCCAGCAAAGTTAATATGCATGCACATACACATAAATTTTCACCATATATTTTCAAGGTTCCCAGGGATTAAGAAACTTTGGGTTTAGATGTCAAACAGATTTATTTCTCAATAAAATACAATGTGCCATTCCAGAATGGAAGTTTCATTGATGGCAACTCATATTGTAGGTAGAAATAAAAAGTCAGACAAGATTATTAATACTACAAGATTTTTGAAAAGAAAGGCCCTGACACTAAAACCACTACGTCTGGTGACATGCTTTTGAAGGAACCAAATTGGTGGTGATATATGTTGTGAGGAATATTTCTGACCAATGTAAGATATTCAGCCAGAAAGAAAATTGGTAGAGAAGATCCTTTATTTTTAAATTTTATTTTAACCAGGCGCCGATGGCTCACTCCTAGCTACTCGGAAGGCTGAGATCTGAGGATCACAGTTCAAAGCCATCCTAGGCAGGAAAGTCCATGAGACTCTTTATTTCCAATACACCACTAGAAAACTGAAAGTGGCGCTGTAGTTCAAGTGATAGAATGCTTGTCTTGAACTGAAGAGCACAGGCTCAGTGCCCAAGCCCAGAGTTCAAGCCCCATGACCAACCAATATATACATATATATATGTATATATATATATATATATATATATATACATATATACTATTGTAAAGATGCTGTACAGAGGGTTAAAGTTACATCAGTAAGGTAAAGAGTACATTTCTTGCAGAGCATTGTTACCCCCTCCTTTGGTTTTCTTGTACTATCCCTTCCCTCCTCCACCTCCCCTACATCCTCCCACCCCCACCCCCAAAGTTGTAAAGTTTATTTCCAACATAGTGTCTTGTGGATCTCCTTGTTGTAATGGGTCATCCTGTGTCCTTGTTTCAGCATTTTGTTATTCCCTTTCCCCTCACCAAATTAAGTAAATGTATATACAAGATGCTTACATAGTTGAATTAGCACAGCAAGTTTGCCAAACACACCTATCAAACCAATTGCTAGAAAGAAAATTGTAGCTAAGTAGAAATGAGAATACTATAAATAGGCAGAAATTCTCAATCCCAAACCATCAACAGAGGATTGTATAGCATCTCCTAGAAACTAGATCACCTCTTCTTTACTTCTTTTTTTTTTTTTTTTGTCAGTCGTGGGGCTTGAACTCTGGGCCTGAATGCTGTCCCTCAGCTCTTCAGCTCAAGGTGAGCGCTCTACCCCTTGAGCCACAGTGCCACTTCTGGTTTTCTAGTGGTTTATTGGAGATAAGACTCTCACGGACTTTGTTGCCCGGGTTGGCTTTGAACTGCCATCCTCAGATCTCAGCCTCCTGAGTAGCTAGGATTACAGGTGTGAACCACTGGTGCCCAGCGACCTCTTCTTTACGTCTCCTATACAACAGTTCTTCCTTCCTAAGATAGTCTCATGGGTATTATGTAGTGTATTTTAGAGTTTAGAATTTCAAATGATATTGCTCAAATAATGATATATGCACTATACATAGAAATAAAAGTGACTGCGGGGAATTTGCACAAAGATGACTCAGATTCTGTAAAAGTTTACTAAAAATTTAATGAAATGTAACTTTAACCTAAAATAAAGCATCACAAGAGATGAAGGATGTCATATGCTGAATTGAAAAGATCAGAAACCATCAGTTAAAATTGCTTTGCTAGGTTAACTTGTTTTTTAATATCTCAAAAATTCTTAACTTGTCATCTCAATGCATACATTTAAATTTTTATTAAAGCATTGTAATGTAATTTCATGCTGTACTGACACCAAAAATATTCAGACCTATGCATGCCAAGAATTTCAAACTGTGAGAATGAGAATAATATCATAGCATGCACATATGTTTTATGCTCAGTTTAATGATAGGCAACACTCAGGCCTAGCTACTGGTACAAACACTAATCGCTAGGTAACATTTTGCTGTGTAAATCATGGTATGATGATTAAGTTTTTGTAGCCACTAGATTAGGCTACGAGTTTCCTAGGTATTTGATTCAAAATTATTCTGTTTGTTTCTCTGATGATGTGTTGTGATAAAATTAATAATTAAGCTGTCAAACTGAGTAAAGCCTATTGCTCTCTTTATGTGGGTGGGCCTTTTTCAGTCAGATTAAGATGACTTAAACTAAAACATCAGCTCTTCTTGAGTTTTAGCCTGCTGGACTTCAGACTGGAACAATGCTATTCACTTTCCAAAATCCCTAACATGCTAACCCAACTTTGGGACTTGAGACTTGTCAGTCTCTTTCATTGTCTGTGTCAATTATTTATAATAAATTTGATTCCATATATAGGTTATGTGTGTGGTGTATATGCAGATATAGTATGCTTTGCATGTATACATATATATATATATATATATATATATATATATATATACGTTCACACGTATATTTAATTGTATCTATTTCTCTGGAGAATTCTTACTAGTGCACATGTTCTTAAGATAGTTTTAGTACATGATTTAAATTTTGGATTTTTCTATGATTTTTCTGGTAGTACTAGAAGAAGCTTTAAATTCTGGCATAATTTTCATATTTATACCTGTTTCCCTAATTTACTGACATTACTTCTTTTTTTTTTTTTAATTGTGAAAATACCGTAGGGAAGGGTTACAATTACATGGGCAAGACAATGAGTACATTTCTTATCAAGCATTGTTGCCTCCTCCTTTGTTTCCCCTTCCTATCCCTTCCCATACCCCTTTCCCCGACCCCACAACCTGATCCTCCGCCCCAACCCCGACCAAAGTTGTAAAGTTCGTTTTTCGACATAACGACTTGTACATCTCATTGTTGCAATGGGTCCACTTGAATCCCTATTTAAACGTTTTTTTTTCCCTTCCCCTCCACAAATTATACCAACATCAAACACAGTGAAAGCAGGGGTTATACCATGGGGGAGGGAAATATAAAGCAACAAAGAAATCATCTTATAAATATGTTAGAAACAATCCTGTGAAAGAAAAAAATTTAAATACTTATCTTGGCGTTCATTTCCCTAACATCAACTTATCTGACCTTTTCTGCTTGACTCAGACATATACTAGTTATTGCAAACAAGTGAAACCATGGGACCTATGTTTCTTTGGGCCTGGCTTACTTCACTTAATATATTTTTTTTCCAAGTCTTTCCATTTCCTAACAAATGGGGCAATGTCATTCTTTCTGATGGAGGTATAGAATTCCATTGTGTATATATACCACTGACATTATTTCTAAAGATAATGCATTTTTTAAAACAAGTTTAGAAAATTGGAAATAATCTAGTAAAAGGATTGATCTAATTTATGATAAAGTAGTATGCTATATCATATTAATATGGCTGTGCAATTTATGTCAGCCTCATTAACAAAAAACATGAAAAGCTATGCCAGAAATTTTCCTATAAAATCATTAGAAATTCAAACACAAAAAAGTGACACAAGAGTTTAAGGAATTAGGTTTTTTTGCAATCATTTCTACAGCAAGAAAATTACTCAAATCCTCTATGTTTTTAGGCAATGAAATTTTGAAGAGTTTTACACTTTCTGCCAAGTTACAACATGATGAGACAAAATTGTGTGCATAAAAGTATGGCTTTCAAATTCTTTCAGAATAAATGAAATAGCTTAATGTTATAAAAAATTTATGCAAACACAATTTGGATCTAAGGCTGAAAGTATAATTATTAAACGACATTCTATTATATGGTAACAATTATATTAGATTAGCAGGAAGCTATGCAAATACAATTAGTACATTGTCTGAAAATAAAACTTAGAGAAAAATGCAAGAATATTCATATGAGTTACATAGTTTGCATGCTGACTTCTGTGAAATCTTTCCAATTCAACTAGACAAGAAGAAAAACATTTTAGAGTTCCTCATTTGCTTGTTTAGACTGGTTGTGAATATAAAGGCATTTGTTACTTTGCAAATTATCATTTGGCTCAACAGAAAGAAATTTGTTTGGAATTTTGCAAGGAAATTTAGCAAAATTCAGGATACGATTTCCAGAATTTTAAGTATAATGTAACAATACTTCACATAGCGCTTTCAATTTAAGGAACCATTGATTCACAATCTATCAAAATGAACATTTGCTCCATTTATATGCCATACTTTAAAATAATCCATTGTTAAATATCATGTCACTTAATGTCCTATGCAGTAGTTATAACTCATATTTTGAATTTACATCTGGTAAATTACAGAAAGGTTTAAGGAAGTTAAGATCAATTAGCCATTAAATGAAAGAGAAACAACAACAACAACTCTTATCCTGAGTCCTGTAGACTTCAAACATTATGCTGCTATCCACTGTTAGAATTTATAAGAATTCAGCTTTGCAATAAACTTTTCTCTTACTTCTCTTTTATGCTTATGAATGGGTCATTTGAAGTGTGCCATTAGATTACAAGGCACCCCATTCAAATGTATTGCACTTAAATCTAACTTACCATGTGAACTGGGACTTTCCTATCAAAGTCAACAATATTTAAATATACAAATTATTGAACATTAAGATTGAAGTTATTATGAATCACCCATAAAAATATTTTAAACATTTATTAAAAAATCATAATTGACTTATTTTTTTCTAACATGGAATTCTTTTAAATTTAAATCTACAAGGAATAGTTCTACTAAACTGAACAATTTTACCTTCTTGAAGTCTGGTATGGTATTATTTTCAAACAGCATATGTATAAAATAATTTGGGGAAGGGAAGGGAAAAATGAAATATTTAAATAGGAATACAGATTGACCTATTGCAACAATGAGATGTACAAGATGCTATGCGGAAAACCAAACTTTATAATTTAGCCTTGGGGGGGTGTAGTTGAGGAGGTGGGAGGGACTTTATGGTAGGGGAAAAACAAAGGAAGAGGCAACAATGCTGGCTAAGAGATGTACTCATTGCAAATAAGGGAAACCATGGGACCCATGTTTCTTTGTGCCTGGTTTACTTTTTCCAAGTCTTTCCATTTCCTAACAAATGGAGCAATGTCATTCTTTCTGATGGAGGCATAGAATTCCATTGTGTATATATACCACATTTTCTTTATCCATTCATCTACTGAGGGGCATCTGGGTTGATTGCACATCTTAGCTATGGTAAATAATGCTGCAATTTAAACATAATTGTGCTGTTAGCTTTAGTATGGTCTTGTTTGTGATTATTTGGGTAAATGCCCAAAAGTGAGATTGCTGGGTCATAGGGGAGCTCTATGTGGAGTTTTTTGAGGAACCTTCATACTACTTTCCAAAGTGGTTGAACAAGTTTACACTCCCACTAACAATGCAGTAGGGTTCCCTTCTGTTCACATCCCCTCCCGCATCTGTTGTTATTAGAGTTCTTGATTATAGCCTTTCTAACTGGGGTAAGGTGGTATCTCAGTAAGATGATGTTAAGTGAAATGAACCCCAAGATAAGTACACAAGTGGTTTTTTCTTTCTTGCTATTGTTTCAAACGTATTTTTAAGTTTCACGTGATTTTTTTTTTTGTATGTTCCTCCCCATGGTATAACCCCTGTTTTCACTGTATTTGATGTTGGTATAATTTGGGGAAAGGAAGGGAAAAAACAAATAGTTTAAAGAGGGATACAGGTGGACCCATTGCAACAATGAGATGTACAAGACGCTATGTCGAAAAAAGAACTTTATAATTTCGGGGGGACACATGTGGGAGAATGTAGTTGCGGAGGTGGGAGGGAAGGGATGGTAGGGGAAAAACTAAGGAGGAGGCAACATTGATAAGAAATGTACTCATTGCCTTGCTTATGTGATTGTAACCCTTCTGTACAGTATTTTCACAATAAAAATCTTACTTAAAAAAAGAAATGTACTCATTACCTTGCTAATGTAACTGTAATCCCTCTGTACAGTATTTTCACAATAAAAAACTTATTTTAAGAAAAGAGAACATTTAGAGCAAATTCGTTTTCATCTTATTTTCATGACAAAAGTAGCCCATTAAAACCCAGTACCCATCCAAATATTCAGACTTAATCTAGACACTTTTTCCAGTAAATTAAAAATATTTAAATAATCACATTCTTGAAAATAATAAATAAAAAATAAAATTAAAGATAACAAATAGGCTTTTCAAGAAAAAAAATATCTTGAAATACTAATCAGAATATTTTAAGCTAGGTGCCAGTAGCTCAGGCCTGTAATCCTAGTTACTCAGGGAGGCTGAGGTATGAGAACTGAGGTTTGAAGCCAGCCAGAGCAGGAAGTCCATGATACCCAAGAAACTATTCAAAAAAAGCAGATGGTGCTGTGGCTCAAGTGGTAGTGCACCAGCCTTGAACTAGAGAAGTTTAGAGACAGAGCACAGGCCCAGAATTCAAGCCCTAGGAAAGCAAACAAAACATTTTGAATTCTTCATTAATAAGTGAAAAAGTATCAAAAGTCAAGTTTTTTCTTTTAATTTTCTTTGTTCTTTTTCTTTTTGTCAGTCATGGGGCCTGAACTCTGTGCCTGGGCTTTGTCGCTCAGCTCTTGAGCTCGAAGCTAGAGCTCTACCACTTGAGCCACAACACCACTTATGGCTTGTTCTGCTTATGTGGTGCTGAGGAATCGAACCCAGGGTCTCATGCATGCAAAGGAAGCACTCTACCATTGAGCAACCCTCCCAGCCCAATCTTTTATTTTTTTATGATATATTGCATTTTATTTTCACTGAAAACAGAAGATAGGTAAATCTTTTAAACATTTAATCATTTGATAAGTTATGTCAATGGAATTATCTTCCCATATGTTTGATGTGTGTCCAAGTATTTTTACTAGGATCAATCTCTACATCACGAACACCACACTTTCTTTAATCTATCCTTTTATAATAACAGTTTGTAAAATTTATATTATTCTGAGCATTGAAGGAAATTATTTGCTTGTCTTTCAATGAGAGAGAGCATGAAATATTTATAAATTCTTAAAAACTGTCTTTTCTCAGTAACTGATTATCAAAAGAAAAGTCTATAATTAGTAGTCTATATCAAATTCAAAAAGCAAAATAAGTGTATAATTTCATTTTTTATCTTCTTAATGCTGCATGGCCAATTTCACTTTCAACTCTGTCAGAATTATCCGTGACCAAAATATGCAGAGCATCAATTTGCAATGGCTTGTAAATATAGGTCTACATGTTGTGGGATTAATATTTTTCATGCCCAGCAAATCAGAACAACATGTTTCCTTCACTCATGTCAAATCCTGACACTGTCGAATTCACAAGCCCTTCACAATCAAGACCAAGAAATTCACAGTTTGTAAGGAAGACTGATTTGATAAATGACAGGCACTGACATGCACCAGCTTTAGATATCATTTTAGAGATTCCAGATTTTTAAACTATATGGAAACTATCTTTATATTTACAAACAAGTAGACTCAAAGTTCATGTTAGTGATAGAATGGCAGTATGTGATTCTTTTTTAAATAATTTAGAATACTAGCAAGCATGTTTATAGCCTTCTCTATATTAACAATAATTAACAGCTGATAAATTAGGCAGTTGGTAATACTTATTATATTTGGAGCATTTAATAATTTAGTAAAGAAATTTGCTTTGACAAAGAAAAGAGTGCAAAAAATATTTTGGGACCAGATTGACATATTAACTGGATGACTTTTAACAAGTTTCTTACGTCTTTGATTATAATTTGTTCATTGACACTATGAAGACTTTTAAGAACTATTCTACATTAATATTACATTATAAAAAGTATTAATGCATTCTGGCCAGAAGTATATACTCAGTAAGCATTCCTTTGATAGCTTTGTTTCCTCCCCACGCTCCCTCTTCTTCTTCCTCCTTCTCCTCCTCTGTAGCTCTTGTGGTGGCTCACACATGTAATCCCAGTTGGGAAGGAGATGGAAGTCAGAAGAATTGAGATTCAAAACCACCATAAGCAAAAATTAGTCAGACCTTATCTCAATCACCAAGCTGGTTGTGATGGTATGAGATTATAGTTGAGGGTTAAAAGAAGGGTTAATAGTGAGGTTGCATTGGTATATGTTGGAAATGAAGTGTACAACTTGACAGGGGGATTGGAGGGGAAGGAAAGTGGGAGAAAAATGATGGGGGGGGATAACAAGTTCAACAAGAAATGTACTCACTGTCTTATGTATGTTATGTTAACCCCTCTGTACATTACCTTGACAATAAAATTAAATTTTAAAAAAGAGTTAAGGCTAGGCGCTAGTGGCTTTCACCTGTGATCCTAGCTATTCTAGAGGCTGAGAACTGAGGATCACTTTTCAAAGCCAGCTTGGAAAGGAGCTGTGACAAAAGTGGTAGTACACTAGCCTAGAGCACAAAACTCAAGTACCTCTGTACATCGTCTTTATAATAATAATAAGCATTAGAGATACAATGTGGGGGAAAAAACCCCACAAACTCAGGGTCAGTGCCCAGGTCCTAAATTCAAGTCCCAGGACCAGGGTCAGTCCCTGTCCCCTTCCCCCTCCCCCACCCCCACACAAACACACAGCATTTGGTAGAAGGAGCACAGTTGGAGGCCAGTCACTGGCAAAATACAAGATTATCTGAAGAATAATCTAAAGCCCAAAGGCTCAAGTGTAGCTCAAATGTTAGAGTAAAACAAACAAACAAACCTGCATGTGGAACTGAGCTAACCAATATGGAAACCACCTCATCAGAGGAAGCTATTAGGCAATTGAAATATGCTGCCTTTGAACTGGCATGTGGTGTAAATAAAATATATACTGGCTTCTAAAGATTTATCATGGAAAAGGCAAACATCTCATTTAAAAATTTTATCTAGATAGATATTATATTGAAATGGTGCTATTAAACATACAATGTCCCAAAAACTATTAAATTAATTTTTATCATTCTTATAATGTTTGGATAGAAAAATTAAATTATGTATTTATATTATAAATTCTATCTCTTGAATAGCTCTGACCTAGAAAACAGAGAATTTCAAGACAATTCCCAATTTATTCGAGAAAAAGAGTTTGTGGATTTTTTTCCCCATATTGCATCTCTAAGGCTTGTTATTAAAGCCCTTTTATAAGACCAACAATCCTATTTTCAAGAGCGCTGTTTCTTTGACATAATAACTTCCTAAAGATGCATTAACATCCTACCTGTGATTACATTTCAAAGTATGAATTTGGGGAAGACACAAACATACAGATCATAGTAGCATCCCAGCTAAAATCAAGCCAGCTAGAATCCAAACCTCTAATTTTCTTCTAATACCTGTGGCCCTTAGCACCTATTAATATCTAATGCTATTGAATATTTCTATCTTATTACCTCTCTCCACTAGAAACACTACAATGTTTCATCACATGCCAAGAAATGGATGGACCTGGAGAAAACTGTTAACTGAAGTAAATGAAGCCCAGGGAGACAAAAGACCCTTTTTGTTCTTGTATGTGAAGCTGCAACTAATTTATAAAAACAATAAGTAAACAACTACTGTTGAATTCCTTTTTGTTCTTGTATGTGAAGCTGCAACTAATTTATAAAAACAATAAGTAAACAACTACTGTTGAATTCAAGTATACATAAATGTCTTGACCAAAGTATACTATTTGCAGTGGAGAATTCAAGTGGTGTAATTCCTTAGGAAATCAGATTGACAGTCCAACAAAATGAATACCAGGAAACTGACCCTTGAAAGTCATACAAAGGGAGGGCAAAAAGAAGGAATAGACAAATGAAGAGAATAAGGTGTGTGTGTGGAGGAGAGAATGCATTATACTATTCAATACATATGCTGTGAAACTAATAAAATTGAGGGGAAGAAAATTGGGTTGAGAAGGATGGGGAGAATGGCAAAAGGGATGACATTGATCAAGATGCATTGTACGTATAAACTGATTTTGTGAATGGCAACACATTTGTACAACTATTTGAAGATAATACAAATATAATTAAAAACAGTTCAAGGACAATGCATTGAGCAAGAACAGTAAATTGCAGGTAAATGTGTCTATGTTGGGTATGGTTGGATTATGTGGTCTACAGAAAAATATACAGCAGGGCTGGGAAGGTGGCTCAGTGGTAGAGCGCTTGCCTTGCATTCCTGAGGCCCTGAGTTCGATTCCTCAGCACCACATAAGCAAAAAAAAAAAAGAAAAAAAAGAAAAAAGCCGGAAGTGGCACTGTGGCTCAAGTGGTAGAGAGTTAGCCTTGAGCTGAAGAGCTGAGGGACAGTGCTCAGGCCCAGAGTTCAGGCCCCACGACCGCGCCACCCCCCCAAAAAAAAAAGAAAAAAAAAAGAAAAATATACAGCAAAGATGATCCCTAATCCATCAATATTCCCAAAGCAAGAACAACTTTGTAAGAATAGGAACTTCCTGTGTATCAAGCATCCTGGTACACTCCTGTAATTTTGGAGGCAGAGATCTGGAGTATCACTGTTCAAAGCCAGTGTAAGCCAAAAAAAAATTGCAAGATCCAATTTTAACCTACATGCCAGGCATGGTGATATACTTTACAATCCCAGCTACAGAAGGACTATAGATAGAAGCTTCACAGAAGGCTAGCCCCAGGCAAAAATGCAAGACCTTATCTGAAAAATAGCTAAGTAATAAAGGTCTGTAAGTGTGATTTAAGGAGTAAAATACCTACCTGCCAAGTATGAGACCCTGAGTTCCGATCCCTATATTGCTAACAAAAGATGGAAGCTTTTTATAAAGAACTTCGACTTCTAGTTTGCTTAAAATTTACAAGCAATAATTTAGTATCTCAAGGGGAAAGATATAATCAAGCCAGCCTTATATAAGGCATACTTTATCACAGAGAGGAGAAGATGGTCAGGCATGTGAAGACCAGTAGCTGCTCTTGTCACTGTCTTCCTTCTAAGATATTGGCTAAGGCCCTGCCTAGGTTAAGGAATTTGACTGGTTAAGACCTCACTAAATCCTGGGTAATTCAGGGAGACACATGACTTCATTCACTGTAAGAAGAGTACACATCATCTTGCCTCCATCCGTCACTATATGCAAGGCAGAGAGAGTAGGTATGGTCATATGAATTTTCTTTTTTCATTTAGTTGTAAGATATGGATTTTCTTTCTTTTTCAGTTATTAAGAGCCTAGAGTATAGTTATTAAGAGGTCTCACACAAGGGAGAACACTTTCCACCTTGTAACTCTGAGAAGATGAAACAAAAATGTTTGTTGGTATCATAATTTGTTTTCAACCAAATTTGGAATAAGATTAATTTCTACAAGGGAATGAGACATAAGTATGAGACATAACGAAACCTTTTCTTTTCTGTGGGAGGATCCCAAAGCTGAGCAGTGTAAAGTTTCACATACATTCAGGACCTATAGGCTTTCTGTCAATTCCTTAGACCCTTGAATTTCACTCTCATCTCCCTTTCTCACTAAAACTACCATTTTTAGTTATTATTTTAATGCAGATAGTAGTTAAATACATGTCTACAAATACAGTTCCTTTGCATTCTAATCTCACCTCTTCAAATAGCTGCTGAGCTGATCTTTGAATACCTCTTTCATTATGCTTTCTGACTTCCAGACCAAACTGCATTTAAGACTATCCCTGTATATCTAGAGAGCTGACAGGTCAGGCTCACTGGGGATAACCATGAATACAAAAATATAATGCCACTTAGTCCTCCCTAAAGATATAAGTAGTACAGAATCAAGCTCTACCAAGTAGATTTAAAAAATAAGGAGATAAAGATTTTTATAGCCTGGGTAGTAAGCCACAGTAATCCACACACAGAAGCACGATCTGGAATAGAAAGTACCTTGTCTGCTGAGCCCAGAGGGGAAGAAGAAGGGAAGGGAATGTTGAGATAATATAAACATGGAAAGATGTGTTTCTTTAATTCAGTGGTGTGTGTGTGTGTGTGTGTGTGTGTGTGTGTGTGTGTGTGTGTGTGTGTGTGTCTGTGTCTGTGTGTGTGTATACAAGGCTGTATTTTCTTCAAAGCAGTATGTATATAATTTTTCAAGAGGTTTTTGCTCCAATTTTCTTCCAAACTATTATCTTTTGGAAAAAATATGAGCTACTTTCTTAGATTAAAATTCCTTTAAATGTGTTGAAAACTTCCTCATATCTATATTATTTTCCTTCTTGTTTGGTCTACTGATGTCCTGGGATTCTTAGACAGTTAAATTGAATATTATAGTTATATCCTACTGAGCAGAGCTAGAAATTACAGCAAATTCTCACATCTAAGGGTTTCAAACCTGATCATTCTTCTCTCTTGCCTTCCATCTCCCTTCCCTTCCTCATTCTTCCCCTCCTTTTCCTTCTTTTTTTCTTTTTCTCTCCTCCCTCCTTTCTTCCTTTCTTTTTCCCCCCATTTCTCCTTTCTTTCTTCCTTTTTAAATTCATGGCCTTGAGTTTGTTAGATTGGCACTCTGCTTGTTCTACCACAACCTCAGCCCTCTGCTTCTCCTTGTGGCCAGTGAAACCAGTGAAGCCAAGCCAACTTGGGGAAGTATTGTCTAATGAGCTAACCCTGCCTATATAGTACCAGAAAGAAATTTCAGTAAGAGCACCAGGATGTCTTTGAGCCAGAATCACTTGTCAGATGGGTCTTGCGTCTTCTAGAACAGCCCTACCTACAAACATGCCAGGGTCTGTCCATCACATGGATTTCAAAGAAATGACTGGAGCTCTTAGCCAATTACACTTACCATACTTGGTCATTGTAGTTCACGTCTATGACCACCATAAGCAATCTCTTCATTTTTGTCAGACCACTCAAATCATTTGCAATATTTTTCTTACATAAATTTTGTCAGCAGAGAGCCCACAATAAAACCCTGTTTTGCTAGAAATATGATTCTGGATAATTATGTGGAATCTATATATTTTTACTGCCTTTAAATCACTTGAAAATTATGGTAGGATTTAATTGTGTTTTCTTGCATTGTCATATACTGCATTATCATATACTGTATGAAATGATTTTCCCAAATTAAGATATGTATCTGGAAGTCATTAAAAACTGGAATATCAAAATTGAAGCAATGAAGTAACACATTTTTTTGTTTTGATGAGCTTATGTTAATTCGGACTGACTGATCATTTGTTTTCAAAAGCTCATAAACTCAAATTTTATTAATGTCTAAAACATAGAATTAGCTAAATAACTGTCCTGATTATTACAGTCTAGTTTGATTTTGAATTTCAGAAAGATCTTTTTTCTTCACCAAAATTTCACTATCTTTCTGATTATTTGTGATTCCTTAAGAAATAGGTTATTAACAAGAAATTTTATTTGAAAAGTTCTTCATGTAACTTGGGGCATAATTCATTTGGGACAGAAACTACAAAGTCATTTAGGGAAAGAATTGCTTTCTCTATAATATTACTTCTTTTGGACTTCAATTTCCTTTAACAGCATTGTTTTCCTATCTTTGACAGAGAAGATAGAAATAAAATAATAATAGAATGCTACATATTTTTCTTTGCCATGTGTTTTGAAAATGTTACTGTGAAGTAGAATGTTTATTTTCTGTGAATATAATTTCAATATGGAAATTTCCTTCTCTTTAGGAATTTTAGCAAGCTTTCACCATTGTGGTTAACAACCTTTGAAAAACTCTTTATTTTACTTCTTACCAACAATTAAATATTAATTGTTAGGTACATCCCCTTCTTCTCTCTTGTTCTCCTTTATAGATGAATTCAACTATCATTTTCCCTTTCACAGTTCAGTCAGTGATGACTGTGGTCACAAACTATGAAGCTACATCAATTCCATTTTGTATCCATAGTGAGTGAAGTAGATAGATAACAGGAAGAATTGACACCAAAATCTGTTGTTTCAATTTAAAAAGTTTATACTGAACATCTCTTTCAAGCATCATTTTTTATGTAGAAAAAACATTTTCTCTATTAAACTAACCTCAAGCATTAATACTTTTTTGATTTTAAGAATTAAATACATATTTTGTGTGATCTTTAGATTTCATGGTACTTTTACTAATAGCAGGTTTAGGCTACAGTTATAAAACAGAATTGTATTTGTTTCATCATTGAATTCTGGGTAATTTGACTTTTGAGATATGATTTATAGGATTGTAATGAAACTAATCAACTACATATAATTCTGTGTCACTTAGGAATGCTGGGGAGATTAAGAAAAATTGGAGGTACACTGAAAAAAATATAGATATGCCATATACTATTTTGTGCAAAAGGTTTAGCACACTGAAAAAATATGTATTCCATATACTATTTTATGTGAAAAGTTTAGGCTCAGAAAATTTAGAGTTTGATTTGTCAGGGAGTTGGGTAGTTTTCTACCTTTGTGAGAATTTCCTTCTGGGAAGTCAGCAGTCAGCTGATGGTTTGATTCCAAACCATCAATGAATTAAATATATTTATTTCTTTTTCCAAAGATGTTACAGCATTTGTTGTTTTTAGAAATCCATTTATTCAGCGAAAGATAGAGAACACAGAGTCAGCACTGCAGCAAATCACAAAAACTTCCAATGTATTTTTTCTGGAGTTGGAGGATCCTCCATGTGCTCATATATTGGTAAGAATATTAAGATGTTTTAAGAACATTATATACACATAAGCTATTTTTATTGGATTATGGAGAAAGTATAGGCTCTATCTGAACCAAGTTACTAATATACAAAAATGCTGAACAAGATTTTTAACTTAAAAATAAGTGTGAAAACCATGTGTTCAGAAGGAATGAAACTTAGATTAGGTAGCCAAGAGGAATGTTATAAGAATAAGAAAAATAAAAAAAATGATAAAATAATCTACCTACCAATTAGAGCAGTTAAAAGATATAGAAAGTAATTTTGTTTTTGAAAATATCTATTCGTATCTTGTGTTTTCCTCAAAATTTCTTTTTTCCTACCTTTGTCTTTCTTTGTTAACAAGAATAAGTTGTTTCACACAGAGAAAATGCCAACAAATGCCCACCAGGAAAAAGAGAGTATCAAATGTGTATTTACTCATATTATGACTTAAATAATATAAAAACATAAAGTTCCAGAGGTTCCACATTCTTGAGATATTAGTTGTCATTATTTTTTAATTTGAGTGGTCGTCATTCAGTTATGTAGCCCATTGCCAAATGGCATGCTGTTCTTTGTTCCTGAAGTTAATCTAGAAGCATATCAATTGTGTACTTAAGTCAATATTATTATTTAATCCCTACAAAACACATATAATATATAATGTAATTTCCAGAATCAGAAAACTGATGTTTTTCAATAGTTTCACTAACTTCCACTTGAGGTAACATATTTCTTTGATGTAGAGACGAACAAAAAATTAAACCTCTAACACAGTATATATATTTTTTTATTTTATTTTATTTTTTTTGTCGGTTGTGGGGCTTGAACTCTGGGCCTGAGCGCTGTCCCTCAGCTCTTCAGCTCAAGGCGAGCGCTCTACCACTTGAGCTACAGCACCACTTCCAGTTTTCTGGTGGTTTATTGGAGATAGGAGTCTCACGGTCTTTCCTGCCCGGGCTGGCTTTGAACCGTGATCCTCAGATCTCAGCCTCCTGAGTAGCTAGGATTACAGGTGTGAGCCACCAGCGCCCGGCTAGTATATATATATTTTTAAACTAAATGCTATATTCTTAAAGCCATGCTATACAAGACTTAGATTTTGGCATTAAAGAAAATGTTCTCTTATAATTTTATCTTTGTAAAGTTCATTAAATCTCCTAATACATCTCTTGTAAGTTCTCTACACCAGGCACAAATTTGTCTGAAGAATTTTCAATCATGTTTATGCTTGTGTACAGTAATTAGCAACCATTATTTTACCATAATAAGAAATATAAAAATACCTATTATAAATCACTTCACAACATTCCTGCTGAAAACAGAACTTCAAATGAGCTTGAAAATTTATTTTTGTTTTTTATTATTCTTAGCCCTGTGCTTTGATTTAAGTTTTTAATAAGATCTATTTCTATAGATCAAACCTTCCCCTATCACTGTTCAAGGTCATGCAATTTAACAGAAGACAGCATTTTGTACTCAGCAAGTTTTACAAGGTAGAACGAAAACATATTTGTAGATTAATGATGTACTTTCTTTATGATTAAATTTTCAAATGAAGAGTTGCAGCATCAAGTTGTGGAAATCACACTGTGACTGGAGTTAGACCGGAAATGTGAGCTCATTTATGGGTTGAATGACCTTGGGAAGTCATCTGCTCTCTGTGAGGATATTTCTCTCAGTAGAAGGGCATGATAAAAAAAAAAATCCAACCCACAGTGTCATTAAGAAATAGCTTTATAAAAGTGTGTTGATCAGATTTAGTTTTCTACTAGCTTGCCAATAAGTACCTGTTTATAACTCTTATAAGACATAGCAAAGATTTTGTACTTTGGTCAAATATTCACAGATTTAATTATCACATAGCTTTAATATTCAGCTATTGAGGTATATTAAGAGATCTAATTTTCTTATTCAATGATAGTGTGAGCTTCATTTTGGGAGGATTATTGCACTCATTTGACAGAATGTTGCTGATTTTATTCTTTGACTTGGTGAGAGGGAAGTTGGATAGCTGCTTTATATATACACATCCAGGCTTAGTACATAAAGAAAAATCTACAGGTTTATAGAACCTCTAAAATTTTAGATGCTTTCTTCTTCATCTATGGGAAAAAACAAAGCATTTTTCTTTTTCTTTCTAGCCAGTCTAAGGCAGCTCAGCATACCTCTGTCTACCTTTGGGGTTTCTTGAGAATTTTAGTGTTAGACATGACCTCTAAGTCTCACTCCCCTGCTGCTGGAAGCAGAATGTGTTTGAGAAGCAGTATGTTCAGGCTTTCAAAGATCAGGATGCCGACATAAGTTATTGTTGGTTGCTGCTTGATGAGGTAGGTGACTTATTTGTTAAGTGGTCAGTCCACAGCTATGATGAACTTAGGTGATCTGGTCCTGAGGCTGTGGGAGAAGGATATACATAGGCAAGAAGATTACTGGAAATCCAGGTTGGGCAGAGTACTGAAGTGTTAAAAGAAAAATTCAAAGACCCTGTCCATCTGGATTGACCTTCAGGTTGAAACCTAGGTCAAATGTATACCCTTCCTGTTTGCCTTTCAGTGTCTTTACTCACAAGGAAATAGGATTCTTTTTCTTTATTTAAAATTTAAATCAATTCTTCAACATGAAACGCTAACGGAAATCTCTAGCTGTGGGTTTCAGAAATGTATTCAACACAGAAAGTCTTGAAAATGTTTAATGCCTCAAATAATTTTCCCTGGCCTCTGAGATATTTTGCACTAAAAATGTCTTTCTGCTGAAGTATTTTCTAAAATGTTAGTTTCTACTTTTACTTTTTTTGCTCCCAGGACAACGATTTCCCTGAACCAAAACAGCTCTTTTCTTTTTTTTATTTATTTTACTTTATTTTTCTGGTTCTGAAATAACCCATCCTGAAGACATAAACCACTTGCTTTGATGGCTAGCCAAGACTCTGTCCTGCTACAGATCTCCTCCTACTCCTCACTCCTTACCCTAAGGAGCAGTAAACATGAATCCTGACCCACCAATGCAGCCTCAGAACTGAGGAGAAATTCACTGCAGCTAAACAGTAGGTAGAAATAAAAACAAAACCTCAATTCAACAATATTAAATACGCCGAGAAGACAGTCTCCAAAAGAAAGGATAAATAACCTACATAATGAGGAATTAGTTAGCAGTGTTATGTAAATATTGTAGCAGCATCAGTGAGGAGGTAAGCAGAAGTATTTTAAGACACCATATTATACAATGCATTGTGCACTGTTTCCTGGTGATAAGGTTTTTAAAGCATCTTTATAAGCTCTTCTTCTCTGTTGTGACAGGATTATTTTTGCACCTTTGGAAAGCAACTGAAAAAAAAGGAAGCCTGAGGGAAAAATCCTGCCTAACAAAGCAGCCCTGCTCAAATAGCTTAGACTCTAAGAAAGAACTGATTCAAGATATAAGGACAGATATAAGATGTACTATTAAACATAAGTATAAATGATATCCTCATTCTTATTGCAAAAGCAGTGTGTTCCTAGTTGTGCAGTAAAACACTGAAATTGCAAAGGATGAATTGAGAGTGATTATTATTCTGCTGAATCCATTCATTCATTCATTCATTCATTCATTCATTCATTCATTCTGTGCCAGTACTGAGGCTTAAGGAACTGAGGCTGTCCTTTAGATTTTTCACTTAAGCTCTACTTCTGGCTTTTTGGTAGTTAATTAGACATAAGAATCTTACCCACATTCCTGCCCAGGCTGGCTTTGAAGGGTGATGCTCAGATCTTAACCACTTGAGTAACTGGGATTACAGGTATGACCTACCAGCATCTAGCTCTACTGAATTTTAAATAGTACTGAAGCAAGTATTTCATTTCATATAGAAACAATAACATATAATGAAGAAAGTTAAATGAATGAATAATGTAGTATTGAAATTATCTGAAAGAAAACCATATAAGTTTAGGGAAATAATTTAGCTACTAACATAAAAATTGAGCCTCCTATTACATATTTGAGAAAATGTTGACAATAAGTTATTTTCCTTACTATGCTTCTCAAACTCTGAGCTACATGTAAATGACAAAGTATTTAAATATTTTTGGGTTATCTGCATTTTAAATATTTCCCCAAGAAGTGTTGTGTTTTGATTGACATCAGGCAACAATGCATAAGTCATTGATATTCACAAATTCTTAATATTATGTTAGGTATTCATAAGATATTAATGCTCCATTTAGTAAAATGCAAAAAATCAGATAGTATGGAAAGAAAAACAAAGAGATTGAAATGTTTTAGATAAACAATCAACAAACTGAGTAATTAGATATAATTAATCAACCAACTATTGATTACCTTGATATAAACTATGCTTACCTTTACAGTAAAATAAAATAAAATAATCTATTTCTATTTTTTGTTGGCTTTCATCAAAGAATGTTTAATTGGAGGATACATTCCTTCCTATAATTCTTTCTATTTCCATTAATTGTTTTTTATGTATGAGAGGCAAGCAAATGTCAATATTAGCTATATTTTTTGGTCAAAAAGGCACCAGAGCATACATATAGAATAGAAGACAAAGATCCAAAGTATATGGACAATAGTAGCCTTTAAAAAAATCTTTAGTTTGAAATTAGCAAGAAGGAAGTGAAAAATCAAAATATATCAAAATCTTGAAATACAAGGAAAGACTAGAAGGTAGGTACTGTATATAAATAACAAAGAAGTTGAGTGGGGACATGTGAGCACAGAAAGCTTTAAGTAATAGCAATCAGGGCTCTACTAATGAACCCAAATCCATGGAGATTTAGGAAAGGAAGGACCAGGTCAAGGAATTAAAGAAAACAAAAGTGTTCCATTTTGGAACAAAATCTTGCTTCTGATGTTATTTATAATTCCAGGCTCCATAGCTTTTCAATTCAATTTAAGAGTGGCTGAGTTAGTTAATGGTGGCTCATGCCTGTGAACCTAGTTACTCAGGAAGCTAAGATCTTAGGATCCCAGTTCTAAGCCAGCTCAGACAGGAAAGTTTGTGAAGCTCTTATCTCCAGTTAATCACAGAAAAAGCCAGAAGTGGGGTTGTGGCTCAACTTTAGTACAGTGCTAGCCTTGTGCAAAAAGGGCTCAGGGACAGTGCCATGACCAAATTTAAGCCCCAAGACTGTCAAACAAACAAAGAAACAAACAAAACAACAAGAGTGGCTGAGTTACATAAAGCCAATTGCTCTTCATGTGTTTCCTACTTGTTTGAAACTGGTATTTTGTCTTATTCTATTATGACCAAAACAATGTGAAGATTATATACAAGGAGGGATATCACCTTTCTAAAATTGTTCATTTCCCTCCATCACCAAGTATTTGCCAAACCAAATTACAATGTAAATAAGTTGATGGTATATTTAGAACCCAGGTAAAAAGGTGGTAGGTTTACAGGCTGTGATAGAAGTGGTTGAACTGGGGATAGTAAAGAACAAGTTGAATGAATTTAGTCTTAATGATATACAATAAATAAGTAGAACTGGCAAAATGTATGCTTTCCTCAGCCATGAGCTAGCATTTGGGAGATATTAATGAACAGTATCCTTTCAAGCCTTGGGTAATCCTTGCACTTAGGGTTAATTTTACGTTTAACAACCATTCCTCTATGTTGAGTAGAACTTAATTTAACAGGGCACACAATCAGGAGAAGGCTGATGCAATCAATGTTTCTATGAAAGCAGTGTCTCCAGGGAACACAATTTGAAAGTAGCTACTCTAAAGAAATTGAGGTTTTATTTAAAATGTATTTGCCACAGTGTTGAATTTGAAATTGTCAACCCAGAACAAAGAATGCTAATCAATTTGGGACAATTCAATATCTAATTGTGAGGGGGAAAAGGAAAGTATCGTTCATGAAGTGGATGGGAACTATTTAATATTTCATTTTAAGTTTCATGTCAGAAATAAAATGAGAAGGTATTTTGTTTTATTTAGAGGGGAAGCACTATTTTTGTGTGTACTGTCCAGGGTCTTTGTAAGGTCCGCTCCTGGATGGCGAGCAGACTCCACCCTCCTCGCAGCAAAGTCTCCACCCAGTACCTGCGTTACCTAGGCAACTGGGACACCTGGAAGAGGTCACATCTGCATCCGCTGACGTCACATCTGAATTTGATGTGGCCACACCTTTCCCCACCCATACCCTACATAAGGCCTAGCCCAGGCCCAGACCCTCTTCTTTTTTCTCTCTCTTTCGTTTCTAGCTCTTGCTGCTCTTTTCTTGCTCTCTTGCTCTCTCTCTTTCCCAGCCACGTGGAGTGCCAACCTTGCCTGGTCCCAGCAGATCTACCCCTTACCTGAATACCACGTGAGTGCTACTGTTCTTACCCCTCTCTCTGCTCTTTTCTCTCTCTTTCCTCTCTTCCCAGCTCTCTCTCTCATTCCCAGGCCTTTCCCAGCCACGAGGAGTGCCAACCTGGCCTGGTCTCAGCAGGTCTACTGAATAAACCCCTTACCCGAATACCACGTGCGTGGTGCGGTTCTTACTCACTTACCTCTTTTTAAAAACCTAACATAAATGGTGCCGTGACTCGGATAAAGGCTTAAAGTCAGGATAGCTGGGATTTCTCTGTTTTTTTTTCCCTCGTTTTTCTTTTTTTTTTTTTTTGTTCTTCCCTTTTTGCTCTGAGGAATACCCGCAGTTCTGACGGCCTTTTGCGAACCAGTCTGTCTGCGGCGGAATCAACGCATTGATACCATTGCTGCCTTCACATCCACCTCCACACCACTTCTCTACTCTGGTGAGTGAAACTACTCTACGGCTCTCTGTCACTCAGTCTCGGTCCAGACGTGGCGCCACGCCAGAGAGCTCCTACGGCCTTTAACTGAAAGGCCGGTCACCTCTGAAGCCGAGGATGCTTGGTTTTGGGGGCTTGGCCATTTCTCTCTAGAGGGCTCTGGGGGAAGTCGGGACGCCGCTTCTGCCTGGTCAGCTCTCCTTCACTCACCAGACTGACTCTACTTTTTGGCTTGTGCCTTGAAGAGTGCGACGCAGGCTGGGTCAGGGACCCCCCCCCCCTCTAGGTTCCCTCTCAAAGGCTAGCCAATGTAGGCTTAATCTATTCAGGCTTTCTTTGCATTCTTTCAGAGATTCACCATCTTGAATTCGCCATCTTGGCCACGTGGTGGCTTAAGGGTTTGGCCCCATCTGACCCTTAACCTTCCACTAAGTTTACTACTCCATCTATTCTAAGGTGCCTTGCTAACAAGTTGCTCTTTTCACAGGCCCTGGTAATGGAGGCCCAACCATCTGATATGCTTTGTTAGCAAAGATGTCTAAATGTTGTCGAAATTTTAGGTTTTAAGTTTTGCCTTTTTTGTTTTGTGTTGTGTATTCTACTACTGACTAAATGGTTCTAAAATACTGGGCATATCTATGCTAAAATTTTCATCACATCTAATGAGTTTTGTCATTTCAGAATATTTGTTGGTCAATTCTTGATAAGAACCAGGTAAGCTCTACTTATTCTACTTGATCTCCATGTTGCTTTAATTGGAAATAATAAAGGGCTTTTGTGGCAAAGATTTCAGTTCAAAGCCAGCTCGGGCTAAAAAATCCCTAAGACTCCGTCTCCCAGCTAAACTCTGCAAGTGGTACTATAACTCAGTGTGGTAGAGTGCTAGCCTTGAGCAGAAGTGCTCAGGGACAGTGCCCAGGCCTTGAGTTCAAACCTCCTTAAATACTAGTGGTACTATAACTCAAAGTGGTTCAGTGCTAGCCTTGAGCGGAAGCGCTCAGGGACAGTGCCCAGGCCTTGAGTTCAAATCTTGAATACCAACTTGGACAAGCCATCCCAGCAACGAGCACCTAGACTCAGCCAGTCTAGGGAACAAGGGAACGTGGAAAGGAGTAAGAGGAGATGATGTCACATCAGCTACTTTGTGCCTGCCCTTTCAAAATTAACCTGAGCCGGGAGGTCAGTAGGAGTAAGAAGCCTACCCAGCCAATGTCTATACCTGTCTACCTATTAACTGAACAGGAATTTATATTCTTGCCTTTGTCACCTGACTTCTCTACCTAGTCGCCAGATGTCAGAAGTAACTAGGGTCATTTCTAACAACATTTTCAGCCCCAAGTCCTTCCTCTTGCCATTTATTTGCTCTCTAGTATTTTTTTTCCAGCCCCTCAATGCTCATGAGACTTCTCCAGATTTCATCTAAGGACTCAGGCCACCAAGGGACAGCTGCTGCTCACTGCCTTCTCTGGGAGGAGACCAAATTCCAGCCTTTTACCCCTATTGTCGACGCCCCTTGTCAGCAGGAAGTAGCCAGAGAGAATCCTCGCCCTATTTCATGATTATTAAAAGGCTGGAATGTAAGGTCCGCTCCTGGATGGCGAGCAGACTCCACCCTCCTCGCAGCAAAGTCTCCACCCAGTACCTGCGTTACCTAGGCAACTGGGACACCTGGAAGAGGTCACATCTGCATCCGCTGACGTCACATCTGAATTTGATGTGGCCACACCTTTCCCCACCCATACCCTACATAAGGCCTAGCCCAGGCCCAGACCCTCTTCTTTTTTCTCTCTCTTTCGTTTCTAGCTCTTGCTGCTCTTTTCTTGCTCTCTTGCTCTCTCTCTTTCCCAGCCACGTGGAGTGCCAACCTTGCCTGGTCCCAGCAGATCTACCCCTTACCTGAATACCACGTGAGTGCTACTGTTCTTACCCCTCTCTCTGCTCTTTTCTCTCTCTTTCCTCTCTTCCCAGCTCTCTCTCTCATTCCCAGGCCTTTCCCAGCCACGAGGAGTGCCAACCTGGCCTGGTCTCAGCAGGTCTACTGAATAAACCCCTTACCCGAATACCACGTGCGTGGTGCGGTTCTTACTCACTTACCTCTTTTTAAAAACCTAACAGTCTTGAATTCAGAAATAGCATGGGATCACAGGGCTCTTGTGCTCAAAGCCAGTGCTCTGCTACTTGAGACAAGCTGCACTTCTAGCTTTTTGGTGGATAATTGGAGATAGGAGTCTCACAGACTTTCCTGCCAAGCCTGGCTTCAAACTGTGATCCATAGCTGTCACCCTATTGAGAAGCTGGGATTACAGGTACGAACTACCACCAGCCCCTGGTTTGGGGAATCACTTTTCATCTATAAGTTAAAATTAATAGCCTACAATATAGCTCATGGTCCTTGTCATAAAAACCATACTAAAGCTACTAGCACAATCATGTTTATTGCAGTAGTATTCACTATAGCTAATGTATGGAACCAACCTAGATGCCCCTCAGTAGATGAATGGATCAAGAAAATGTGGTATATATACACAATGGAATTCTATGCTTCCATCAGAAAGAATGACACTGCTCCATTTGTTAGGAAATGGAAAGGATTGGGAAAAAATTATATTAAGTGAAGTAAGCCAAGCCCAAAGAAACATTTGCAAGGTAATGAAAAGACTTGGAAAAAAAATCATATAAATGAAGTAAGGCATACCCAAAGACACATAGGGTTCATGGTTACGCTTATTTGTAATAATAATAATAATTAGTGTACATCTAAAACAATCTTAGCAGATGAACAGAACAGCTCCATAAGAACATATAAAATGATGCTAAGTAAAATGAACTCCAACATATGGACACAAATAGTTTTCTTTGTTGTTGCTGTTTTAATGTACAACACGATTTTCTTTTTCTTTTGTTTTCCCCCCTATGGTTTATCCCCTGTTGTCACTGTATTTGCTTTTGGTACCTGGGTATTGTATACATGTTTATCTGAATTAGGGAAGGGAAAGGAAGCAAAAATTGGTGAGACTCAGGTGACAGCAGAAATAGAGCACCCAAGCTACTGTTTATCTGCAGGAAGTCCTTCCTGCTATCGTGCCACACTTCCTCTAGCTTTAAGGAATGTACTACCCTCTTCCTTGAGCCCTCCTCCCTTGGGAGAAAAGCTTCCAAGCTACCCCAATTAATGTTATTCATCATTGCCCTTTTTGAACTGCCAACACTTACTGTATGGATAAGGCAAGCATTAAAAACAGATCTCTCTGTAGACCTCAGGTTAATTATTAAAGGAACTTTTCAGAAGTAAAGACTCAGAGAACATTAAGAAATTAGCAGGTTAAGTGTAAATCACAGTGAAATTCAGAAAGAGCCAGGAAACCTGGAGGGGAGTTTGTTTTGGAGGTAAGTGAGAAGTTTGGAATGTAGAGTGATAAAGGTCAGCTAAGCCTTTATTGGGAATGAAACAAAGGGGAAGTCTGGAAATGTAGCTCTTGCTTCCATGACATTGCCTTGTTTATTGAAATTGTATTGTTATTTGTAATCACTAGCTGCTAGCTTTGTAGAGCTGACCCTGTGAATGACCTGCCTGCCCCTTTAAAACCCTGCCGCAAGAGAGCTTGGTTGCTGATCTTCACCATGTTAGTATAGTGAAGGTCAGACACCAAGGCTAATAAAGGTTTCTAGCCTTATTGACTGAGTGTTGGTGACTCCTTTTGCCAATTGTGGGATCGAGTCCATCGGCCTAGGAAAGTTGGGATACTTCATCGACAAAGGACAAAGGTAGAACCAATTCCACAGCAGTATATACAAGACAATATGTTGGAAATGATCTGTACAATTTGGGGAGGATGGGGAGGGAAAGAGGGAGAAAAATGTGGTAGGGGGTAACAACTTTGACAAGAAACCTACTTTACTTATGCAACTGTAACTCTTCTGTATATCCCTTTGACAATAAAATTAAGAAAAAAAAAACAAAAACAGGTAGTCAAAGCTCTAGCAACTGATTATCTCAAGAGGAAAATCCTTTAGAAAAATGAACAAACAAAAAGACTAGAAAGGAATTAATCATGCCTGGATAGCATAGTAGGACTAATAATAAAAGACAATGATAGGCACATTAATTTTTAGGAAAATACTTGCTGAAGTTTATTCTATGTTTTCTGATTAATTAGCCCACTCTATATCTTTATTGTCACACTCATGATTATTGTTAAGAAGTAACGTTTTTCTGAACTTCCTACTAAAAGAACAACTTTAGTCCTGGCATTTTTGTTTCACATACAACATTTTGCTTTCTTCTAAATACATGAGAATTAAACAAACTAATTATACTAATCAAACTTGTTAATCTCCCTAATTTCCTTTTCTTCCTTATTTCAACATCTGCTCTTCTCATGTGGAGGAATTCTCCTTTGTTTTTATTATTATTATTCTTTATAGTTTTTATTTATTTTTTTAATGTGTATTTTTATTGCTGTAGTGAGGGGTTACAGTTACATGAGCAAGGTAATGAGACAATTTCCTATCGAGCATTGTTACCCCCTCCTTTGTTTTTCCCCACATCCCCAACTCTTCTCTCTCCCCCCCAGAGTTGTAAAGTTCATTTTCAACATACTGTCTTGTACATCTCATTATTGCAATGGGTCATCCTGAATCCTTATTTCAGCATTTTGTTATTTCCTTTTCCCTTCCCAAATTAGAAAATGTATATACAAGATGCAGGACATCGGAATCAAATGCAGTGACAGCAGGGATTGTACCATGGGGGAAGGACATACAAAGAAACAAAAAAAATCACATAATACATTATAATACATTAAAAAAAACAGCAACAAAGATAAAACCTCTTGTGTCCTTATTGTGGGATTCATATGTCCCTCGGTAGATGAATGGATCAAGAAAATGTGATATATATGTATATATATATATATATATATCACACACACACACACACACACACACACACACACACACACACACACATATGAATTCTATGCTTCCATCAGAAAGATTGACACTGTCCCATTTGTTAGGAAATGAAAAGACTTGGAAAAGAATTATATTAAGTGAAGCAAGCCAGACTCAAAGAAACATAGGTCCCATGGTTTTCCTTATCTGCAATAACTAGTATATGTCTAGGAGAAGCAGAAGAGGTCAAAAGCTATGAACATATGACCATATAACCTGATGCTAAAGGAATTCTCCTTTCTATGCTAAAGTGAGTTTTTGAGGCATATCAGCTAATCCTGGCTTGGTGATGGGCCACTGGCTATAAGCTGAAGCGATTTGACAACTTCAGTCAATTTTATGTAGAGGATCTCAGAAATAAATACTTCTCCATACTTGGGTATCTTGAAACTAGTATTTGTGAGTCTGATGTATGATTGGGAAAGTAAAAGAGGGGAAAACAGGGAAGGAAGAAGCAAGCAATAAGTTAAAAGACTAAAGGAAGTAAGGAGTGAGAAATCTGATGCAGTGATTGGATGGATTTCCTGCTTTCAGTGAACTGTGTAAATCTGCTTCTAATTTTCCTTAGACAACTTTGAGTTGAGAACTTTGACATTTGAAATTGGAAGTGTCCCAATGAACATACTCTTTAAGTAGATTTCTTCTTTATGTCAAATGTACCTAACAGTCTCCAATTTTCTGTTTTGGACACTTTATTTAAAAACTGTTAAGTAATCCAGTTGACTAAAGTTTAAGATTCGCACTTATCAAAAATTGACTGAAACAGATTGATACTAATAAATATCTCAAGTTTAACTTCTTCAAGGTCACCATTATAGAATTTTTAGAAGTGAAGTAATCAAAAGAACACAATTCCCTTTATTCAAATAAACCATGGCTTCCAAATTAAGTTAGCAACTGTTATATAAGATGTTACAAGGAATAAATTAAAAACAAATATATTTGAGATTCTACATATAGTGTTGTTACAGATCCCTCTGTTCATTCTGATTGTCCTTCCATGTTTCTTATCATGAACTATCATTTGCAAAACTATTACATTTCTACATTTAATTGGTTACTGAAATATCTAACTTTCCCTACAAAAAGTCTTTGGACAAGTGGTTAGTTTTTGTTCAGTGCAATATGAGAGAGTAATAACAACATAATAGAGTGTCAGTTAAAATACATGACTTGGCATTTATAGCTTTTGATCAACTCAGGAGCCAGCATTTCTCCTATCTTTCATACGTATTGAGACCATCTAAACTTATTGCTGTGAAAAGAAAGTTAGTTGCTCAGAAAAACCAGCAAAGTTAATTACTTCTTGTTTTGTTAAACTCTTCCCTTCCTTGTCATCTCCTCTAATTAATTAATTATGTCATAAAGTTTTTGACTCCTATGATGAGTATGTTGAGCTTACCTCCTACATTGACTTTAGACCATGAATCTGAGGTTTTACTTTGTCTAGTATTGGTAACTAAGATTAAGTCAGACATGGCCAATTGAATGTGAAAAAAGTGCCTAAAAGACACTAGAACAGACATTGTTGGTTGCCTATCAATAATCATTCTCTTGTAGCTTAGTAACAGAACTAGGATAACTAGTTCCTAACTTCTCTTATTCCCAGAAGCAATTGTGTGTTCAAGGAGGTCTTCCTAAATGAGCAGGCCCATTTACTACTTTGTATTTTGGTATTTCACACTTTATTCATTTACCTTTCTGCCCAGAGCATACAGTTTTCTCTTGATATGAAAACATATCCCAGGATTATAACCACTTTCTTGGCTAGTTTAATCAACCTCATATTTCCTTATTATGTACCATGGTTACATGTGAAAAGCCATATCCTACTTGCTTGAGCAAAACAAGTCAGCTTTCCATTAACTATTGCTGAATGTGATTCTTAAGTCAGATGTCCTTGGTGCTCCTTGAGACAATCTGTCCCTTTTCTATGTCAGTAAAATTCTATGGTGTTCAGTCAACTTTCTACTTAGGGAAAACTGTTTAGTACTAAGGATAGTGCCTGAAGCAGCAGTGCTTTTGATGAAGTTCATCTTTTGATGAACTTCAGTGGCTACATGAAAACACTATGCTTCTGATCATAATGTTATCTATTTTATGTCATGTGTATCTATTTAGAAACAAAGATGAAGGTTTCTACATGCTTTGGGAAAAAATAAGCTTGGGAAAATAAGCATACTATAGGGCATACACGATTTAGCTCTAGCTAAATAAGGCACATTTCAGCCATTCATCACTCTTCCAATCCTCAGGAGATGAACATCCATTTCAACCATGACATATGATCAAATGGATATTCAGTAAGTAGCTAATTATATAGAATATGTACAAGTTAGATACCAATGTAATAGAGTACTCATTCTGTGTGTGTTACCTTTCTTTGGCACACTGGAAGCAAAACTCAAACAGACATTAAAGATGACATTTTCTTAGAGTAACACATACATAAATATTAATTGAGTCATATTGAGTTTAGCACTGTGGATGCATTCTTAGAAACGGCAGTGCTAAATGAATCAGTGCTATCACAGTTAACATGCATGGTCTCTATGGAAATACATCAGTACCATCATTCACTCAAATCAATCAACATACAATTAGCATTTATTGGTAGATGACTTTATGTTTCCACATTATGTAGAACTGTTTTAATGGAGGATTTCACAAGAATTGGCATGTGATTTACCTCAATTTGGGAACTCACTTGCTAGACTCATAGTAGAGCTGGCATTTTAATGCAACCCATGCTGTATCCATGATTGCTTATTCTTTGCAAAATAATCAAAGTGTCTGAGGATAATAGGATGTAATAGCACTAAAAGGGACTTTTGTGGAGTAAACAAAATAAAGAGATTAGAAAGTGCCATGGAAATGGAGAAAAGTGCAGTAAAGGGGCTAAGCATTTATTTGCATGAGAGCAAACTCTGCTATATTGGCTGATCAGTGCTACAAAGACCCATAACTCTATAGCTGTGATAAATAAAGCATCACTATAGCCATTCAAATTCACTTAATATTTTTGAAAGCATTTTCACATCCATTTGCTTTATCAGATTAAAAAATTCCAAACATGTACACTTTAAATTTGTATTCAATGTATCTGACTATATTTTCACATGTTAAATTAATTTTACCTTTAAATATATATTGAATTTCATTTCTAGCCCAGACAGAATAACTGATGGCAAAATTACTCTTGCTCTGTAAATAACTACAAAGCTGGGCTAGACAGATGATGCATCTATTTTGTAGAGTTTGTTTCTAGGCAGTGCAGAGAGAAGGGGAATATGCAAAATGTGCCTTTGGTTTGCTATGTCTTTCTGCTAGGAGCAAGTTCATTGTCACAAAGCAAGAAAAGGGAGCTCAAGCAGAGATATGTGCTACTTGGCTAAGGTAAACAGGAGGGTTGAAACTGCTTAAATGGCTAGTATCTTTTAGGAGAAGAGCTTACAGAATGGTGGAGGCTAGAACACAGTATAAGGGGTTAAAATCCCTATTCTCAGATGAGAATACCACTACACATGTACAGGGAAGGTCTGTGAAGCATGGAAGTCTGTGATGCCTAAAGGATAGCACCTGCTGAAGGCTGATAGCTGAAAGGAAAAGACAGATAGTGCAGGTGGTGTTCATGCTTTTTGCCAGGCAAGTTGATGAGGCCCTTACTGAACACCTAAAGCATTTGACATTTTGGACTCCAGGAAAAAAAAATCCTTGACTAGGATTAACTACTGGAAAATTAAGCAATGAGTACAACCTAGGATCAAAGACAACGTTGAAACAGACTTTTTTTTCCTTCTCTTTACAACACACACACACACACACACACACACACACACACACACACACACACACACACACACACCCTACATAATTAACAGAGATGTGCCAATAGTCTATCAACCAAATCTAAGCCCAATACTATTTATAAGATAATACAATACAGATAATAGAATAATTCAGTCAGGTCTTACCAATAAACTAATAACTTAAGCATTAACAGATTGCTAATGGTAAGCTCAGGACTTAATGGGAAATTGACTCTCTGTCAAGTTTTTAGCTGTAAAAATAAGGTGTTTAAAGGGTAGTGACAGGACAGGGGTTGATACCCTCATGAATAAAGTAACACACAAGGGAAGAGGCCCATGCCAATATTCCCAGCATGAAGAAGAATGAAGAGAGGTATGGAACACTTGGTCTTGTATTCGACCATTGCACAGAATGCATTATTGAGTCAGTCAATGAAACTTGAATGGGACTTTTGGATGAAATATATATCACAATTCTCACAATTATTTTTCTGCAAATTTATAGCTTTTATGAATTAAAAAGAGTAGAAATGTCAAAACCACTCTGCGAAGGAAAGTCCATAAGACTCATCTCTGATTAACTACCAAAAATGTGAAAGTGGGGTTGTGGCTCAAATGGTCGAGTGCTAAACATGAGCAAAGAAAAGCTTAGGGAGCTCAGACTCTGTGTTTAAGCCCCAGGACCAACTGTAACCTCTCTGTACATCACTTGACAATAAAATTAAATTAGAAAACAAGAAAAGTAGAAGGAAAGACAGAAAAATTGGGAACTTTTTTATTTCAAAATATAAAAATATAAAAAAATATAGCCATACGTCTCTCAGATAAATTATGCCAATGCCCAAATTTTCTTCCTGTGTTATGTCTTTGTGTTATAAAATAACATAGTGTACTATGTAATTTTATTCTCAGGAGTCATGAATTTTAATTTTAGGACTTGGAAATATTTCAATGTTGTACAAATATAGATATTTGTATTAAATAATAGTCTAGTGTTGCCAATAAGGCCAGAACGAGGAAGCCAGTAAATTTTAATCAACATGAAGAGATGACAAAGAAATACATGTTTCCTACAACCCAGTGAGTTGACACCCAGATGCTTCTTGCTGCATGATAAGCAAAGCTGGCAAATGCCAGAGAGGCTTTTCTTAGAGGTTTCTAAGCCCTTGGAAGATGTTGCCAAAGCTTGCCTCAAGTCTCTGGCAGAAAGCACTAGCTCTCGAAAACTACTTGTTGCCACTCCAAAGGCTGTCTTAGGTTATTGGCACTTGCATCTCCAGCAGATTCTCCTGAGTTGACCTATGAGATTCTTAGAGCCAAGGTGCCCTTTGTAATCTTTGAACCTTTGTGCAACTTTCTTCTTTTGCATAGAGCCTGTCCCGTGACACTATATAATATGGCGGCAAAGGTGGTTACTATGTGTGTGCATATGTGTGTGTGTGTTTGTGTATGCACATGGGTATGACAGGTATGGTGGAACAGCATAATTGATTAGAATCATTGAAGAATAATCTTCAATTGCTGGCACCTACCGGATAAAAGCTGTATCCAGGAGATTCATGTTCTACTCTGTTCATTTTCTTTAAGTCTTTGTGTGCCAAACCCTATTAACTGATCTAAAAGTCAATATGTAACCTGCCGTTAATACCATTCAAAAGATAATATGACTCCAATAATTTGAGGGGAGAGCAAAAAGATACTCCAATTAAAATATTTACCAGTCAATAGTAGAAATCAATCTAGCTTTAATATTTTTGAATACAGTATATATAAGTTAGCTTCAGTTTCAAACCCCTATATTCATACCTTGAATTCTTCAAATAATTATAAATTTTCTATAGTTCACCTGTGTATAATCCAGCCTATCATGAAAGTTCTATTGATGTTTATAAGGGAATAAGAAAGTGAGTAATGAAACTTCAAGTTTTTCTAATTGGCTTCAAGTTTTCTTTTGATTATTTTTCTTTATGTGCAGGAACAATTAATTCTATATCTGTCCACCACAAGTTCCCTACACAGCTACATTCTTCTTCTTTTAAATAAAATGGGCCCACATATTTTAGTTATTTTTATAGTGTTGGCTATAATCTTATTCTTGTCTTCTACAATACTCCAATTGTTATTTTGCTTAGAATTCTGTAATTCCTTTAGATAAATGAACAGCATATATCATCCCCCAAGTAAGTAAGTCACAAGTTTTATAGTTTGTAATAAAAAGGAAGACAGTACTTGCTTTTCATACTCAAAGTGTAGTGCGATTTATCTTTGTTAGACTAATGGGTTACAAATAGTATCCTCAATGTATGCCCCAAATATTTCTGAGAGTCCCTTGGAGGGAATCCTTCATGGATTAAACCAGCTGTCAATCAATTCATTATGCAAGAGCCTTCTTCTACCTGCTTCTTCAACTTCATATTTCACTTGCTCGCTTCTATCCTTAAGAAAGTTGCTTACAGAGACTCATTTATATTATATCCATCATAAATGCATTAATTCAAAAGTCAAAGTTATCATTTCATAGAAAAGGCAATCCAAAATTCATATGGAACAATAAAAGACCCCGAATAGCAAAAACGCTCCTCAATGGAAAGAACACTGCTGGAGGAATATCAATACCAAATTTCAAACTCTACTATAAAGCCATAGCAATTAAAACAGCTTGGTACTGGCATAAGAACAGACCTCAGGACCAATTGAATAGAATTGAAAACCCAGAAATGAACCTACAGACCTATAGCCAACTAATCTTCAATAAGGGAGCTAAAATACTAGAATGGAAGAAAGACAGTGCCTCTTCAGTAAATGGTGCTGGCAAAATTGGTTAACTACTTGTAGAAAACTAAAACTAGATCCTTATATATCACCCTGCACCAGAATCAACTCCAAATGGATCAAAGACCTTGGAGTCAAAGCAGACACTCTGAAAACATTACAGGATGGAATAGGAGAAACCCTAGGCCTCCTTGGCTCAGGCCGAAATTTTCTAAATAGAGACCCGGAAACACAATAAATCAAAGAAAGGTTGGACAAATGGGATTGCATGAAGTTGCAGAACTTCTGCATGGCAAAGGACATGGCTAGCAAGATCAATAGAAAGCCCACAGATTGGGAAAAGATCTTCACTAGCCATACAATGGACAAGGGTCTCATATCTAAAATATACTTGGAACTCAAAAAATTAAATCCCCCAACAACAAATCCACAAAGAAACAACTACCCAATAAATAAGTGGGCTAAAGACTTGAAGAGAAACTTCTCTGAAGAAGAAAGAAGGATGGCCAATAGACACATGAAGAAATGCTCAACCTCCCTAGCCATAAAAGAAATGCAAATCAAAACAACATTGAGATACCACCTCACCCCAGTTAGAATGGCTATAATCAAGAACTCTAACAACAACAGATGTTGGAGGGGATGTGGACAGAAGGGAACCTTACTTCATTGTTGATGGGAGTGTAAACTTGTTCAACCATTTTGGAAAGCAGTATGGAAGTTCCTCAAAAGTCTTCACATAGAGCTCCCCTATGACCCAGCAATTCCACTTTTGGGCATTTACCCAAATGTTTACAAACAAGACCACACTAAAGCTACCAGCACAACTATGTTTATTGCAGCATTATTTACCATAGCTAAGATATGGAACCAACCCAGATGCCCCTCAGTAGATGAATGGATCAAGAAAATGTGGTATATATACACAATGGAATTCTATGCCTCCATCAGAAAGAATGACATTGCCCCATTTGTTAGGAAATGGAAAGGCTTGGAAAAAATTATATTAAGTGAAGTAAGCCAAGCCCAAAGAAACATAGGTCCCATAGGTCAGATAATGTGAAGTTAGGAAAATGAACCCTTAGATATGTATTTGAATGTTTTTTTCTTTCATGCAATTGTTTCTAACTCATTTATAAGATTATTTCTTTGTAGCTTTGTATGCCCCTCCCCCACAGTATAACCCCTGCTTTCAGTATATTTGATGTCGGTATAATTTGTGGAGGAGATGGGAAAAACAAATCGTTTAAGGATACAGGTGGACCCGATGTAACTATGAGAAGTACAAGTTGTCATGTCGAAAACGAACTTTACAACTTTGTTGGGGGGGGGAGGGAATTTGATGGGGGGGGAGGCTGGGAAGGGATGTGAAGGGTAAACAAAGGAGGAGGCTGCAATGCTTGATAAGAAATGTACTCATTATCTTGCCCATGTAATTGTAACCCTCTGTACAGTATGTTCACAATAAAACAAAAATAAAAATTAAAAAAAGTTATCATTTCAGTTGCTTCTAAACATCTAAGATACCAGAGCAATTCATGGTTTTATTTGAAGTATAGGAAATGGCATATTTACCTATTTCCTGTCACACATGAGCTCAATGAAGTTTTCTTTGTGCTTAAAATTTGAACATATTCTCTGATTCTCCTAACGAAGTTCTGACATAGTCCCAAAGAATAGACTGCAGACAGTCATTCCTTAAGCTATTCTCCTTCTTTTAATGCTTTATCTCAAGTCAAAGTTCCTCTATCCATTTCCAGCTACGGAATGAATACTTCTTTGCTTGCCACTGAAATCAAATAGATACTAGTTAATAGGATTGTGAGCTTTTTTAAATACTAGTAAATTACAACTTTTAGAGCAATGTCTTAGTGCCTTTATTCTATTATAACAAAAGACTAAATGATGGGCAATATATAAATCATAGAAGTTTATTCAGCTAACAGGGTAGAAGATTCAAGAGTGTTGTGTCAGCAGTTGCTCAGCAATAATGAAGGCCTTCTGGCAACAACACATCACATAGGACTATATGCAAGAGGATGCCTTGGAAGATCTGGAAAGATTCAGGTTTGCTACTTTTATTGCAACAGTTCATGCAATAATAGATGCCAGGGGGCTAGGAATATGGCTTAGTGGTAGAGTGCTTGCTTAGCATGCATGAAGCCCCAGTTTTCATTCCTCAGTACCACATAAACAGAAAAAACTGGAAATTGTGCTGTGGTTCAATTGGTAGAATAATAGTCTTGAGCAAAAGAAGCTCAGAGACAGTGACCTGACCCTGAGTTCAAATCCCAAGCTGGCAAAAAGTAGGTGCCATGATAACTACATTGATCTTCTTCAAGGACCTAATCACCTTCCAACTAAGCATCATCTCTGAAAGTTACTACTGCTTTATCATTCTAGCACTGCAGGCCAGTTTCAAAGTTCATGCACTTTTGGTGGACACACTCCAACAGTATCCAATAAGGAGCTTCTAGTTCCTCAACTCCAGCTCAACTTATCAAAGTCTTAATTACTAGTATACAATTTTTTAAAAGAACTCTGTTACTGCTTGTCAGAATATAATGGTTTGAAGGAAAAGCCAGAAAGCCAGAAATGGCATAGATAGGCTAGATTCTCATGCAAGATTGTAGCTCAGCAGAAGTAATAAGATAAATGTCTACACCACATTCATTCAGAGAATACTTTAGGGATCTACTGCTTCAGAGAATCATTTCCACTGTGTTGTCAGTCACTTCCTGTATCTTGAGGATCATGTATAGTACTGTGCCTGTTGCTGGCTGGTATAATCCATAATGTCTATTCTGGAGCTACCTTGTAGTACTAGAGCAGAAGAGATGGTCATATTTCTTATAACCAAACTTACCCTTATACATCAGATGTGTAAACTAGAAACTTATCTTTACATTTAAAATACTTCCAGTTAACAGGGAAATGAGCAGCAATGGCTGATTCTGGTAACTTAGTATCAAAAAGTTGTTGATGGGTAGAAAATGGGATGTCTACTAAAGACTCATGAATTCAAAATTTATTCATGAAAGTGTCTGTATTGGTTGAGCATTTCATTTTGAATAATCTATTTACTTAATGGACAACAATTACAGTACCAGGTGTTATTCATGATAGGGATGAAGATGACTAATGTTAAAAAGAAAAACACTGAAGTAACTAGCTTAGGAAAATTTGTGATGATAAAGTAGAAAATAGAAAGGAATTGTATAATGAGAGAGAAAGGGAGATAAATCTGGCATTGTGATGTCCAAGAAGTATTAGTGAAGCTGGGAATGTTATATGAAAAAACACATTTGAGAGATAACTCAAAAAGAATTGACAGTATCTATTGAATATGAGGATAAGAGCAGTGAAAAAATTTGAGGTGACTCCTAACATTTAATTTACTGAATAGGTGCATTATATTTCTTAAAGTAATGCTTGGGAGGTGTCAATTATAGGCAATGTGAGAACAAATAGTTGTGTGTACATACATGCATCTGTGTGAATGTCAGTGACATAAAAAATGGTTTGAGGGCTGGGAAGGTAGAGCGCTTGCCTTGCATGCCTGAGGCCCTGGGTTTGATTCCTAAGCACCACATAAGAAAAAAGCCGGAAGTGGCGCTGTGGCTCAAGTGGTAGAGCGCTAGCCTTGAGCTGAAGAGCTGAGGGACAGCGCCCAGGCCCAGAGTTCAGGCCCCACGACCGGACCTCCCCGCCACCCAAAAAAAGTGGTTTGATATCGCTATTTTTTTTTTTGTAAAGGTGATGAACAGAGGACTTACAGTTACCTAAGTAAGGTAATGATTATATTTCTTTTTTTTTGGGGGGGGGTCCAGTCGTTGGGTCTGAACTCTGGGCCTGGGCACTGTCCCTCAGCTCTTCAAGTCAAGGCTAGCGCTCTACCACTTGAGCCACAGCGCCACTTGCGGCTTTTTTTCTTTTTGCTTATGTGGTGCTGAGGAATCGAACCCAGGGCCTCAGGCATGCAAGGCAAGCCCTCTACCACTGAGCCACCTTCCCAGGCCATGATTATTATTTCTTTTGAACCATTTTATCCTCTTCTTTTCTTTCACTTTGCCCTCCCACAACTCCTATCCCCCATGTTGTAAAGTTCATTTCCAACATTGTGTATAGTAAGTATTACTGTTTTATTGGTTCACCCTTTGTCCCATTGTTTCTGTGATTTCCCTTCCTTCCTGCAAATCAGATATACTTATATGCAAGACAAAGGATACAAAATAAAACACAGTGACACCAGGGCATAAACCAAAAGGAAAAAAAAGAAAGAACTGCAAATAGCATGTTATAAAAAATCTCTTCTTTCCATTTCTTGGAGTTCATTTTGATAAGCTTCATTTTATATGGTTATATGCACCTAGCTATTGAGCTGTTGTGAGCCTCTGCTAAAAATATCATGAGGGAAACCATTCAGCCTATGTTTCTTTGAGTATTTTTTGCTTCACTTAATTCAATATGTCCCAAGTCTTTCAATTTTCATACAAATGGGGGCAATGGCATTCTTTTTGATAGAAGCATAGAATTCTGATCTCTCTCTCAATATATATACATATGTATATGTATATATATACATATATATGTATATATATATACCACATTTTCATATCCATTCATGTCTGGGTTGGTACTTTATCTTAACTATAGATACAATGCTGTATTAAACATGGTTGTGCTGGTCGCTTTATTATGGCCTTGTTTGTGGTCATTTGGGTTAGTGCCCAAGAGTGGGATAAAATGATAATAGCTAATATGTGTCCCCAGTCAAAAATGTGAGATGCTAGCCAAAAGTACAACTAAAGCAGAAATGACTGCAATTATGGCTCAAATGGCAGAGCATTTTCCTACAAGCTCTGAGTTCAAAACCCCAGTATCAATAAAGAAAACAATAAATTTTAGATACTCATGGAATGTTTTCTCCATGTCACATTGAAAGGAATGAAATGATGTGTGGTATTGATCTGCTTGAAAACAACCTCCATACTTGGTTAATAATATAGTTTTCAAATAAGACGTTGCTAAACATGAGATTCCACATAAACACTGAGCACTTCACTTTAGGTTTTGGAGTTGAGCTGCTTTGTGATTGCTACAGTCACAAATCACAGAAGAAAACTGAAGCAGCATCTTTAATATCGTCATCTATATACAACTTGAAATTTCTTTCAATACCCTAAAGGTAGGAATCTACTACATTGTTATTTTTTCCTATATGCAAGTTGTGATGCTATTATAATTCTGTGCTGATAAACTCTAGTTTTCTAGATTTACAGGCATACAGGAACTCTTAATATCCTAGTTCTAGCCACACCTGTAGGCTGCTCAAGTCTGTAATCCTAGCTAATGCAGGGGAGGAGGGGAGGAGAGTCAGAGATAGTGTTTCAAGGCCAGACCAGACAGGATTTTGTAAGATTCCATTTCAATTTATGGCCAGGTGCTGTGGTGTACACCTGTCTTCCTAACTGCAGGAGTAGACAATAACTGAATATAGTATCATATACCTGTCATCCTAGTGACAATGGAAAGCATCTATAGGGCCTAGGCTGGACTAGGTATAAATAAGACACTATCTGGAAAATAACCAACTTAAAGAGACTGGTATAGTTGTCCAGGGTATAGAATACCTGTTTATCCAGCACAAGGTTCTGAGTTCAATCCTCTCTCTGAAAGAGTATTCTCACTTTAAATCATGTTTTACAAATGTCAGTAGTCATAGATACTCTCTCTGTGTGTGTGTGTGTGTGTGTGTGTGTGTGTGTTTGTGTGTGTGCCAGGCCTAGGTGCTGACCTTGAGCTTTATTGGCTCATGACTAGAACTGTACCACTTGAGTCATAGCTCAACTTATGGCTTTTTGGAGGTTGATTGGGGACTTTTCTGCCCAGGCTGTATTAAAACTACGATCCTCAGATCCCAGCATGGATAATTTCTAAATGGTAAGAATTGTGCATTCAAAATGGTAAGAGTGGAAGTACTTTCTAAATATTCTATGGTATTATTATTTTGGGGTAAAATCTTTTTATGTATTAATGGATTGAGAAATTTTGAAAGTTTACAGTGTGCTGATGACCTTTCATCACACTATGGATTAAAAAACATTGCTGAAATAGACAAGAATCAATGGTGCATCATTTTGCCAACAATGACCTTATTGACTGGTGGAAATAATGTGATGAGAATTTATTCACATGGTCTTGGACAATGTCTTTTTTCATACACTCTGTGCTTGATGATAGAGTAATGATTATTCTGATTTTGTATAATCTACAATGACATTTCACATAGTAAGCTAAAATGATCACTATATCTTGTCAATAAACAGTGACAGTCACAAATTTACTGGGTAAGATACACATTTTTGATATCAAATATAAGAAATTAATTAGCTTATTTGCAATTTAGTACTGAGGAGAATTCATTTTATTTCCACGAAGCAATTTATTTCTATTTTATTTTAGAATGTGGACATTAGTTTTTAACCTGAAGAATAAAAATGACAAAAAGAGCTATCTACTCACAATTTATTTAAAAAATACTCTTGCAAAATGAAGAAATCAAGTTCCTATAAAAGTATAAGTACATGGAATCATATTCACACTGTTGGGGAAGGGGGTATGGCTTTCATGTGTGTGTGTGTGTGTGTGTGTGTGTGTGTGTGTGTGTGTGTGTGTGTGTGTGTGTGTTGGCCTTGGATTTGAACTTAAGGCCTGGGCACTCTCCCTGGTCTTTTTTTGCTGAAGGCTAGAACTCTACAACTCGAGCCACAGCTCTGCTTCTGGCCTTTTGGTGATTAACTAGATATAAGATTCTCACAGACTTTCCTGCCCAGGCTGACTTTGAACCACAATACTCAGACCTCAGTCTTCTGAGTAGCTAGGATTGTGGGTGAGAAACAATAATGCTATGCTTCAATTTTGGAAAGTAACCTAATGACCCTTACATTTTTGTTTATAATTCTAGATACTTTATTAAACAATTTGTAAAAATTTCCAAATCTTCAGATTCTATTTCAGAGTATGGTATCCTAATACTTTTCATTTGGTCTACCACAAAAAAAATATTTTATGTGTGAAATCCCTATTTGATCTTTGTATGTCTGAATTTCCTCTTCCTATAAAGACAACAGTCTAATTGATTTAAGATGCAATTTGAAGGCTTAATTTATTTAATTAATCAGATCTTGAAAAAACTTATATCCATGCTAGTCCTATTTTTGAGGTATTGACAAGTAAGATTTCAGCACATGAGTAAGTAGGAACTGGCACAATCAAGTATCCCTCAGGCATAAGGTTTAGAAGTGGTTTTGGTGACATGAAGAGGTTAGTATTAAACCATGGGCTTCCTAAGACAGAAGAAAAGTACATGTGTGACATTAAGCATATTTGAGATGGAAGCTGAGAGAATGTAGAAGTATAGAATGAAGACCCTTATAAGAAGGGTTTAGCTATACAAAACATGAGGCAACATAGGGAAGCTTAATGTAACAATTATTCGGTGTCACAAGTAAAAGAACACTTTTTGTAATATTAACATTATGACCATTCATATTATCTATTCAAATTTCTTAACTTTCTCAATTTGCTGCATTCTCTTCTTCAATTTGTCTGCTTTTCTTTCACTTTCCTGTAATGTTTCTTCATATTTTCTCCATCAACTTTAGCTCATTGCCTTTTGTCCTACACTCTTGCCACTTTCTAGTAGGCCTCCTTATAAAATCTAGAAGATAACTTTCTTTAAAGAAAAAAATTAAAGTAAGCAGCAGTTAAATAATAAAAAAAAATAGTGATGATGGAGGGAAAAACCCAAACAACTCAGTCATTGTTTGTATTTTTCCCCAAGGAATAAAAACTTGGAAAACATCATTTGTGAGTGATTTTTCCAAGGAAGACTTCAGTGAAAAGGATTGGAAGACACATTTGAATACATGGAGCCATGTTCACATTGTTGGAAAAGAGCTAAATAAATAGAAGAGAAAATATTATCTTTTCAAGATTGTAATTCCTAAGAAATTTGGTGACAAAACAACTGTGCAAGAAATTCAGATATATATATATATATATATATATATATATATATATGGAGAAGTTTTCTTTTTTATACAGATTTATGGCAATGCGAACAGATTAGCATTCTGAGGAAGAGTTTATTCATAACCACGAGAGAAATATTTGGGTAGAAGAGGAAATCAGATGGTTCATTATCCCAAAGGAGACAACATACTGCTGGTCTGTGGATGTCTGAAAAACAGATACATTTTCAGCAGAAAACTGATATTATTTCAATCCTTGATGACTATTTTTTAGTCTTCATCAAAATGAAAAGTGTAGAATCTCTGGAATAATAATGTTGACAGTTGAGTGTTTGAGAAGATCGATAGGAGAACTTTAGTTTTGAAAATGGAAAAGGAAACAGCTACAAAAAAACTTAGGAAAAGTTTTGTTTTCTGGGCTTATAATAGCAGAGAAGGAACATCATTTCTCCCATATCACCCTGTTTTTTTCTATATAGCACCTTAAATTAAACTGTTTCAACTGTTCCAACTGAAAAGTTAGGCTCAATTGAACTTTCTCCCTCCCCCTTTCCTTTGTGAAATATGAGTAATATTAGCTACGTAGCAATATTCCATCAAGTGTAGGAAAATGGAGGGTGCCAGCTAAATTTGAATTTTTAATAGTCCTACTTTTAAGAAATATCGGCTGTTTTAAGATTGACACTAGAAATTCTTATGGTTGGAAATATTATATTCCATAAGATTTTTCTTTTGGTTTTTCTATTTATTTTGTAGAACTATGACAGAAAGAGAGAGGAGACATATTGTTAAAGAAGGGAAGAGAAGAGATATATTGTTACAGAAGAGAAGGGAAGGTCATAGACCACTTTGGTAAGCTAACTGTAATAAATGGTTTCCCTTATCTACAATAACTAGTATATGTCTAGGACAAGCAGAAAAGGTCAAAAACTATGTACATCTGACAATATAAGATGGTACTAAGTGAAATGAACCCCAAGATAGGGACACAAGATGATTTATCTTTCTTGCTATTGTTTTTAATGTACCTATAATGTACTTATAATGTATTATGTGATTTTTTTGTTTCTTTTGCATGTTCTTCCCAGATGGTGTAAACCCTGTTTTCACCGTATTTGATTCCAGTGCCCTGTATCTTGTATATACATTTTTCTAATTTGGGGAGGGAAAGGGAAATAACAAAATGCTGAAATAAGAATACAGGTTGACCCATTGTAACAATGATACTATGTTGAAAACAAACTTTACAACTTGTGGGGTGGGGGGTGGGAGGAGGAATAAGGGAGGTGGGGAGGAAAGGGATGGTAGAGGAAAAACAGAGGAGGGGGTAACAATGCTCGATAGGAAATGTACTCATTTACCCATTGAACTGTAACACCTCAGTACAGTATCTTTACAATAAAAATATTTAACTAATAATAATAATCTGCTCTCAGAAATGTCATATATGTTAAAATTCAAATACTTCTAATCAAGCTAGTTTCCCTTTTACTTGTCTACCTCATGTTGACTATTAAAATTTCTTATCTTGATCACTTTGTCTCATCCTATTAACTATTATCTCTGCTGTATTCGTTTTGTAGTAATCTTTCTTCATATTCCTTTAATCACCTTCAGTTATTTGCCTTTAATCCTAAATTCCTTTCTCTTTTTTTTAATTCTAAAGATGCTGTAGAGAGAGGGGTTATAGTTACATGAATAAGGCAATGACTCCATTACTTGTAGACCATTGTTACTCCTTCCCTTCTTGTTGTCCCACTATCCCTTCCCTCCCACATTCCTCCCCACTCTACCCCATCCCCCACTCCTTCCTCAGAGAAAATATTACAGAAATTGGGGGAAAACACACATTCGCTTATAATGGGGTACTTCCCCCAAACTTCATAAACAGGTTACTTTTCATTTCTTCAAAGAGGCACAAACATTTTGAGAATCCAGCAATGGTGTCTGATCTCAACAATGGCTTCAGAAAATGCAATTGAGGCTACATAGGAACTGGTAGAATTATGCTCATACTGAACTAGCAAAAGAAAGCAAAAAAATAATTGTTCATGATCATAATCCCAAAGAAATGAACAAATAGGAAAACCAACAAAGGAAATCTACAGGGAAATGGGGGGATAAGAGGTGAATCTATCTATCTATCGATCCATCTATCAATTTATCTATCTACCTATATCTGTCTACCTATGTCTATCTATCTATCTGTCTATCTATCTATCTATCTATCTATCTATCTATCTATCTATCTATCTATCTATCTATCTAGAGAAGAGAGAGAGACAGAGAGAGAGAGAGAGAGAGAGAGAGAGAGAGAGAGAGAGAGAGAGAGAGAGAGAGAGAGAGAGAGAGAGAGAGAGAGAGAGAGAGAGAGAGAGAAATCATTCATGACTAAGGACATTCAGGTCAAGTGAAGTGCTGATGGATCGCCACCCCAGAGTAGGAGATAGGAGATAAGACAATATGCAGCTAATATGAGAAGGTCTGAAACACAAATATATTGTTCAGCAGAAAGTTGAGGTACTTTATTCCTTGTTGAGTATATTTTTCAGAGACTTTGCCAGAGAGAAGATGAGAAATGTTTGAAAAAATGTTGTAATATTAGAAAATTGAGAAGATAAATAGGAGAAAAAATTAAAGTTGTGGCTCTGAGAATTTTAGTTTATAAGTAGAAAAGGAAAGATCTCCAAAAATCTTAAGGTAAGCAGTGTTTTTCAGTCCGATAATAGCAAAGAATGGTAGTCAATATAAAGTGGATGAAGATCTATGTTTGTGGCTTATTCCTATAATCCTAGCTACTTACAAGTATGAAATCAGAGGATGAGTTCACATCCAGCCCTGGAAGAAAAGTCTGTGAGAGTCTTATATCCCATTGTCCAGCCAGAAGTGGAGGTGTGGTTCTGGTGGTAGAGTGTTAGCCTTGAAGAAGCCAAGTAAGAGTGTGAAAGCCTGAGTTCTGTCCTCAGTACTGAGGGAGGTGTACTGTCACAGACATGCATGCACACATGTACATCCACACACACATGTGCACACACAAACACATACACCCCACAAAGATGATAAAGAGAAACATCACTTAGCCAATGAAATTCTGTTCCACTTTTATAGCACTTTAAATTAAACTACTTTGGTTGAAAAGCGAGGAGATATTTTAAAGCTTAGGTGATTTTCATCTTCCTCTTTCCTTTGTTAAGTACTAACAAATGTAGTGATACTAGCTGGCATAGCAATTGTAAGCCACCATAGCAATTTTGAGAGCTTTCATTTCCTTCAAGTGTAGGCGAATGGAGGGTGTCAGTTGTATTTTATTTTTATGGTTCTACTATCATGCAATGTCAGCTGTTTTTTGATTGACACTAAAAATCCTTATTGCTAGGATAATTTTATTCCATAAATTTCTTTTTTTCTGAGCTTTATTTTTTTTTTGTAGAATTATGAGGGAAAGAGAAAGATAGGGAAAGGGCAAGAGAGAGGAAGAATGAGAAAGACAGGGAAGAGGAATTGGAATAGTCCTGCTTAATGTTAAATAATGCTGGATCAGTCTTATTAGGAAAATGGGTCACAGAATGCAGATGCAGAGAAGTGATTCTTCAGGATTGCAAGAAATAACTACTCCTTATTTCAGATTTATTTTTGTAAGTTTTGCACACAGATGAATATGATTTTTAACTATTTTTCAATCTTTGATATTACTGGTAGGTTGGTGGGTGATATATATTCATTATATACTTATTATATATTTTATATTTATCATATATTAAGAAAATACACATATATTCATTATATGTTTATTATCTAATATGTAAGTATATATTTATTATATAGTATATGTTCATTTTGTATAATATATGTAATGAAAATATATGTAAATTCATTAAGCTTTGGAATGAACACACACACACACACACACACACACACACACACACACACACACACACACACACATATATATAAGCTTTGGAATGAGCATATATATTCATTAAGCTTTGGAATTTCAAGAAAACCCTTAAGTACTACTATACTACATTCATATTTCCATAACTGTTCCTAGTATCAGCACCTGTTTTTTGAATATCTACTGCATTGAAAGAGCTGAAGATACAGAAGTGAATGCATACTAATAGTTCCCATTTTCATGGGACTCACAATTTGGACAAAAATTCCTTCCCAGAATAGTTAGGTTCAGCATAACACATGCTGAACATAGACTTCCTATGTGTAGTTAATCTAGAGGAGAAAATCAAAAGATCCTCCATGTTTAACCAAAATACTTGCCACATGTCCCAAGTGAAGAAATTAAGACTAATGGGATAGCTACACTTCTAAACTTGCATGCTGCTCTTGACACACCAATGCATTAATACCCTCTTAAACAGCATTCTCATTTACTAAATGATTTAGTTTGTCTGAACTAATTCTTCAGTGGTAAATAGAAACTTCACTCCAAATATTCTTAACAAGTAATGTGTTCTTTACTACTTTGTTATATATTCCCTTGGCATACTAAACACATACATTTATAAAACTATTTATAAATAACAGAGAAGCAGTTCTCAACTGGGAGAGACTTTTATTCTCCATATTACATTTAGAAATCTTTGGAGACATTTTAGGTTATCTCACCTGGATGAGTTCTACTACTTCATCTAACCGATAAAACATGGAGATGCTGCTATAAACATCCCAATATGGAGGCATAGAATTCCATTGTGTACATATACCACATTTTCTTGATCCATTCATCTACTGAAGGGCATCTGGGTTGGTTCCATATCTTAGCTATGGTTAATAATGCTGCAATAAACAGTTGTGCTGGTAGCTTTAGTATGGTCTTGTTTGTGATCATTTGGGTAAATGCCCCAAAGAGGGATTGCTGGGTCATAGGCGAGCTCTATGTGTAGTCTTTTGAGGAACCTCCATACTACTTTCCAAAGTGGTTGAACAAGTTTACACTCCCACCTACCATGCAGTAGGGTTCCCTTCTGTTCACATCCTCTCCAGCATCTGTTGTTATTAGAGTTCTTGATTATAGCCTTTCTAACCAGGGTGAGGTGGTATCTCAGTGTTGTTTTGATTTGCATTTCCTTTTTATTTATTTATTCATTTATTTTTGCCTTGGTGGACCTGAACTCTGGGCCTAGGCGCTGTCCCTCAGCTCATCAGCTCAAGGCTAGTGCTCTACCACTTGAGCCACAGCGCCACTTCTGGCTTTTTCTGTTTATGTGGTGCTGAGGAATCGAACCCAGGGCCTCATGCATGCAAGGCAAGCACTCTACCACTTAGCCACCTTCCCAGCCCATTGATTTGTATTTCTTTTATGGTTAAAGAAATTGAGCATTTTTTCCTGTGTCTATTGGCCATCCTTCTTTCCTCTTCAGAGAAATTTCTCTTTAAGTCTTTAACCCACATATATTGGGCAATTATTTCTTTGAAGATTTGTTAGGGGATTTAATTTTTTGATTTCCAGGTGTATTTTAAATATGAGACCCTTGTCCATTGTATGGCTGGTGAAGATCTTCTCCCAAACCGAGGGCTTTCTATTGATCTTGCTAGTATGTCCTTTGCCATTCAGAAGCTCTGCAACTTCACGCAATCCCATTCGTCTAACCGTTCTATGATTGTTGTGTTTCTAGGTCTCTATTAAGAAAATTTCGGCCTGTGCCAAGGAGACCTAGGGTTTCTCCTATTCCGTCCTGTAATGTTTTTAGGGTGTCTGCTTTGACTTTGAGGTCTTTGATCCATTTGGAATTGATTCTGATTCAGGGTGATATAAAAGGATCTAGTTTTAGTTTTCTACAAGTGATTAGCCAATTTTGCCAGCACCATTTACTAAAGAGGCTGTCTTTCTTCCACTCTATTTTTTTTAGCTCCCTTATGGAAGATTAGATGACTATAGGTCTGTTGGTTCATTTCTGGGTTTTCAATTCTACTCCATTGGTCCTGAGGTCTGTTCTTGTGCCAGTCCCAAGCTGTTTTGATTACTATGGCTTTGTAGTAGAGTTTGAAATTTGGTATTGATATTCCTCCAGCACTGTTCTTTCTGTTAAGGATCGTTTTTGCTATTCCAGTTCTTTTATTGTTCCATATGAATTTTTGGATTACCTCTTCTATTTCCTTGAAGAATGAGGTTGGAATATTGATTAAGTATCACATTGAATTTGTAGATTCTATGCCTCCATCAGAAAGAATGACATTGCCCCATTTGTTAGGAAATGGAAAGACTTGAAAAAATTATATTAAGTGAAGTAAGCCAGAACCAAAGAGACAAGTTCCATGGTTTCCCTTATTTACAATAACTAATATATGTTTGAGACAAGCAGAAAAGGTCAGAAAAGATGTTAGATGAAACGAACCTTAAGATAAGGACACAAGTGTTTTTTTTTCCTTTCTTGCTATTGTTTCTAAGGTATTTATAAGGTACCACATGATTTTTTTGTTGCTTTGTATGTCCCTCCTCCACAGTATAACCTCTGTATTTGATGTTGGTATAACTTGTGGAGGAGAAGTGAAAAAACTAATTGTTTAAATATGGATACAGGTGGACCAATTGCAACAATGAAATGTACAGGTGCTATGTTGAAAAACAAAGTTTCCAACTTTGGGGGGGGACGGGGAGGGGCAAGGGGAGTTTAGTTGTAGAGGTGGGAGGGAAGGGATGGTAGGGGAAAAACAAAGGAGGAGGCAACAATGCTTGATAAGAAATATACTCATTACCTTGTGCATGTAATTGTAATCCCTCTGTATGGTATTTTCACAATAAAAACAACTTATGAAAAAGATATGCAGAGGATGGCTTTTACCATAAAGAACTGTATGGTTCAGAATTGAAATAAATTGCCAATATTTGCAAATCTTGGTTGAGAAAGTAGTTTGGAGATGAGGTCCCAGAGAGAAAATAACCTCAAGCCACCACATTCTTTTGCATTCTCCTGATCCCCAAGTCAGTTGTCCTGTCTCTTTATTGATGTTTTTCTTTTTTGTGTGTGACACAGTGTAATTCAAGGTTTCTTGAAACTTTAACAAGTGCTTATTGAATATCATGCTTCTTTTATCACGGGAAAAGGCTTAAGTGTCTCATCAATAGAATCTGAAAGCTCCTATATCTTTCCGAATGCTCTTTCCCCTGTTTTATTTTTTTGTGCTCAACTGCAATTTTTCTTTAACAAAAATATTCCCACTGGGGCTGGGAAGGTGGCTCAGTGGTAGAGCGCTTGCCTTGCATGCCTGAGGCCCTGGGTTCGATTCCTCAGCACCATATAAGCAAAAAGAAAAAAAAAGCCAGAAGTGGTGCTGTGGCTCAAGTGATAGAGCGTTAGCCTTGAGCTGAAGAGCTGAGGGACAGCGCCCAGGCCCAGAGTTCAGGCCCCACGACCGGACCCAAAAAAAAATATTCCCACTTACACACCCCACTTCCCCACCCCTTCAAGTCGTTAAGTATTTATCCAATGTAGTGTCTAGTGAGTATCATTGTTGGATTAGTTCATCCTTTGTCTTGCTGTTTCTGTGATTCCTTTTCCCTTCCACGGATCAGCTAAGTTTATATATAAGACAAAGGATACAGAAAACTAAAAATATACTGTTTTCTCTATATTTGAGGTCGGTATAATTTGGGGAGGGGAAGGGAAAAAACAAAATGTTTAAATAGGGATACAGGTTGACCCACTGTAACAATGAAATGTACAAGACACTGTTGAACAATGAACTTTACAATTTAGGTGGTGGTGGGGGAGTGTAATCGTGGAGATGGGAGGGAAGGGATGGTAGGGGAAAAACAAAGGAGGAGGCAACAATGCTTGATAAGAAATGTACTCATTACCTTGTTCATGTTACTATAACCCCTCTGTACAGAATTTTCACAATAAAAACCTTATAAAAAAAGAAAACTAAAACATAAAGAAAAAAAGAACTGCAAACAGGACATAATAATAACTATTTATTTCCAATTCTTGGAGTTCATTTTGTTCCAGTTCATTATGCACTTAGGGATTGGGCTATTGTGATCCTATGCTAAGAATATCATACATATATTCTAGTTATTACAAACCAGGGAAACCATGAAACCTATATTTCTCTGGGCCTGGCTTTCTTCACTTAATATAATTTTCCCCAGGACTTTCCATTTCCTTAGGAATGGGGCAATGACATTCCACATCTTCTTTGATCCATTCATGTACGGAGGGCCATCTGGGTTGGTTCCATATCTTAGCTATGGTGAATAATGCTGCAATGAACATGGTTGTGCTGGTAGCTTTAGTATGTCCTTGTTTGTGGTCATTTGCGTAAATGCGCAGGAGTGGGATTGCTGGGTCATTGGAAAGCTCTATATTTAGTTTTTGAGGAACCTCCATACTACTTTCCAGAGTGGTTTACACTCCCACCAACAATGCAGTAAGGTTCCCTTCTGTCCACATCCCCTCCAGCATCTGTTATTATTAGAGTTCTTGATTATAACGGGTATGGTGGAATCTCAATGTTGTTTTGATTGAATTTTTCTTATGGCCAGAGATGTTGAACATTTCTTCATCGGTCTACTGGCTCTTCAGAAAAGTCTCTCTTTAAGTCTTTAGCTCACTTGTTAATGGGGTCGTTATTTCTTTGAGGATTTATTTTTGGGGGGAGTTAGTTTTTTGAGCTTTAAGTATATTTTAGATATGAGGCTCTTGTCTGTTGTATGGCTAGTGAAGATCTCCCAATCTATGGGCTTTCTATTGATCTTGCTATTTATGACCTTTGCCATGTAGAAACTCTACAGTTTAGTTTATCCAACTTTCTTTCTCCCATTTATCTCTTGAGTTTAACTACCTGATTTTTTTATCCACAAGTAGCATATATTTTGAAAGTGAGCACTAGTGGCTTGTCACTTCCCTCTGATCTGAGCGAGGAATCATCATCTGCTTTTACTCATCAAGAATCAAATCCAAAATCACCTTGATTTTAGACTTCCCAGCTTCTACAACTGTGAGAAATTAAACATTATATTATTTTAATTGTTATGTAAAGGTGATGAACAGAGGGATTACAGTTACATAAGTCAGGTAGTGAGTTCATTTCTTTTTCAAATATCACCTCTTCCCTCATTTTCTCCCAATTTTTCCCTCCTCAACCCATCCCCCACAAGTTGTATAGTTCATTTTCAACATAGTTTAGTGAGTATCATTTGTCCTACCATTTCTGTGCTTCTCCTTACTCTCCCCGAAACAGATAAACTTAAATACAATACAAATAGTACAGAAATAAAAAACAGCGACAAAAGAGAGAAAGAAATAAAAGAAGAATAACAAAAATCTTCTTTTCATTTCTTGGAGTTCATTTTGGTATTTTTGTTAAGCAAACCAGCCAATTTTAGTATAGCCATTTTAGTATAGATGTACAAGCAGAGCAAGAGTTTTATTGAGCTCAATAAATACCTAGGGCAAATGACAGTGTAATAGAAAGTTCTGTAATATATGGATCTAGGTAACTTTTAAATGACTTGTAACTCTCATTAAAATGACTTACTTAAAGTTTCAGCCATTTGGTTTTTTTTCTTCCTGAGAGCTTATGGTGACTATTTAGTCAAATTAAACCAAATCTGTTTACATGAGCTTGTTTAGCAACTGAGGTTCAACTCTGGATTGAAAGAAAGACATCTGGTATAGACACCATTCTCAATAAACTCACTAGAAGTAGACTGAAGTGTTAAATGTGGAGAGGTCTGGGAAAGATTAAAGTAGTCCAGCTTTCAGCGAAGAGCCCATGAGAACTCAGAAATTTGTGTTGAGTTTCTCTTTGCCACAAATGATGTCTTAATATTAACTGGTACTGCTAAGAATATCTTTAATTTTATTTAATTAAATTTGTTTATTCCATTATAAATTTACTAATATAGCTAATTATCGAAGTGTTCAGTTTTCATGCCAAAATCATCTAACTTCTTACAGATAAAAAATTGGATTGTGTGGCATTCATAAACTCTGATTCTTTAAATGAATAAAAACCATAATCTACTTCAGTGTCAGTGGCTCATGCTTGGGATCTTTGCTACTCAGAAAGCTGAGAAGGGAGGATCATGGTTCAAAACCAGCCTGGGCAGGAAATTCCATGACGCTCTTATCTCCAATTAACGACCAGAAAACTGGAAGTGAAATTATGGCTCAAGTGGTAGCCACAATGCTAGTTTTGAGCAAAAAACTTGGGGACAGAGCTCAGACACTGAGCTTAAGTCCCAGAACCACATGTACTCATAAAAAACCCCACCACCTCCCTTTGGAACTGAGATTGGTTCTGTAATGCTGATGTGAGAATAGTGTGGGTTTCAAGATAAGAAAGGATGTCTACAAAAGGCAGAGATCCCACTAAGATTGGGCAGCCTAGGCTTCTGACACTAGTGCTTAATATACATTCACCATCATACCTGGTCTGGTGGCTCATGCCTATGAAAATCAGCTACTTGAGAAACATGGGTAGGATGATCATTATTAGACACCATCCCTAAACAAAAATGTGAGATTCTGTCTGAAAAATAACAACCCCAAAATAAGACTAGGGAACTGGCTTGTCTAGCCAATAGACTGCTTGTCTAGCAAAGACACATACACACATGCACACACACACCATATATATGTATATATGTGTGAATACATATATATATATAAGTATGCATATATGTTTGTATATATATTTAGATAATGTACAATTGATAGATGTAATGAATGTAGTTCTAGAACACTTCCTCTATTTTTTCACATATTCTATCATGAGTTAGAATAAATTAACCTTAGGATTCAGTGTTCTCATTTAATGCTTTTATTAAGTAGTAATCTAACCCTTGGGTCTGTAAACATTGACTAGTGACATTGTCAGTTGTTAAAGTTAGCTCTTCATTTCTATTTGAAGAAGTTTTGTTGACTGTTATTATGATTATGATATGATTATTATTAGTAGTAAACATGCAAAGTAGTTTCAATTCAACAGTCAGTTTGTGAGTACAATGCATCTTGATATATCCACCCCTCCCATTGTCTCCCCCATCTCTCCAAGCCCCATCCATCCCTTCAAGTAACCTGGTTTCATTTTCACATATGAACATGGAATATTATGACTGTTTTTGTTGCTCTTTCTCTCACCATTTACCTGCCCCTTACCTTGACCATTTTCACCACTCTTCGATACTTATCCAAAAGATTACACATAAGGATTCAGTGAAGACACTCGAGTTTATTGCTGCACTGTTGACAATATTCAAGTTATGGCAAGAGTCCAGGTGCCTTACAATGGATCACTGGATAAAGAATACACAGGCACACACAAACACACACACAGGCACAATACACACAAACACATTTTACTTATTCATATAGAAGAATAATCATACCGTTTGCAGGAAAATGAGTGGATCAAAAGAATTATGAATAAGAAGTAACATAAGTTATATTCAGAGACAGAAACAGCTCATGCTTTCTTTCACATGTGGAAGTTAAATATAATTCTAAACACGTATAAAAGCATACGTAGGATCATATACACATATTCAGAAATGGAAATTTTCTTCTTTAATAAAAGAGTTTAGTCAAGATGAAACAATGTTTCCTTCCCCAAACAAAACATTCTGGTGTTATATAATTCTTTTCTCATTGTTGAAAATGTATATAGTATATTACTGACAATTGACTCTGGGGATATGCTAACATCACAGGCACCAAAAATGAAAAGTATAATCATCCTACTAAAATGCAAAGTTGGACTGGTGAAGATATGTAGGAATTATGTCCAGGTTTTTTCCTTTTTCAACTCTTTTTCTTAGGTGTTTTCAAATGAATACTCAGAATTCTCTGCTGTTAGTGCTAAGTGAGGAAACATCCAATCCTGTCTGTACAAACTTTCCTCCTAGCTTTGTTGTTCACTATTGTGAAATGGGGAGTGGGTCATTTAAGCTTTCTGCCTCTTGATTCCATATACTTTAAAAAGTACATAGAGTTTTTTGTTTCATTTTTTACCTGTTTAGAAAGATAAATATATGTTCACTGTAGAAAAGGCAAGTCATATGGAACATATAATAAATAAAAACAAAAGTTTCACCTCTTACACATACTCAATTAGAAATATTGTTTCTGCATTTATATCCTTCCCAATATGGCAAAATCTAGGGGTGAAATCCTTAGATGAATGCTACTTTTCTTTTAATATTTTGACTCATAGTGCTATGTTACTTTCACAAGTATTACTATCTGGCATTCTTCCACGTCTGCCCTAAAGTACCTCTTTCTTCATACCCTTGACTATATTACAGATTGCCATTACTTTGACCTTTGTCAATTTGATTATCACTGTCCTCTGGTCATTGTATGTATTTGAAATGCACATATTTGATATTGTAGGAAAGCATTTTGAAAATATAAGGTGATACGACAATGACAAGCATTATTTTCAACATCTACTCTTAATGAGAATAACTTGGAATAATATCATCTGTATGTAGTGTGTGTGTGTGTGTGTGTGTGTGTGTGTGTGTGTGTGTGTGTGTGCTGATTCTGGGTCTTGAACCTATAAGGTGCTGTCCCTGATCTTTCTTACTTTAAGACTAGCACTCCACAGCTTTAGCCACAGCTCCACTTTTTGGTGGTTATTTGGTGATAAGAGTCTCACAGTTTTTCTGCCTGGGCTGTCTTCAAACTGCAAACCTCAGGTCTTAGCCTCTTGAGTAGGGCTGGACTATACATTTCTTTGTAGAGTGTTTTTGAGGACATTAGTGATGGCTAGGAATTTCATCTCTTCTAGAGATTCTAAAGTGCATTTGCTTTTTCTTCTTTATATGGACCACAAGTACAAGATCTTTTCAAGAATGTATTTTTACATTGCCTTTTGGTACCATTGCATTGTAGATTGTGTTCCTGTAGTGATAATGTGATTCAATCTGTGTTCTGATCTTTGGGGGGGGGGAAATTAGATATTGCTAGTTTAAGTACCATTTTTTATTCGTTAGCATATAAAGGCATAAAATAAAACATTCATTTCAGCGTTAACAATATCTAATTACTGACATTTCTTTCATCACAGTTTCTATCATCTTTTTATTGTCTGTAGTCAAACTCTTTTATATGCCCTACAGAATGTCTCATCTTTTTTATTTCTTTTAAACTTCATTATCTTTTTGATGACACAGTAATTTTCTTTCTATCTTTTATCTCTCTATTGCTGACATCCTCACTTCTTTTTCCTTTTCTTTTTTACAACTATGCAAGTCATTATCCATTTGTTTTGGTAACTTTGAATGGAAAATTCAATTTCTATGAAATATATGCCAGTATTTTTAAGTACTTAATTAAGTTCTTGAAAGGTTAGGAGAGCAGATTAAACAAAAACTGTATAAATGTGATAAGACAGCTTCCTCATGGGAATCCATCCAGGAGGATTTTGGGTGAACAGTGACAAATTACATTTAAATTGATACTCTATTTTCTGCCAATGTCTTCTCAAGAAATCTAGTCTTCCTCCAGGTACTTCCTAAGAGGTCTGTCTTATGATCTTGAAATTTAATGCTTATAAATGATCTTGAAATTTAATGCTTATAAATGATCTTGAAATTAATGTTTATAAATCTAAATGCATATTAAAGTAAAACAGTGTACATTATCAACAAAAATGGGTGTCAAAAAGGGCTATGTAGAATTGAGAAAAAAAGTATAAACAACTATGAATAATAAAGTGTATTTGTACTTATCAACATTTTTTTTCCTCAGAATGTTGGGATCCATCCTGTTTGATATATACAGTTAATTACTCAGATTCCCTAAGCTCCTTGCTATTGTAGAAAAAGAAACATATTCAATTGAGACATAGGAAAATAGCATGTCATTTTTCATTGGCATTACTTATCCCACAGCTGCCATTCTGTGATCATCATCTTTTCCCCTGTTTGGATGTTCTTTGTCCTTTTAATTGGGGTTGTACCATTCTGATAAGAAAAATGTAATCACACTTGTCAGTTATATTTGCATGTGTAATCATATTTCTCCAAGAAACACACAATTCTTATTAAAATCAAACCAAGAGAGACTAGAAGGAAAAGATGCCCGTCCTTTGTTTCTGTTGTCATGATTTAATATGTTTTGGAAGCTTCAGAGCTTGTGAAATAAAGGTAGTTGTGTAATAAACTGGTAGGAGGGAGAGCATGACTGAAAGCAAAGGTGATTTGAAAACAAATTCAAGAATGTTTACTGAGCATGTCACCACCAATAAAGAAATATGGGATAGGAAGTGAAGTACAGATTTAACAGCCTGGCTTCTGAAGTTGAAAAAAACTTTGTTGTGAAACATGGCTTTTCCCCTGATCAGTTATAGATACCTCACCTGTCCTGTAAAATGCAGGCGATGGGAGAGCCTTTCTTTAAGGTTTATGAGAATAGAAAGAAGTAATACATGTAAAGTGGTTAGCTTGGTGACTGATTCATTACTAATAACACATTCATTGATCGCTAGATGCATCAATTGCACAAGGGTTTTCCATGGAATTACTCCATAAATGCTTAATTTATGGTTCTTTCTGATACTTGTGCATATTTTTAGGTATAAAATATTCATTTTAGGTATCTAAAACTATCATTTGTTTGCATGTATGAATATAATGTGTGTATTAAATTATATTCATATGTATAAATGAATCAATATATATGTGTGTGCATTTATGTGTATATATGATGTATGTATTACATATGTTTATGACTATTTGTAGAAAATTAATAGCAGGAGGGAATTGTATTTCTCTAAAATAATATAAAGATAACCATTTAGAAATTCTTCAGTTCTAAAATAATATAAAAATAACCATTTAAAAATTCATCAGTGTATTTATTCTCATCTAAATGTTCATTTTAACATATTTAATATTTATATAATGGAATAGATCAAAGCAATTACTTATAAATGTTGATAACTCTGGATAATATGAAAGTTTCCAATAATCATCTACATATGTTACTGAATATCTATATGTGTTGCTATCTTATCTATCTTATCTATCTTATCTATCTATCTTATCTTGATATATTTTAAGTCACAGTCATATTTCAAGATTTTATTTATAACCAATGACATAAATGTACCTTTGAAAAGCAATGCAGCACTTACAAGTATTTCAATGTGCTCAGCAGTGCATACTATCTAATTTAATAACACATCTCAATAAATAGGATTATTTTCTTATTGTATTTGCATGAAGAAAATATAAAGCTTAGAAATCATAAGGATATTATCACAATCCTGAGTGGGCATGTGGTAAAGTCAGAATTTGAACACAGAAATTCTAATTTTAAATGTTATGACCTTTCCTCCCATCAACACTCTATTCAAAAAGCCTCAGAGTGCAGAAGTGCCTTGAGAGTTCCTGGAGCTTAGTCGAAGAAGTGTATTTCAGACAGATTTCTTTTAGAGGCCCATGCATACCATAAAAATCATATGTATTCTGAATTCCATTAATAATATTTTCATGTTTATTATAGGTAAAAAACAATTGTCCTCTTGACCGTTACTGGAGGGCTTCAGCGCTTCATTGTGTTCCTATCCACAACTCAACCTGGTGATGTAATTACTAGCAGTACTGGTAATGTGAATTTATTTGAAGAGAGATGAACTGCATTTGTCAGTTTCATATTATCCTCAATCATATCCTCTCAAAATATTTGAGATTGAAAAAAAGGAGACATGCTGCTTTCCTTGGAATCAACATTTGGAGTAGAAACAAAATATTTTTAAGGCATTATTTCATATGCTCATCAAGTATCCATACTAATTATTCATTGACATGAATGATTCCTTAGTTCAGAAACAGGATACCATCATTAGAATGCTGAACTTACTCCTAAGCAAATGCCTTGCTGCTTATTTCAAGTTTAAGAGAATGTCTTAAGTGCTTCTATCAGCCACTTTAGCTTAGATTGTTGCCAGATAACAGGAGGTATGAGGAAGGTAATGCAGTTTCTTAACAGTCTTATGCTTGTGTATAAAACAATATAGCTTTGGTCTACTTAAATGATATTATTTTAATTACCAACTATCAGAACAGACCTTTTCATCAAATAATTGAATTTTATTTTTACTCTGCTGACTGTAATGGCCACATATTCCAGACTTATGTCAAAGCAGCCTAGATATATTGGTGACAAAGAAGAAACTTGTAAATGCAAAGATGTTGCATTGAATTGAAATGACTGCTATTATTAAAATGAATCAACTGTTAGAGCAGCACATAGGAAAGAGTCACCATTTGGACACTTTTTTAATAAACACACACAAAAAATATAGATGAAAATTGATCAGCACCCTCTCCACATAGTGGAGTAAAAACCTAAACTTTTTGCTAACTTTGGAAATTATTCAGAATATAAATATAACAATTCATTTATTGATTTTGCATCCTCAGAAATATCAAGAAGAATTGTGTAGTATGAGTCTAGACCTTGGACTTACTGAAATCAATATGTATGTCTCAGGTCAATCAATTTATTGATGCTCATCTCAATGAGAAGTCAGTATGTGTATAATACCCCTATGGTATTTCAGCCCAGAAACTTTATCATCTTGAACTTAGTTTTGCTTCCCTAAGAATGTTTTTGTCCCTCCTGATTTTATATGATCTGTCATGTTCAAAAGAATTTATAATTAATTTCTATTTAATATTTTAGGCTATTTGCTTCTCACACTTTAAATTACTTAGAGTAGATAAAACCAAAGTAAACTCATCATAGTTTTTAATAATGAAATTTTAATCAGTTATATAGAAATTATTTAAAGCTATGAATCATAATCATAGATTTTTTTCTGAAGGAATTATATTTTAAAACAAGGAAGTACATAAAATTGTGATAAATAGGTGAAAAATCTCTTAAAATAATTCTTGTGTGTGGCACTGATAAGTTGATTAATTGTGGTAAGGTAGAAAATATGCATCACATGTAAACAGAATTCAAAGCTAATGTCACACTGTAGTGAAGAGCAACAGATCAGCATTACATCTGATTCATACATTTGGTATTTGGACTAATCATATCTATTTTGCAGTGAGTGTCTACCTTCATCAGGAACATCTGCATCTCTCTTGACATATATTTTGTTTATTTTCCCAAGTACTTGTGCATTGCATATATTTTTCTGTAAGAGGCAAAAAAGGACATTGGCTGTTTTATACATTCTTCCTAGAACTAAAAGCTGGGTTGTTTAAAAGTACTTCTGACAGTTATCCACAACAGAGACAATCATACCTGAATCATGATTTTTTTTTAAAATTTTTGCCTCAAACAACATCTGTATGGTACCCACCATGATATCAACTGCCATTAAATGCTTTTCTACTGAGTGATGGAGAGATCAAAGTCATGACTTATAGAGGTGAATCACTTTTAAGAGGGCTTAGATACCTCATATATACCTGATCAGGAAATTTCAAGTCTTCAGATGAGGCCAGTGGGTTTGCATTTGATTTTAATTTTCAAGTTGTGCCCATGAATGTATCTACCAAATAGTCTACAAGGTCTCAAGTTGCCACCCTTTTATTGCTGTCACCTGTTAAGGCTAAAACATGGCTACCATCTTCTCTCACCTCTTGCCTCTTGGCCTTTTGATTGAAGTTACAGAAATTCAACATTGACTTAACTGCCTGATTCTTAATGCTCTTATTTAGTGATTTTGTTATTAGTTTGATTGAATTTGCTTTTGCTCTGTTTCTGCTTCATCAAAAAATCTTGAAATTACTGTCCTCTACCCAAGCTTTATAACTCATCTTTTTCTCCTTCCCTTCCTCCCTCCTTCCCTCCCTCCCTCCCTCTCTCCCTCCCTCCCTCCATACCTTTCTTTCTTCCTTCCTTCCTTCCTTCCTTCCTTCCTTCCTTCCTTCCTTCCTTCCTTCCTTCCTTCCTTCCTTCCTTCCTTCCTTCCTTCCTTTTGTTTCTCCCCCCCTTTTTCTCTCTGCCTCCCTCCCTCTCTCCCTCCCTCCCTCCCTCCCTCTCTTCCTTCCTTCCTTTGTCTCTCTTTCCTTCCTTCTTTTACTTCTTTTCTTTGACAGGAGTAGGGGTTCAATCTCAGAATGTCATGCTTGGTAGGCTTTTGTGATACTGTTGAGCCACATCTCCAGCCCTGCTTTTTGCTGGTATTTTATTTAATTAATTTATTTTTTGTGCAGGTCATGGGGACTGAACTCTGGGCCTGGGCACTGTCCCTTAGCTCTTCAGCTCAAGGCTAGCACTCTACCACTTGAGCCACAGTGCCACTTCCAGCTTTTTCTGCTTATGTGGTGCTGAGGAATAGAACCCAGGGTCTGATGCATGCCAGGCAAGCCCTCTACCACTGGGCCACCTTCCCAGCCCTTTGATGGTATTTTAAAGATATGGTTTTAAGTCCCACATGGGGATAAACCTGAGCTTACATGTCAACCTACCACTATATCCAGAGTCCTTCTGTGGAGACAGAGTACCATGGATTTCTTTGCTTAGCTGCCTGCCACTACATCTTCTCATCCTCTGGATCTTGGGAAAGATTACTAGCTCACCACTGCACTTAGCTGTTCCCTAAGAGATATTCACACAAACTCTTGTACTTGGGCTAGCCTGGCACTGTGATCCTCACATTCTCAGTCTCCCAAAATAGCTAAGGTTCTCCCAAAATGGCTAAGGTTACAGTCACATAAACAAAATACAATAACGTTCCCAGGATCTGCCAGCACATCAAATTGATAACTCATATATATCCTTAGCTTTGTTAAATGTTGGGAAGATTGTTTTAAACAACCCTCATGAGAAATGAGTCTTTATGATTTCTTTCACTCATTGGAGCTGCTGTGTCAGGGTCAGCTGTAATTTATTGGCTGCCATTTCTAGTCATTCTTAGTGTTCATCTCCTCCAATCTGACCATTATTGGTCATTCTTCATTAGTAAACCTTCCTGCTTCTTGATTGGCAGATACTGTTCTTACGTTAGTTATTGCTTTGCTTTTGTCTTCTACTTTGGTCAAAATATATTTTGTTATTCTTGATGTAAACGGGGTCTTTTTCAGTTTCACTATTGAGTTTATTGTCCTCATACACATTCCCTGTTTTTTTCATCACAATTTCTGCTATATTTTGAGTAACCCTCAAATGGATACACTTCCCTGATATCTCTAGGCTGGTTGTTTTAATTGCTTTAATCATTTTTCCTTTAGAAATAGCATGCTCTTATTTCTGTGCAATCTTTGTCAACTTCATGCTTTACCTGAAATTCAAATGCGAATTTCAAAGAACATGTGTGATGTTTCAATGTCATAATAAATGTATCCAGTAGAGTTCGTATGTCATCTTGCTTGTTACTCAGAGATGTTTCAATTGACAGTGTATTTCCTAGCCTTCATCTTCATCATGGCAAACTCACCATGTTCCGTTTGTTCCACCTGCCTATTGGGGCTCCATCATTACATGATTTATTTTTGTTGCATCGCTCACTCAGCAACGAAAATTATCAGCTTAACCCCACACTATTTTAGGAGCTTTCCAATTGGCATGTCTGATGTCAGTCTTTTCATATATTACTCCACTTTTCATACTGGTTCTAAGGTAGCTTTGTAAAATATGGCTAAGAGTGTATATTATTGAAGAAAAAGGAAAAAAATAGATGACTACTAGTGGCCCATGGAATACAGTCTAAACTATCAAGATTAGCATTCATAGGTTACCCAAACTTATTTTAGCCAGCATTCTCAGATCACCTCCCAGTGCATATTCTTCCATGAGACCTAATTTGAACCATTTTCCTCTGGAAATCATGTATTTCAAGCCCTCTACTCTAGATCCTGATTAACTTGGAATATGTTGTCTCAACTTTTCTCACTGTCATTGAAAACTCATTCATCCTGAAAGCATTAAAGTCCCTTTTCACATTGCATTGCCATTGATTATCTCCTTTTTCTAGTCTGTAAACACTTCTGAATCAGACAAATTTAGTCCTAAGGATTCCTTTACTTGGCTCCTCCCCCACACCTCCCAGTCTGTTCCTCTTGATTCTACATATAGAAGTGTTTGGTAAGTACTTTTGATACGTTATTACAAATCCATGAGACTTCAGAGACCCTTGGAAGCAGCTTAACACACCTTTTCAAATGGGAAGTATTTTACCATTAACTGTATGCTGTGGTTCATGTCTATAATCCTAGCTACTCAGACGGCTGAGATATGGAATATCACATTTTGGAGAAAGCATAGGTAGAAAAGGCTATGAAATCATGTCTCCAAAATATCAGCCCCAAAACTAGTTTGGAAGTGTGATTCAAATGGCACAGCATCAGCTCAACAGGCAAATCTGAGCAAGCGTGAGGCCCTGAGTTCAAATTATACTACCAGGAAAATAAACACCAACAGCATAAAACCAATGAAACAACCACATCAATCAAAGCATAATTTAGTAAAAGTCAAAATCAGAAATGAAAAACAGGCTATACTCATCAACCCTTTTCTGAAGAGCAAGTATAAAATATTTAATATTTACATAAAAAGTGACTTCATTGGCCTTCATTACACAGGGCCCTTCACCTCAATGCTTCACTTATGCCATTATTTTCCGAATATACACTCAGAGGGCTAACAATTCCTGGAGAACTTAATTACTAGAGCCGCCAAAATTTAGCTGATAATTGCCATTACTGCTGTGTGTGTGTGTGTGTGTGTGTGTGTGTGTGTGTGTGTGCGCGCACGCGCGTGCGCGCGTGTATGCACTCATGCTTGCGCTCGTACTGGGAATTGAACTCAGGGCAACTTGCTCCTGCTTAGCTTTTTCTGCTCAAGGTTGACACTCTACCAACTGGACCAGCCGCATCTCTGCTTCTGGCTTTTACTGGTTAAGAGACTGTTCTGTCTGGGCAAGGCTTCAACCATGATTCTCAGACTGCAGCTTCCTGAATAGCTAGAATGACTGGCATAAGACACTAGGGTCCAGCTACTGATAGTTCTTGCTATTGAGAGTTGGAGGGTATTTGGAAAGGTAGTTATGGATTATAAAGTGAATATTCACCAAACATAAGAAAAATATTTGCATATAGAAAGCTAGATATGCACAAAACTGAAAGTTGTAACAAAATGAAATACAACAAATAAGCTCAAAGGCATCACCTTGAAATATATTTGCTATTCAAAATACTTTAAAATGCTTAATTTTCAATAATTTTATTAAAATAATTAATATAAAAAGGTGTCAATGTAAATAAAAGATCTTTTTAGCTTTTAACCTTTTCTGCTTGTCCTAGACATATACTAGTTATTGCAAATAATGGAAACCACGGGACCTATGTTTCTTTGGGCCTGGCTTACTTCACTTTATATATTTTTCCCCAAATCTTTCCATTTCCTAACAAATGGGGCAATGCCATTCTTTCTGATGGAGGCATAGAATTACATTATATATCTATATCTATATCTATCTATCTCTCTTTCTATCTATATATCACATTTTCTTGATCCATTCAACTACTGTGGGGCATATGGGTTGGTTCCATATCTTAGCTATGGTAAATAATGCTGTGATAAACATAGTTGTGCTGATAGTTTTAGTATGGTTTTGTTTGTGATCATTTGGATAAATGCCCAAAAGTGGGATTGCTGGGTCATAGGGGAGCTCTCTGTGGAGTCTTTTGAGGAACCTCCATACTACCTTCCAAAGTGGTTGAACAAGTTTATACTCCCCCCAACAATGCAGTAAGGTTCCCTTCTGTCCACATCCCCTCCAGCACCTGTTGCCTTTCTAACTGGGGTGAGGTGGACTCTCAATGTTGTTTCGCATTTCTTTTTTTTTTTTATTTTAGATTTTTTTTCATTGTGAGAATACTGTACAGAGGGGTTACAATTACATGGACAAGATAACGAGTACATTTCTTATCAAGCATTGTTGCCTCCTCCTTGTTTCCCCTTCCCATCACTTCCCATACCCCTCCCATCCCCCACCCGATCCTCTCCCCCACCCCCCCACCAAAGTTGTTAAGTTCATTTTTTTTATTTATTTATTTATTTATTTATTTATTTATTTATTTATTTATATTGTGAAAATACTGTACAGGGGGTTACAATTACATGGGCAAGATAATGAGTACATTTCTTATCAAGCATTGTAGCCTCCTCCTTTGTTTCCCCTTCCCATTCCCATTCCCCCCCACCCCCCCACCCAACCCTTTCCTTCCTCCCCTACCAAAGTTGTAAAGTTCGTTTTCGACATATGACTTGTAAGCCTCATTGTTGCAATGGGTCCACCTGTATCCCTATTTAAACGATTTGTTTTTTCCCCTTCTCCTCCACAAGTTATACCAACATCAAAAACAGTGAAAGTATGGGTTATACTGTAGGGGAGGGACATACAAAGCAACATAGCAATCATCTTATAAATATGATAGAAACAATTGCATGAAAGAAAAAAAAACTAAAAAACATTTGAATACTTATCTTGGGGTTCATTCCCCTAACATCAACTTATCTGACCTTTTCTGCTTGACTCAGACATATACTAGTTATTGCAAAAAGGGAAACCATGGGACCTAAGTTTCTTTGGGCCTGGCTTACTTCACTTAATATAATTTTTTCCAAGTCTTTCCATTTCCTAACAAATGGGGCAATGTCATTCTTTCTGATGGAGGCATAGAATTCCATTGTGTATATATACCACATTTTCTTGACCCATTCATCTACTGAGGGGCATCTGGGTTGGTTCCATATCTTAGCTATGGTTTCATTTCTTTTATGGCTAGAGAGGTTGAGCATTCCTTCATGTGTCTATTGGCTAGTTTCATTTCCTCTTCAGAAATGTTTTTCTTTAAGTTTTTAGCCCGCTTATTTATCAGGCAGTTGTTTCTTTGAGGATTTGTTTTTGGGGGATTTATTTTTTGAGTTTTATAAGATGATGTTAAGCTAAATGAACCCCAAGATAAGGACACAGTGTTTTGTTTTGTTTTTTTTTTCTTTCTTGCTATTGTTTTTAACACATTTATAATGTTCTGTGTGATTTTTTTTTCTTTGGTATGTTCTTCCCCCATGGTTTAACCCCTGTTTTCATTGTATTTGATTCTGGTGCCCTGCATCTTGTATATATATTTTGCTAATTTGGGGAGGGAAAGGGAAATAACAAAATGCTTATCTTAGCTATGGTAAATAATGCTGAACTAAAAATAGTTGTTCTGGTAGCTTTAGTATGGTCTTGTTTATGATCATTCAGTTAAATACCCAAAAGTGGGACTGCTGGGTAATAGGGGAGCTCTATGTGGAGGAACCTCCATTGTACTTTCCAAAGTGATTGAACAAGTTTACACTCCCATCAGCAATGCAATAGTGTTCCCTTTTGTTCACATCCCTTTCAGCATCTGTTGTTATTAGAGTTCTTGATTATAAGCCATTCTACAATGAGATGTACAAGATGTTATGTCGAGAAACGAACTTTACAACTTTGGCTGGGAGTGGGGGGCGAGATGGGAAGGGGTGGTAAGGGAAACAAAGGAGGAGACAACAATGCTTGGTAAGAAATGTACTCATTACCTTGCTCATGTAATTGTAACCCCTCTGTACGGTATTTTCACAATAAACAAACAAAGAAACAAAAATGCTTAAATAAGGGTACAGGTTGACCCACTGTAACAATGAGATATGCAAGACACTATGTTGAAAACAAATTTTACAACTTGTGGGGGTGGTAGGAGGAGTTGGGCAGATGGGGAGGGAATGGATGGTAGGGGAAAAACAAAGGAGGAGGTAACAATACTCCTTACCTTACTCCTGTAACTGTATCCCCTCTGTAAAATATTTTTATCATAAAAACATATAACAAAGATCTTTTTAAATGCTGTTACTTTAAACCATCAAATAAGTGATGTTCTTTATATGTACTGAATAGCATTTTGTTTTCGTCAAAATAATAGAAATTTAACCTCAATATCTATCTGCGATAGATTCTTTTTTTAAAAAAAATTTATATTTATTTTTATTTTTTTTTATTGTGAACATACTGTACAGAGGGGTTACAATTACATGGCCAAGATAATGAGTACATTTCTTATCAAGCATTGCAGCCTCCTCCTTTGTTTACCCTTCACATCCCTTTCCAGCCTCCCCCCACCCCCTCCATTCCTCCCCGCCCCCAACCAAAGTTGTAAAGTCCGTTTTCAACATGACAACTTGTACTTCTCATTGTTGCAATGGGTCCACCTGTATCCTTAAACGACTTGTTTTTCCACTTCTCCTCCACAAATTATACCGATATCAAATATAGTGAAAGCAGGGGTTATACTGTGGGGGAGGGACATACAAAGCAACTAAGAAATAATCTTATAAATGCGTTAGAAACAAATGCATGAAAGAAAAAAACCCATTTAAATATATATCTAAGGGTTCATTTTCCTAACATCACATTGGGATAGATTCTTATACTATTAAAATACCATGTTATAAGAGATATCATGGGATATTATTTAATTGCAGTAATTTATCTAATATATCCAGGTATGCTTATATCTGAGATTGATTTCACCTGAAGTGTCTTGTAAAAATTGGATGGAGAATTAGTAGAATGTGTTTAGTAGAAAAAGAGTGTCAGAAAGAGCCAGCAGATCTTGAGAGGGCACAGCAAATCTCAGATCTACTCAGGGCATATTTCTAGTTCTAGTATCACTCGCTTACAGTCATAACAAAAAAATACTTACAAAAATATATAAACATATTCATCTTGAACATCCAACTGATTTAAAATCTTTTGATGACTCAAGGTACAGTTCCAGACATCAGAAATGAAATCTCAATCTGCCCGTATTTAAATGTTAAATAACTGTATTTTATTATTAATACAAATAATATTTTATTCATTACACATAGCAAAAAGATCAGAATTCATTCATTAAACACAGCTACGACAGACTCTCTGTGTCCCTTGGATGGGAGGATGAGAAAAAAAGTGAATGTCATCATTTTTAGTGTGTGAAGTAAGAAATGAAAGCAATTTGGGTGGACAAATGACTCCAAATCACTCTTTGTTTTAATGCACAATTGATCAGAAGTGCTATATCTTGGCTTTTATTTTTTTCCCCACTCATGCCGCTCTCCTTCCTGGATTCCCAATGTGTTCTCTGTACTGTGTCCCCATCTTCCATCTTGCTGAGAATTTTGCAGATGGGGTAATATACTGCTAATAAAGAAAACTACTTGCTCAATTGTTCCTTGTTCCACTCCCGAGGGTTTTCCAAATTGAATTCTAAGCTTAGTTCATCATATGTAATAGACATATTGTAAGATAAATTAAGATTCCCTTGCTTTAAAATATCTGCAAGCCCTTTGAAGCATTTATTTATGTAACAGTCATTTCGATAATTTTCACTACAGTGATGTGAGGCTAACAATGGGATTGGCTCCTCTAGTTAGACTTGGCACTTGTTTTACACATTTCTGGCACACTCTTCTACTGTCTTGCAATATTAACCCAATTATAATTTCAGTAATTATTTGTTTAGTTAATGTGTCCTCTATAAACTATAAGTCCCTCAAAGGCAGGAATAATGTTCTCACTCCTACCGTCCAGAGTGAAACAGATTATGGGAAAATATATATAAGTTGGATGCATTAATAGTTCAATGGATATTGATGACTTTGAAATAACAGGTGGTATTTCTTAGATATAGATAACCAAGGAATCCTTGTTTTATTATCTATCAACATTTAATCATTGTTATGTTTCTACTTAGAATTTCTGTAGGGACTTCAAATGTGAGGAGGAAAAATTAAATATATGACCTTGTGTCTAATCTCCAGCATCCTCATTTGTCCCTTTTCTTTGGAATGGGACCATTAGACATCTATGTCAAAATCTAGGAATCACCCTTAGCAATTCTCATCTTTGTTCCCATTTTATTAACCTTCAACCCCTGTGTTGATTCTACTTCTTTTTTCCAAATTCACTTTCTCTCCCTTCCTGTATCATATGGCAACAGAGCTGTGATAATAAATTTTAGTTCAACTACTGTAGTCAAATATTTAATCCAGCACTGCATTCTCTTCTGTGTAGATGCCTTGTAGAAATGACTAACAATTAAGTCAATAGACTATGAGTAAACTACCCTTCATATTACAGGTGCGACCTATACAATAAGCTGAATATCTTCAGGAAAAGACTGACCTTCCACAGGAAGGGAAATTCTGTCAGCAGATTGCCTCTGGACTTGTATTCAACTCCTACTTTTCCCAGCTTTCTAATCTATCCTGCTGACCTTGGAATTGCCCATCTCCAGAATCCCATTAGTATATTCTTTAAAATCTCTGTCTCTATGTCTATCTCTTTACATACACACACACACACACACACACACACACACACACACACACACACACACACACACACACACGTACACCCTAAACACCAAACTGGGGAAGCCTACTAGATTGTGTTTATGTTTTGAGTCATATAAGTTATTATCTTCTGAAAATACCATTATCAACTAGATTTCTGCTTAACTATTGTATGATTTTTTTTCACAGACAGTTCTCCAAATATGAGTTTTTTTAATGAAATGCATGGGGTTTATGTTGACTGCCTTGATAGTCACTTCCCCGTGGAAATGCAAGATAAAGTTACATTATATTTATCAATTCCTATTAAAATCTCATATTTAATGAAAACATCATTTATCTTCAGCATCATTTTGGGGTCAAGATTTGTATTAGGAACTAGAATAAGGAGCTACAAGCTAGGGTCCCTTTCCTCAAATTATTCATCATTCCTACTTACAATCTCCTCCATCCTGTATTTTTGTGACTGGCTTTTAAAATGGAAGTATTAAATTTTATGTTTATCTTCTCAAATTCCTTTTACTCAATTTACTTCACTCTTTCATCACTCATAATGAAAAAGAACCCTGCTATTTAAAAAATCACTTTTCAGTGATTTGATTCAAATATTTGATTATCTCTCTGAATTGACAGACATCTTTTCTATGTCTACTCCTATTATTTTTTAACTGAAATTGTAACAAAAGCTCACAACTGGTTCATCATGGTTGGAGAATAATTGTTGAACTGACTCATATCCACATAATTTACAAAAATCCTCTCCACATCTATCTTGTCCACAAAGACATTAACAGAACAGTACATTAAATGCCTCATTGAAATGCAGATTCACTGTTTATGTAATTTAATTAATCTGCTACAATTTATTCTTAGTAAACTTAAAGTGGCTCTTGGTGATTGCCTCTTCCTATTCTAGGTGTTCATGAGCCATCTGTCTAATTATATGTCTTCAAATTTTGCTGGGAATTGATGGGATGCTTCATGATCTGTAATTTTGGTGTGCACATTTTAATTTTACATAGGAATCACAAAACTCTGACCTCTGTATCATTTTCTACCACTTTTCCAGTCACTGTGATTATCTAGACCCTGCTTACATTAGCTGAAATTGTATAGGAAAATGATCATGACTTGTAATACTGAAAAATATTTCAGATATCAACCACACATGAGTTTACTTGACCAGAATGACATGCAGTAAGGCTGTAAAACACACAATAATAGTCAAAAAATACAGCAACATAGATATTATAAGAAATTTGTGCCCAAGTTAAGGACTCAAATGTTTTTTACTTTCTTGCTATTGTGTCTAACATATTTATAAGATATTTCTTTGTTGCTTTGTATGTCCCTCCCCCACGGTATAACCTTTTTTTTCACTGTATTTGAAGTTGGTATAATTTGTGGAGGGGAAGGGAAAAACAAATTGTTTAAATAGGGATACAGGTGTACCCATTGCAACAATGAAATGTACAAGATCTTATGTCGAAAATGAACTATACATCTTTGGCTGGGGCGGGGGAGGTGAAGGGGAGAGGGGATAGGCTATGGGAAGGGATGGGAAGGGGAAACAAAGGAGGAGGCAACAATGCTTGATAAGAAATGCACTCATTACCTTGCCCATGTAATTGTGAAACCTCTGTATGGTATTTTCACAATAAAAAAAGAAATTTGTTTAAATAAAATATGAAGCCAAAACATTTTTTAAAAAGTTTATATGATTTTAATGCAATTTATAGATAATGACCAATGTCAAATTTATACATACTTACATCCTATTTCAGAAAGTTGTTACTTTTAGGCTAAAATCTCTTACTCTACAATCTACACTGAAAAGGACTTTATTACATATTGTTAAGGATATGTCTGGATTAGCTGGAGATTTCTAAATTACTCACTGTTGACAAGTGGAAAAAGACATGGAAAGTATATTAATTATGTAGAATATACAAAAATTTTCTATTTATTGACACTTAAATTTCCTTTTTTCCCATAATAGGGTTTGAACTCAGGGTCTCATTTTTGGATGCCTTGCATGCTTAGTTGGCACTCTGACAGTTGAACCATGCCTTCAATCCTGCTTTTTCTGCTGGTTATTTTTGAGATGGACTTTCACAAACTTTCCTGCCTGGGCTGGCTTCTAACTATGAACTTCCAGATCTCAGGTTCCTGACTATCTAGTAGTACAGTCATGAGTTAGTTTAAATTAATTTTTATTACTGCTATTTTATTATCTTTTTTGTTGTACATAGTTGTTTTAGTTCATGGATCCAAATAACATTTAAAAAATTGTTTCAAAATTGAATACAAACTCTGAAAATTGCCCAGATGCCTGCAGTTATACCCATGAGTTAAAATGTATGCTGTAAATAACAAGAGAAAGTCCACAAATTCACATGCTTTCTAAATTTGAATATCAGAACGATTAGGTCCCATGAATTAGAAATTTGATAAACTCTTATAAACCACAGTTCACCACCACCATAATAAATATTTTGGCATTTTTCTTAAGGAAGAGATTCGTGTGTGATTGTGCTTGTTTGTTTGGTTTTCCCCCCAAGCTTCAACAGAGGTAGCAACAGATATTAGTTTTCTTGACATGGTTCGGTAGTTCTGGCACTTCACTTTTTTTCAGATCAAGTTAAACAGGCTGTTGAATGGACAAGAGTAGTCTATTCATTTCCTTACTAAGACTTCAAATGAAATGCACTTGCTTTCTAATGTGATAGAAGTCTCCAAGATAGTTTCACAAGTCCATATATTTGAAATGAAAGTGACAGCTGGTTGTACACACCAAGAGGGGTTGTCCTTTGAGCAGCAAGGCTTACCAAGTGGTGGTTTGTATTCTGTGACCTCTTTACTTGTACCACATGCTCAAGAGGAAATCAGGAGTGACTTCTGAATTCTCTCCCTCCCCATTTTCCTACTCTCATCTCTTCTTCACACATGGGTACCTTTAAGCTGTGTAGATTGCATTTTCTTCCACCTCCTTCTCAATTGGGACTTTTTCCTGATGAGATTTTAATTTCCTTATCAACAGAATATAATCCTTTCATTCATATTTTACATTAATTCCTTACCAATTGTTAGTACACTCATGTAAATGTTATCATTGTTAATGGGCCCACATTAACTTATTAAACAATCTATATTCCATGTTAAAAATCAGATTAAAGAAACAAAATTTAGTCACCAGTGTGTCTTCCTGGTTCTCACTGGATATCTGTTCCATTTTCAAGACAAGTGAAATATCTAGAAATCTGAACTAAATTTCTTAAGGATATGCCTCTTGGAATTTTTCCATCATGTTTCTATTTAGTTGATAAAATAATGCCAAGTAACTCTCTAAATCAAATCAAATGGTCAGATAAGTTGATATTATGCAAAATGAACCTCAAGATAAAGATTCAAATGTTTTCTCTTTCTTGAGATTGTTTCTAATATATATATATATATGATTATATATATATATATGATGATTTCTTTGTTGCTTTGTATGTCATTCCCCCATGGTATAATCCCTGTTTTCATTGTATTTGATGTTGGTATAGTTTGTGGAGGGGAAGGGAAAAAGTAAATTGTTTAAATAGGGATACAGGTGGACTCATTGCAACAATGAGATGTACAAGTCGTTATCGAAAAAACCAACTTTACAACTTTGGCCGGGGGAAGAGGGGACATCTGGGGGAGGGGGGATGGGAAGGGATGAGGAGGGGAAACAAAGGAGGAGGCAGCAATGCTTGACAAGAAATGTACTCATTACCTTGCCCATGTAATTGTAACTCCTCTGTACATTATTTTTACAATTAAAAAAAAGATGATGTTAAAAAAAACCCAAAAAACCCAAAAAGCTTTAAAAATGTGTAACTATTTAATTTTTTATCTTCTGTTTGAATTTAGTTTATTTTTATGACTGTACAGATAACTTTGATCATAGAGGAAAATCAGGATTATTTATTTTATTTACTATTTTTGTCAATATTAAACAATCCAGTTCCAGTGCTGTAATTTTTTCCTCTTATACATATCTGACAGTTTTTTTTAATTACCTTGAACTATTTTATTAGTTTGATGACAGACCTTATGATTCTGAATTTTTATCTCCTTGAGCTTCAGTTTGCTCATTTACAAAGTAGATATAGAAATATCCTTCTTCACATCATAGCATCATATTTTGTGTAACTTTGTATCATAATCTCCTATAAAATCTTTGTTTTCTGATGTTCCAGTGCCCGAAAATGCATGCTGCTCTGTCAGTTTTTGAAAACATACCTTCACTGTTTGTTTCTACCTAAGGGAAACCATTCCTAATTGTCTTAACTGCATTTAATTCTCAAGATGTCCAGCTCTTTTAAAAGATAGAAGTTTTGTGATCACACAGATGTTACTCTCTAAAACTGTTGAAATCTGCTTTTCTCAAGTCTCAGGTACCTGTCAGGCTGCAGTCAGTGTTTCCTTTCTTGGCTATTTCGAGCAGTAAGATGACAAGTTGACTTTCTCCCAAGGTTCTTGTCACTTGAATTTCATGAACCAGTTCTTTCTTTGTGGTCAAAGTTAAGTTCAGAGAGGCAGTGTCCCTCATTGCTTCATCAACGAGCTGAGGGATCAAATCTGCAGCAAAATGAGCCTTCTAGCAGATGTCTGGTTCCTTGACATCTCCGATATAGCATGCCTATCACCAGTTCATTCCCACATCAGAATCATTTATACCTCTCACTCCTATAATCCTCAGTGTGGTATCATTCCCTGTTTCACAAACCATGGTTAGAGGATGCAATTTCATGGTCCATGAGTAATGTACAAGACTTTTAAGCTGGGGAGTTTTATTTTAATGATAAACTAAAAGTTAATATAAACACATTCTGGATTATGATTTCAGTTCCTGGGTTTGCATGCATATTTATGACTTTGTAGATGTCAAGTGATCACCTATTAATATGACTATGCTGCTATTAGGACTGCCTGTCTTAACAACAGGATGGCAAGAATGTCAGAAACATGGCTGCAGAATTATTTTCCTGATATAAACACACAATTTCTTTTCTGCAAAGGAAATTTGCTTTAAAAAATACTTTTAGAGAATAAAAACTTCAATAGATTAACACATTGATTTGACCCCTTGGAAAAAGACAGTACAGTACTGGTTCCGTTGTGACTGACTAATGAGGAAAGGACAGAAGCGGTGGACTTGATATATAAATAATGCATCTTCATCAAATGAGGGCAAGAAAAGTGTCACAGAGCTTGAAGAAAAACGTGGAGGAAGAACTAAGTCATCACACCAGGCACAGAGAACCTACCTACACCATATCAATATGCTTTCTATCTACTCAGTTTTCATGGAAGGAAAATAAATTAATATATTAATGTTGAATGTATTGCATGGTGGTATTGGCCATTGCTTAAATTTAGAGTATACCCTGTGGATTTTAGCTTTGTATTTGTGTGTGAGTGAAGAGTTGGCAATTCAATGGTGAAGGTCACGAACTGTGCTTTCTGTCCCAGTCGGTCTTTGCTGGCAGATCAGGGACCTCTTTCAAACCTTATGACTCCCATGGTGGCACTTTTCCTTCACAATGTGCTTTCTCCATACGTGACAAGAGAGTGAAACATCCCCTTTCCTCTGTTTCCCTGCTGTGCACAAAGCGTCTGTGCCTTCCATAATTTAATGTCACCTTTTGTGGTTACAGCAAAGGGATGGAACTAGAAATCAGCTATTTCTGAGATTAGATTTCAGCATTCAGATGTCTGTGTGAGAAGTCTCAGATCACATAGAAAGGAGAAATTGAGGAGTGAAAAATTATAGGAGCAAGAGAAGGAAAAGAAGAGCAAAAGAAAGATGAGAAAGAAAGCAGAAAAAAATGACAAATACAGTGAGGATGAAAATTGATATAAAATTGAGATTAATAGCACTGCCAGAAATAATTCTAGAAATAGGATGACTATTGGATCAGGACAGAACAAATAATTGATAGCTTTCTAATATTTTTTCTTCTGACCATGAGTATTTCACACCAAGTATAGTGTAGTGGTAATTTATTTGAATCAGAAATATTTGGGCTAGAAAGTAATCATTAAATTTCATGTTGTAGAGTTACTATATATAATTTCAAAATACATACACATATGGAAATAAAATTCAATGCAAAGACCACAATCCTAGGGCCTGAGTGAGTCAGTCAAAACTAATATTCAATATTTATAAATTAACATTTCATTAGGATAATTCAATAATGCAATGTAAAGTATTGTTTAACTTTCCAACTCAAGTAAAATAAAATATTCTTTTTTATAAAAGTTGAGAAATATAAAAATTTAAAAATTTAAAAAGTGGCTTAAGCCAGTAATCCTAACTCCTGAGGAGGCCAAGATTTGAGGACTACAGTTCAAAACTATCTTAAGAAGACAAAACCAAGAGACTGGAAGTAGAAGTGTGGCTTAAGTGGTAGAGTGCCAATTTCGAATGAAAAGCTAAGGAAAAGAATAAGGCCCTGAGTTCAAGCCTAGTACTGGAACAAAATACTAAAATAATAAATAAAATAAGAAAACATTATAAAAAAGTCTTATCAAATGTACAGAGGTGAGAGACAATATATTTCTAGAATTTTACTGTACTATGTCCTCCATTTATTCAAATGAACTTTCTTTAATATGGGGTATAAGACATTTGTCACAGCAAGGCAACAAAGCTGACTTCCAATGATTTTTACAGGCATGAACCAATGGCACGCAGCTTTGGATTTTTCTGATTTGTTGGTTTGAACGTACTGATTCTTTCTTACTTTTCATGTGTTTCTCTATTTGTCTTAAGAAAATTATCCTATACTACTTATCTTTCTTCCTCATTTGTATAGTGTTCCTTTTAATAACTTCCTTTGCATACTAACTGCTTTAGCTTGTGTTTAGCTTTTTTTTTAATTTAATTTAATTTAATTTGTAAACATACTGTACAGAGGAGTTACAATTACATGGGCAGGATAATGCGTACATTTCTTACCAAGCATTGCAGCCTCCTCCTTTGTTTACCCTTCACATCCCTTCCCAGCCTCCCCCCTCCCCCCCAATCCCAATCCTTCTCCTTCTCCCCCCCCCCCCCCCCACCGACGTTGTAAAGCTCGTTTTGGACATGACAACTTGTACTTCTCATTGTTGCAACAGGTCCACCTGTATCCTTAAACAACTGGTTTTTCACCATCTCCTCCACAAGTTATACTGACATCAAATATAGTGAAAGCAGGGGTTATACTGTGGGGGAGGGACATACAAAGCAACAAAGAGATAATCTTATAAATGCGTTAGAAACACATGCATGAAAGAAAAAAACATTAAAATACACATCTAAGGGTTCATTTTCCTGACATCACATTATCTGACCTTTTCCGCTTGACTCATACATATACTAGATATTACAAATAAGGGAAACCATGGGACCTATGTTTCTTTGGGCCTGGCTTACTTCACTTAATATAATTTTTCAACCCAGATGCCCCTCAGTAGATGAATGGATCAAGAAAATGTGGTATATATACACAATGGAATTCTATGCCTCCATCAGAAAGAATGACATTGCTCCATTTGTTAGAAAATGGAAAAACTTGTGTTAATCTTTTAAGGTCACTCTCTTTCCATCACATTTGAAGGATAACTTTGCTTAGTGTAATGAACTTAGTTGGCAGATTTTGTCTTTCTGTGTTTTAAATGGATCATTTCATACATTTGTGACTTTTAAGGTTTGTAATGAGAGGTCTGAGGGTCTTATTATAGATAGCTTTACCTTCTTTAGTAAATTAACAATTTTTCCCTTCCAGTTTTCAATGTCCTTTCTTTGTTCTATAGTCTTGGCATTTTAATAAAAAAAAAAGAGGCATGCCACTTATTTCCCAAGATATGAATGCTTTTCTGCAATGGGCTTTCTATGTCTTTTTCTTTAATGTGTATCCCAGCTCCTTCTTTTACTCCATTGATTCTATAGTTTGATTTCTTGATCATATCCCAGAGTTCTTAAAAATTTTGGTTGTACTTACTTTATACTTACTTTTTTCTTTAATGTCATCTGTGAGCAATATTTCCATGGACATTTCTTTAATTCCTTCCTTTTGTCTGTTTAAGCTATCAATAATTCCATCTATTGTGTTTTGTTGACATATTGAAATGTCATTCCCAATATTTCCATTTTTTCCTCAAACTTAATTTTGTTATTGAACGTATGGGCACGATTTTATATTAAAATCACATATAAGTCCTTATAAAAATATCCAAATGATTATTACATCCTTACTAATCAATAGCTTCATCATAAGAATTTCAAATACACAGTAGAGGTCATATAATATGTACACTAAACTAGCTGCACAAACACATTTCTGCTTCAATATGCTAACATTTCCATGTATTATGTAATACTTTTTATGTGCTTAATGAACAAGTAATTTCACAATTTTCAGTATCTTCCTACATATAATAGAAAAAATATAACCTTCCTTACTGGTATGAAATAAGACTGTATGTATAAAATACATGGGTGTATATTGAGTTCTGACATATAAATTATCTTTTGTTGTCTTCATGTCTACTCACCTACACTGAGCACTGGGTATCACAATGAGGAGAAGATTAGCCCAAGAACTAGTGGCTCATGCGTGTAATCTTAGCTATTTGGGAGGCTGAGATCTGTGGATAATGTTCCATAGCAGGCCATGGCAGGAAAGTCTGTGAGACTCATTTTCAATTAATTGCTAAAAAGGCTTTAAGTGGAGCTGTGCTCAAGTGACAGAATGCTAACCTTGAATAAAAAATGCCCAGGGACAACACCCAGGCCCATAGTTCAAGCTCCAGGACTGGCCTAAAAAAAGAGTAGTTTAATTTGGGATAGGCTCATTTTATATATATATATATATATATATATATATATATATATATATATATATATATATAAAACATTAAACAATATAATTATATTTATTATTTTATATTATAAACTAAATAATATATTATGTGATATATTATATATACATATAGTATATGTAATATATAATAATGTATTACCTATATATTATGAAGAATTTGAATATTAGAATAATTAATCCAAAGAATCCCTCCACACACATAACTGCAATTTCTTTTTATTTCTTTTCTTTTTTTGCCAAGGTGATGTACAGAGGGGTTACAGTTATATAAGTAAGGCAATAAATACGTTTCTTGTCAAACTTGCTACCCCTTCTTCATTTTTCTCCTACTTTCCCTCACCCCCCCATTTACCGCCCAATTTGTACATGTCATTTCCAAAATATTGCCTGTGTACATCGCTGTTGCATTGTTTTCCCACTTGTCCTTTGTCTCACCATGCTGTTGTTCTCCTTCCCTTCCCTAATTCAGATAAATGTATATACAATAACTGGGTATTGTATCAAATTCAGTGACAAGAGGGGATATATATTGGGAGAAGAACATACAAAAGAAACAAGAAATCACATAGTATATCAAAGACAACAACAAAGAAACACCTCTTGTGTCCATATCTTGGAGTTCATTTTGCTTAGCATCATCTTATATGGTCATATGTACATAGCTACTGAGCTATTCTGCTCATCTGCTAAGATTATCCTAGAAGTATACTCATTATTGCAAATCAAGGAAACCATGGGACTTAGGTTTCTTTGGGTTGAAATTTCTTTTAAAATTTTTAAAATTGTTATTATAAAGGTGATGTACAGAAGGGTTTCAGTTACATAAGTCTAGTAAAAAGTATATATTTTTTTGGACAATACTGCCCCTTCATTTGCTTTTTCCCAGTTTTTCCCTCTCAACAACCCCCTCACACAAGTTATATAGTTCATTTTCAGCAGTGTTTAGTGGGTACCACTGTTGCATTTGTTCACCCTTTACACTAGCTATAATTTTAAATGCAACACTGAGACAGTTATATACTGAATGTTCTATATTACTAATATTAATATTCAAAATTCATGTCAAAAAATATTCACTTGCAAATTTCTGTGCACACAGTTTGATCTTATTAACCCAGAACTACGCAAAATATTACATCACTATTGTTCAACAGTCTTCTTTCCATCTCTTGTAAATGAAATTATTGCCTCTGGCAGGATTCTTCTCCCAACACCATTATTCTCTTCCAATCTTTCTAAATTCCTAATGCTTTTAAAATATAAGCATTATTTATCTGAAAAGTGTTTTGTAATTATGACAATCTTGGGTTACATCACTTCTTATATGTATTTCAGTAACACGATGGATTTCTCCTTCCAGGCTGTTTCTCAAGTTGTACTGAAATTATTTTGCTTATGTTGTGAACTACACATTGGACAGAAAACTGGAATGCAGAGACCTGTTCTAGTTCAGCCATTATCTCATTAATGTATTGCACAGTGCAGAGCATATAGCAAGTATTTGATTAATAGTTTTTAATTATAGTTCATTAAGAGAAAGGATTTATTTTTAAATTTCTACCCAATAGAAAGTCTGATAAGTGTAATATGATAAATATTTGTTTGTTTATAGTTGTTAATTTTTTTATCTCAGGGCTTGCTGTCAATAGGGAGTGCTCTACCATTTGAGCCATATCTCCAACTGCATATGTGTACATGTAAATTATAAATTCAATTCAGCATTTGGGAACCTGCTATAATTTTACCCTATTGAATGTATTATAGACTTTCTATGTATTGGGGAACTGATATTTTAAAGAAAAGCTAAATGATGCCTTCTGAGCTACATTAATTTTGGTATAAATATTTAATATTTTATTTTGCCAGTCAAGGGGCTTGAACTCAGGCCCTAAGTGCTGTCCTGAGCTCTTTCCTTCAAAGCTAACACTATACCACTTTGAGCCACAGTTCCACTTCTGGTGGTTAATTGGAGATAAGAGTCCCACGGACTTTTCTGCATAGGGTAGCTTTGAACTTGATTCTTACGTTTCAGCCTTCTGGGTAGCTAGAATTACAGGCATGAGTCACCAGTGCCTGGCAAATTATTTTATCTGGAGAAAAATCATCAACTTGTAATATCTATATCTAGGATCAAGAGCTAAGCTGTTATGTAAAATAACAAGTTTATTTTCGTGTTCTTATCTAGAACCTACTCTATTTCTTTTCTAAGAGAAAATATTGAAGCAGAATTCAGAGCTGGAGAAATTATTAAACACCAAACACATAATTTTAACATAAACTTAGAAAGCAAAAGACTAAGGGTTCAGGCAAGTTCAGCATTACATTCATGTAATTTCACCTATTAGAGATGTGTATTATTAAGTCATTACCTAATAAAATGGAATTGAACATTTTCACTGTTTACCTCATATTTTGACATTTGCCAACATTTTCTAAATTTAAGTATTAAACAAAATTTGTTACATAGTTGTCAAAAGAAAAAAATTGCAACAGAAGATTTTCCTTATGCCTTTAGAAGCTTGTAATCTAATTAGGAACATGATAAATACTGAAACTGATTTTCTGTAATTTGATTTGTTATTAGTGTGGATTATTGGAGATTACCCCACTAGACTGTGCTTAACAACTGAGGATGAGATTAGTAAGGAGACAGTCACATAGGCTCAAGGGTGAAAGGCTTTCGGTAAGATGATGAGGCTTACACTATGTGTAGTAGATAAGGTACTTTCATTGAGAGTAATAGAAAGTTCAACTGCATAAAGAATGACAGGTACTTTCCTGACTCTTCTGATAGAAAATTTCAAAGGTAGATGTGGCTTCTGAAAACAGTGATCTGCTTTGCAAACTGTCATCAAGGCTCTGAGCCTACTCCTTTGAAATCCTTTGTGTCTGCCTACCTCCATTTGTTGGCAATATATGCAGACATGTCTCTTTTGAAGTCAGCAATAACTGCAGAAATCCAGACTTCATCCATTTTTTTTTCACTTTCCAAAGTGTGAATTAAACTGGGGTATTGAGACAATTTCCGTGATGAGTAGGGATAGAGAGAATGTGCTCTATTGTTATTGGGTGAGAAAACAGTTCACTCCCAAATTAAAAAAAAAAAGGCACCTCACTCCCAAATAAAAAGACAAAGCTATCCTAAAGGTGAGAGGAAAGAGACTAATGCTGGAAAGACAACAAACAGATAATGGTTTTTCTGGGATCTTAAGGAAGTAAAGACACTTTTGGACATAGAAATGATAAAGCCAGAAAAGTGGAATGATACAGCACTTAGTTATGGTACATCATCAAGTGTATCTTATTTAGCATTTTAAGAAATAGTATGCTATTAAATCAGATGATAGGCAATTTTAATATGGTGTTGAAAGTTAGATTTTAAGAATGTTAATTTCAGAAGCTATGTGTGTAACATTGTATAAATATAGTCCCCCTTCAAATTCCCTTTTCTTTCCTATTGATTTTTCTTCAAATGTCAGAAAAAGAGCAATTACTCAGACATAAGCAAAAGTCTTTTAGTTATACATGAGAGAAACTATAGACTTAAGGAAGGTTGAAGGTGCTGACTTGGTTCACTCTGTAAATGCAGTGGTAGTGTAATGAGCTAGTTTCTCAGCTTTCCTGGAGAAAATTCCATGTGGCTGATTTCAGCTTGGCATAGCAATCCAGCAATAGGGTTGATGATGTTTGTAACACTGAATTATAGAAATTTGGCTGAGAGTTTTGGTTGAAAAAAATCACATTCTTCCTGTCTATCTTCTAAAAATCTCTTTTGAAATATAGTGAGAGAGAGAAAAAGAAAATATAGTTTTTGAATATCACTTCGACTGTTTCATTTTGGATGTGGAGTTGTGGACACATTAAATATACTCTCAGGTTGATAATAAGTTGATGTTTATTTCATTTTGCCAGCACTGGGGATGGTGGAAGGAAGGTGGTAACAGAGGACAAGCCTGTGGGCTCAGAGAATGCTGATATAGTAGCCTTTATAAGAAATTCTTGTGATATGCATGCCTTCAATTTAATGAAATATTTAGCAAGCATGTATTTCAAATGTACAGATTTATCTTTGCTGAGCTATAGGAAGACAGATGGGTTTACAAGCCTATAATGAAATAACCCAAGGGATAGTTCTATCTTCCCCCCTGATGCCAAAACATTGGCAATAGTAGTGACCCTGAGTTGAAAGTTATGAAAAATAGAACCACAGTTTTAGGAGAGACAACAAAGGAATAAGGCCAGTGGGAATCCCACCACTGCAGGAAGAGATAGGGAAAGAAATAATCAGAGGAGAATGGATTCAGATCAGAAGCAAAGCTCTTTGAAGGAGACTCTCATGAGTGGCTAAGAATACTCATAAAAGTGATCAAATAAGAATGCAAGTTAATACTGCATCCAAAGACTGATAAGAGTATTCTGGTTAATATATTTACAGCCAGGAAAATAATGGTACAATTCCAGTATTATAGGACTATCCTATATTATTATTGGAAATGTGTGGAGTACATCCGAGAATCTCAAACTGTATGGAAAGTCAGGGAGCAAGAAGGAAAAGTGCATATAAATAAATTACTTTGTTTGATGTTATGTTCCTATGTTTTAGAAGAATCTATAGGTTTCAGGATTAAATAAACTGTATATTGTAAGTAATGTGAGCTGGTGGTAGTTGAAACAATAGTTTAGTCTAGGGAAGAAAAAATTACATAAGTATGAGAGTGTGGCTGTAGCTTTCATTGTTATCTGTTGCCCACTGCAGTTAAGTTTGGATTTGAAGGAAATATCACCTCTCTGAAACTAGATCACTACCATGATTCACAGATATCTTTTTTTTTTTTTTTTACTTTGCCTACAAGGAAAAGTCGATCAGAAAATCAAAATCTTGTTTTTGTTAGTCAAGCATTTTTCATACTTTACTCCATGGATACAAATAGGGGAAACATAAAGTATCCAACACCATTTCTACCCATTTATATTTTTATGGATATGATAAGTTTGAGCATCGCAAATCATATTTCTAAGGTCAAATTGTGCCTGTCATTCTTCAATTTGAAGCAAAAAGTTAAAAAATTCTATAATATGTTGTACTAAATTACATTTTAAAAAATTGACAGGTAAAATTGTATGCATTTTCCATGTATAACATGAAGTTTTACAGGCTGTATAAATATCATAATGACTATATCTAGGTCATCAACACATACATCACCACATGTAGTCTTCATTTTTGGCAGTCAGAACACTGAACCTTCACTCGCTACCATTTTAAGAGACATACTTTTAATTATAGACACCACATAGCATATAAGATCTTTTAAACCTATTCTTCTTATCTTAATAATATATATCCTTTAACTAACATCTCCCCTAATTCTTCTCTCCCTCCTCAATTATCCAGCCCCTGGTAACCACCATTTTCCTCTGCACCATGAGATCAGCATTTCTAGATTGTACATCTAAGATCATGTAGCATCATTTGTCTTCCTGTGCCTTTACATATTTTTAATGTGTGTGTTAAGTGTATCTTGAGTGTTATTTAAATAAGAACTCTGCTATAACACAGGGAGAATGAAGGCAGCAGTTGTTATGACAAGAAGACAGCAATTTAACTTGTGGTAAAATCTAAGGTTTAACATCACCTACTATCAAATTTTGTGTCACTTGTTAATTTATAGCTGTTCCTGTGCCTCATCAGCTAGGGAATATTTAGATCCAATTTCAGGCATCATTTTCAATTTTAATAATTGTAATCATTCTATGATTTAATTTTGATCATTTATTTGGTTGATGATGTCACAAAAGTAGATCAAAATTGTGGCTATCTTTTGTCAAAAATGACATTCAAATAATTTGAATCACAAAGGGAAATTAAAATGTTTTCTCAATTGCCAATTGAGGGGTATCTGGGTTGATTTCCATATCTTGGCTATGGTGAATAAGGCTGCAATGTACATAGTCATGCTGGTGGCTATACTGCAACCATGTGTTCTATTAGGTAAATGCTCAGGACTGGGATTCTGTGTCATAGGGTAATTCTATGTATAGTTTGTTGAGGAACCTCCATACTGCTTACATTCCAACCAACAAAGAATTACAGTTCCTTTTTTGGCTGTATAGCCAGAATGTGCTATAAATTTGTAATTAAGCAACTTGGGTGGTATACAAATGGTTATAAATTAATTAACTGAAGTATTATGCAGTCTATGAAAAGCTCAACTAATATAATAAGTTTTTAGAGAGTCTAGGTCAAATCACTGCCTCCCCCAAAGGACCAGGAAATGGGTATTATGCAAAAGAGTGGGTGGGTCTAAGGGGAGAGAGGTGGAGGAATAAAGGGAAAAATGAGGAGAATTTAGTCAAGAATTCATTGTAAACATCACAAAATTAAAAGAAATGAAGATATTGGTTGAAAGGGGGTGAGAATGTTGAAGGAGTTGACATTGATCAAGATGTATTGTATTCATAAACTATGTTGAACAGCATTTCATTTGTATAAATACTTACAGATATTAAAAATTGAAAAATATGTATATTCCCAAATAAAAGAAATTTATATGTAACCCTATAAGTTTTGTTTAAAAACAAACAACCACTCCATTAATAAGTGGGCTAAAGAACTAAAAGGAGACTTCTCTGGAAAGGAAATAAGAATAACCAATAGATACAGGAAGATATGTTTAACATCTCTGACTATAAAAGGAATGCATATCAAAACTAAATTGAGATTCCATCTCACCCCAGTTAGAATGGCCATTATCAAGAAAACAAATAACTACAGATCCTTTTTGGGATGTGGTTAAAAGGGTATGTTACTATACTGTGGTGGGAATGTAAACTGCTTCAACCACTCTGGAAAGCTTTATGGAGGTTTTTCAAAAGACCAAACATAAGGCTGCACTGGTAGCTCATGGCTGTAATCCTAGCTACCCAGGAGACTAAGATCTGAGGATGATGGTTCAGAACTAGTCAGGGCAGGAAAATCCTTGAGACTCTTATCTCCAAGAAGTCACCAGAAAACCAGAAGTGGCACTGTGGCTCAAGTGGTAGAGCCCTTGTCTTGAGCTCAAGGACAGCATCCAGGCCCAGAGTTCAAGCCCCACAACAAACCAAAAAAAAGAAAAGAAAAGAAAAGAAAAGAAAGAAAGAAAGAAAGAAAGTAAGAAAGAAAGAAAGAAGACTAAACATAGAGCTCCACTATGATCCAGCACCTCCACTGCTGGGCATTTACCCAAATGATCACAAAGAAGGCCACACTAAAGCTACCAGCACAACTATGTTCATTGCAGAATTATTTACCATAGCTAAGATATGGAACCAATCCAGATATTCCTCAGTAGATGAATTCATAAAGAAAATGTGGTATCACACACACACACACACACACACACACACACACACACATACACACACACACACACACACACACACACACACACACACACACACACACACACACACTGGAATTCTATGCCTCCATCAGAAAGAATGAAATTGCCCCATTCATCAGGAAATGAAAGACTTGGAAAAAAAATCTTATTGAGTGAAATCATCCAGTCCCAAAGAAGCAGGCTAACAAATTAGGTTTCCCTAATTTGTAATAATTAGTTTATGTCTAGGATAATCCTAGCAGAGGATTGCAATAGCTCAGTAACTATATACATATGACCATAAAAATGATATTAATTGAAATGAACTCCAATATATGGAAACGAGGATTTTTTTGTTTCTTTGTTTTTGTTTTTTTAATGTACTATGTGAAGTTAGTTCATTTTTCTTTTGTCTCCCCCTCCCTTTGGTTTATCCCTTATTGTCATGTTTTTGATTTTGGTACCCTGTGTCTTGTATATATGTTTATCTGATTTGGGGAAAGGCAGAAGAATGGTGAGACAAAGGACAAGGGGTGAACCAATGAAACAATACTCACAAGACACTCTATGTTGTGCATAAACTTTAAAACTTCAGGAAGAGGGTAGTGGCGGGGGAGTGGGAGAAACAAGGGCCACAAGAAATGTCGGAATGATTACCCTACGTATGTAACTGTAACCCCTCTGACATCACCCTTATAACCAAATAAAAAATAAAAAACAACAAAACTTAAAGAAATTAAAAATAAATATTTTAAATACTTAAAGGATTGACCAAAAGTCAATGAAGATTTCAAATATTATTCTTCTTCCAAATTTTACTTTTTTTAAAATAACAATTCAATTCCTTTTTTGCTAAAATATCCTTACTAAAATTTGATCTCAGAAGTCCTTATGTTCCTAAGTTCCTAAATGATGACAGATAGTGGTAGCTTCCTATTTTTCTAATTTTCTTACTTTTTTCTCTAATGCTAAGGTTAAGAGTGATAAAAGATCTTCAAACTATTTACAATGTAGATTTCTTAATATTGTTTATACTCATATGTCGGGTCTTCATCTGTCCCAGGAAAGACAGACTGTGTGGAGGAAAGGTAAGTACACTGCTCACCTGTTTTTCAGCCTCCCTTAACCTGGGAGACAATCAGATGCCTCCCTTAGCCCGGGAGACAATCAGATGCAGCTGGGGGTCAAGTCAAGCAGGAACTTGTTTATTAACACACAGCAAACACTTTTTAAAGCAAAAGAGACCCAGTGGCATGGGAAGGAAAAGAAACCAACCAATCACTGTAAAATTCACACCCTATCATGCACCTAAGCTTCCACAGCTGTTTAAATGGGCACTGAATGTAAACAAATCGGGCTCTGCCCACTCAACTTCCTCTCAGCGCCATCTTTGCTGCCCACATGCCCCACACTCATTGAATAGTTTTGGAAACAATTTGAAGATTTCTCATGATAAACTTTTTTATAACACCATTCATGATAGGAAAAATTCATAAAAGCATACACTAGCATTGAGAACTGTTAAATAAAATTTGTCAGTATAATTGATCTATTAAAGATAAAGTTCGTCTCCCTTGACCTTCATTCGCCTGTCTTCCATTTTCTTCACTTCCTAGACCATTCCTCCCTTTTCTTTGCCCTCCTTTCCTCTTGTTTTTGTCTTTTCTTACTCTTTTTTCCCTTCTCTACTCTTTGCATAATTGAAAATAACCACTATGTTCAGGAATTTAAAATATAAGATGCAATGTTGTAATGTAGAGCTGTCAACATTTAAGCTTTTGTCATGTGAAAATAAAGAGAAAAGCATGAATAGTAATTTCCTTAAGTCCATGGTGCCTTTCTATTTATTATTGCCTCTGAATTTATATAGAACATAATAGACATTTTCATTGTAAATTGCAGTAAAATAATCATATGAAAATGACCCTGAAACTCACTTTTATTTACCTAAAAAGATTTAGGATTTCAGGACACCAGACTTCTTTTATAGCAAAAGTTAATTACATAGTCATTTCCTTGTTGTGTTATGTTATTTCTAGTATTGTTTTAAATCAATATTTTCAAATTGTTTTCTGTTTTTTTTTCAATAAACCCTTGCTGCTTTCACAGTTATTTGATAATAAGTAAGTGGAAGTTTACTTTCCTTTAAAAATGTAAGAATTTAGTTTTAAGTGGAATTTAGCCTTCTTATATGACAGAAGACCAATTAAAATGTCTGCAACAATATATGATTAGAAATCATCTCTGAATCTCACATTGTCCTTATATTGACTGTGGCTGAAAGAGTAAGACAAGAATTCTTCACACTTGCTTCAGAAAACAACAACGGGGAAATTGCTGTGGCCTGATTTTGAGAATCATCCATGATGAAATAGTCTTCCTTTCTGTATACTATACAGATTAAAACAGATTTGTACACATAGTAATGCAGAGAAATGAATTTACAAAATGTGTGATGATTACACATAATACAAGACTTTAAAATATTTTGTTCATTTCAATAAATATTAGACACTTTGCACATATAAAATGACACATTGATGCCATTATATTTAGTATAATTTTAGAGACAAAGCTTTACAAATTATATTTATTTATCTCTGTGCTGGTACTAGGACTTAAGGTCTTGGCTTTCAAATGGAGGGTTAAAGCTGGGAGCAGGTGCCTCATGCCTATAATCTTAGCTACTCAGGATGCTGAGATCTGAAGTTCATGGTTCAAAGAGAGCCAGGGCAGGAAAGTCCTTGAGTCTCTTATCTCCAATAAACCAGAAAACTGAAGGTGGCATTGTGGCTCAAGTGGTAGAGCACTAGCCTTGAGCTGAAGAGCTCAGGGACAGCTCCTAGGCCCAGAGTTCAAGCCCCGCAGCTAACAAAAAAATGCTGCAATAAACATAGTTGTGCTGGTTGCTTTAGTGTGGTCTTGTTTGTGATCATTTGGGTAAATGCCCAAAAATGGATTGCAGGGTAATAGGGAAGCTCTATGTGGAGTCTTTTGAGAAACCTCCATACTGCTTTCCAAAGTGGTTGAACAAGTTTACATTCACACCAACAATGCAGTAGGGTTCCCTTCTGGCTACATCCCCTCCAGCATCTGTTTTTGTTAGAGTTCTTGATTATAGCCAATCTAACTGGTGTGAGGTTGAATCTCAATATTGTTTTGATTTGCGTTTCTTTTATGGCTAGAGAGATTGAGCATTTTTTCATATGTCTATTGGCCATTCTTATTTCCTGCACAACTATGTTTATTACAGCATTATTTACCATAGCTAAGATATGGAACCAACCCAGATGCCCCTCAGTAGATGAATGGATCGAGAAAATGTAATACACACACACACACACACACACACACACACACACACACACACACACACACACAATGGAATTCTATGCTTCCATCAGAAAGAATGAAATCACGCATTTGTTAGGAAATGGAAAGACTTGGAAAAAATTATATTATGTGAAGTAAGCCAGGCCCAAAGAAACATAGGTCCCATGGTTTCCCTTATTTGCAATAACTAGTATATGTCTGGGACAAGCAGAAAAGATAAGATGAAGTTAAGCAAAATGAACCCCAAGATAGGGACACAAGGGGTTTTTTCTTTCTTTTAAAAAAATTATTATTACTATTATTTTAATTGTGAGAATACCGTAAAGTGGAGTTACAATTACATGGGCAAGATAACGAGTACATTTCTTATCAAGCACTGTTGCTTCCTCTTTGTTTCCCCTTCCCATCCCTTCCCATACTCCCCCACCTCTCCCCACCCGATCCTCCCCCCTCCACAAAAGTTGTAAAGTTTGTTTTTTGACATAACTATTTGTACATCTCATTGTTGCAATGGATCCACCTGTATCCCTAGTTAAACGATTTGTTTTTTCCCTTCCCCTCCACAAATTATACCAACATCAGATACAGTGCAAGCAGGGGGTCATACTGTGGGGGAGGCACATACAAAGCAACATAGAAATCATCTTATAAATATGTTAGAAACAATTGAATGAAAGAAGAAATCATTTAAATACTTATCTTGGGGTTCATTCCCCTAACATCACATTATCTGACCTTTTCTGCTTGACTCAGACATATACTAATTATTGCAAATAAGGGAAACCATGGGACCTATGTTTCTTTGGGCCTGGCTTACTTCACTTAACATAATTTTTTCCAAGTCTTTGCATTTGCTAACAAATGGGGCAATGTCATTCTTTCTGATGGCGGTACAGAATTCCATTGTGTGTGAGTGTGTATGTGTGTGTGTATGTGTGTGTGTGTGTGTGTGTGTGTGTGTGTGTGTGTGTGTGTGTATCCATTCATCTACTGAGGGGCATCTGGGTTGGTCCCATATCTTAGCTATGGTAAATAATGCTGCAATAAACATAGTTGTTTCTAACTTATTTATAATATACCATGTGATTTTCTTGTTTCTTTGTATGTTCCTCCCTCACGGTATGACCCCTGTTTTCACTGTATTTGATGTTGGTGCACTGCATGTTGTATATACACTTCTCTAATTTGGGGAGGAGAAGGAAAAAAATAAAATGTTCAAATAGAGATACACGTTGAGCCATTGTAGCAATGAGATACACAAAACACTATGTTAAAAAATGAAATTTACAATTTGGGGGGGTGTAGTTGTGGAGGTGGGGAGGGAAGGGAAGGTAGGGGAAAAACAAAGGAGGAGGCAACAATGCTTGATAGGAAATGTACTCATTACCTTGCTCATGTAACTGTAACCCCTCTGTACAATATTTTTACAATAAAAACATATAAAAAGTAGGGTTAATTGTATTAAAAACATGAATGTTTCTATAACTTTAGAAATGTAAAAGTACTGACAAATAGACAATATCCATAGTTCAAAATAAGGACTTTCAACTTCATAATTACAGTGTAATTATTATCTATAAAATTTATAAGACTTTTACTTATGACAACACAGTTACAAGGAAAAGAATTAAACACTCAACTCTAAGAAGTTGAGAGTCATCTGAATTCTGTTTACCTAAGTAATAGCTAAAAATACGCTTTCAGAAGACCCACTTAAGTTTCAAACTGATATTTCAAACTTTTGGCTGAACTATCTCTGAAAGTGTTAATATGTGGGATTATAAATATTTGCTATGCTGTATAAAGTTGGATATCTTGGGGGTGAAAGAGATGTCAGTAAATGACAAATAGATGTTATTCAAAGTGCTAATATAATTTCTTCTTTGAAAAGAATATACATTTTTCTAAGTGACTGAAAATTTTGCAAACCTATGATCTTAATTTTATCTCTTTGGATTAGCTCCCCAGGCCTTCCCACAATTTATTCTAATGGATTAAATTTTTGTAGCTCTTAAAAACATTTCCATATATTGGGTACAATAATAATTTCTTGGTTGATGTGCTAGAAACCTAAATTAAGTTTCAGATTTGAGTTCATGCTGTATTTTGACGAGATGGTGTAAGTCAGTACAAGATAGAAATAGGAAGAAAATATGTGTCCAACCTTGCTAAGGCTTCTGATAGGATATCCTTCTGTCATGCTATAGTTTTCTTAGATCATGTCCATGATTGCATGATTTTGCTCATAGAAAGACTATTAGATATTGGGGTTTCAATTTTGGGGTGGATAGGATGACTACTTAAAAAATGCACAGAATGCCAGGCGTGGGTGGCTCACACCTGTAATCTTAGCTATTCAGGAGACTGAGATCTGTGGAACACAGTTCAAACCAGCCAGGGCAAGAAAGTCTAGGAGACTCTAATCTCCAGTAAATCACCAGAAAACCAGAAGTGGCATTGTGGCTCAAGTGGTAGAGCACTAGTCTTGAGCTGAGAGACAACACCCAGGCCCAGAGTTCAAGTCCCATGACTGATGAAAAAAAAAAAAAAGCACAGGAAAAGTAAACATGAACATTGTTCTGCAAGAAGTATTTCAGGAAATACCAGTGAATGTATCTAACTACTACTACTTAAAATGTGTTGCCATAAATTTCAGCTATATTACCTATTCATGCTTATTTCAATGTGTTGTTGACTTTTCATGCTTTCTTGTTGCTCCATCTCCTAGCCTGCCTTTGCTTTTGAACTCAATTTAATGAAGACCCATATATTTCTTTTTTTATTGTGGAAATACGGTACAGAGGGGTTATAATTACATGGGCAAGATAATGAGTACATTTCTTATCAAGCATTGTAGCCTCCTTTGTTTACCCTTCCCATCCCATCCTCCCCCTCCTCCCCCACCTAACCCTCCTCCCCGCCCCTACCAAACTTGTAAAGTTCGTTTTCGACATAACGACTTGTACATCTCATTGTTGCAATGGGTCCACCTGTATCCCTATTTAAAGGATTCGTTTTTTCCCATCCCAGCCACAAATGATAACAACATCAAATACAGTGAAAGCAGGGGTTATACCATGGGGGAGGGTCATGCAAAGCAACAAAGAAATAATCTTATAAATGTGTTAGAAACAATGCATATCTTAGGGTTCATTTCCCTAGCATCAACTTATCTGACCTTTTCTGTTTGACTCAGACATATACTAGTTATTGCAAATAAGGGAAACCATGGGACCTATCTTTCTTTGGGCCTGGCTTATTTCACTTAATGAAATTTTTTCCAGGTCTTTCCATTTGCTAACAAATGGGGCAATGTCATTCTTTCTGATGGAGGCATAGAATTCCATTGTGTACATATACCACATTTTCTTGATCCATTCATCTACTGAGAGGCATCTGGGTTGGTTCATATCTTAGCTATGGTAAATAATGCTGCAATAAACATGGTTGTGCTGGTAGCTTTAGTGTGGTCTTATTTGTGATCATTTGGCTAAATGCCCAAAAGTGGGGTTGCTGGGTCATAGGGGAGCTCTATGTGTAGTCTTTTGAGGAACCTCCATACTGATTTCCAATGTGGTTGAACAAGTTTACCCTCCCACCAACAATGCAGTAAGGTTCCCTTCTGTCCACATCCCCTCCAGCATCTGTTGTTATTAGAGTTCTTGATTATAGCCATTCTAATGGGTGAGGTGGTATCTCAATGTTGTTTTGATTTGCATTTCTTTTTATGGCTAGGGAAGTTGAGCATTTCTTCATGTGTCTATTGGCCATCCTTCTTTCCTCTTCAGAGAAGTTTCTCTTTAAGTCTTTAGCCCACTTATTTATTGGGCAGTTGTTTCTTTGAAGATTTGTTGTTGGGGGATTTAATTTTTTGAGTTCCAGATATATTTTAGATACGAGACCCTTGTCTGTTGTATGGCTAGTGAAGATCATCTTCCAATCTGTTGTCTTTCTATTGATCTTGCTAGCTATGTCGTTTGCCATGCAGAAGCTCTGCAACTTCATGCAATCCCATTTGTCCAACTTTTCTTTGATTTGTTGTGTTTCTGGGTCTCTATTAAGAAAATTTTCGACCTGTGCCAAGGAGACCTAGGGTTTCTCCTATTCCATCCTGTAATGTTTTCAGAGTGGAAGATGCATATATTTGAAATGCAGTTCTTTTGAGAAGATTCATCCCTGATGAAGACCAATCATCATTATTTGGTCATTTTAGTATTATTTGTTTAGCTGGGTGCTGGTGGCTCATGCCTGTAATCAGAGCTACTCAGAAGGCTGAGATCTTAGAATCACGGTTTGAAAGTAGCCCTGGCAGACTCTCTGAGAGTCTTATCTCCAATTAACCACCCAAAAGCCTGAAGTGGAGATATGGCTCAAGTGGTAGAACACCAGCCTCAAGCAAAAAGACAGTGCCCAGGTCCTGACTTAAGCCCTTGTACCAGTACAAAAATAAATATAATATTTGTTCATAGCTTTGTCTCTAAGTTTATCGTAAACACGGTAGCATCAATGTGTCATTTTATCCATCTAAAATGTCGAATATTTATTGAAATGAACAAAATATTTTGCAGTCTTGTATTTGTAATCATACATTTTGTTAATTCATTTCTCTGCATTACTAGATATTTAAAATAAGTTATTTTCCCTATACAAATCTAAGTTTTAATCTGTATAGTTTTCAGTGTTTAATTAGAGCATAATCAAATCTCCCCAGGTCTCGCTTCAGACCTATGTCTGTGAGCTCCAAAAGGTCAGAGCAAAGTTTCAGCTCATTCTGTTGGCACATTTAAAAATCCTTGTTTTCCAGTATATAGTATACTGAGGCAAAAATGTAATGTTAGGAAAATTGATTGGCCTCCCTTTTTTGTATAACTATAGTAGAAGATAGGAAGGCACTTTTCTACTCTTTTATATTTCTTGGTTTGATCCGCACACTAGAGTTCCCCAAACCAGTACTGTTGCTGAAGTTGAATGCCCTTGTCTATTGACAGAAATGCTTTCTAGAGGGAATTTAAGGATGATAATTAGTGTGGTGCTTATATGTACTAAATAGGATGTCTGTTTCTACTTGCTTGGAGTAGGTGTAGAAACTTGTTCCAATTTAAATAAAATTGGTATAAAATTTGGCATAGGGATTCTCAACTGAGAGTCCTTGTTCAATATGGGTATGATTCCTTGCAACATTTTGGTGGCAAGTATTGAAAATTAATAATTAATAGGGACAGCTACTTAACAGTTTCCTCAGGATGAACTCTGTTTTATCTCTTTGGTTCAATTTGCTTCAAAGAAATTGACTAAGTTTCTGGCTCGAACGAGGGGTAAAAATACTTATTCATTAGAAAGAAATACTTTGGTTGTTCAGCAATTCTTTGCACAGGAAAAGTAACTTTTACTTCAAATACTTAGCATTTTATTTTTATGTATATTTGACATATGAATTCTTTAGCATTAAGTCTACTAGGACTAACGTTCTATGCATAAATAATCAAATGTATTCATTTAAAATTAGTTTTCATTATTAGTTAATATAATTCATTCATGTTCCTTGAAACTTCAAGTAATGTACTTAGGCTTATAACAGAAAAAATATAATCTCTGAGGATCTGACATTGCTTTCTAAATTCCCATTCACAGGCTTCATATTTGGTGGAAATATCCTAGAAAAGTCACAACCAACTGGTTGCTTTTGTATAGTGACTATTGGATTAATTGGTACATACCCATTATTGACCGTTAAATATTTTAATAATCAAACATATATCCCATTTCTTAATTCTTATTCCAAATAGTCATAATAATGGGCACAAAGAGTCATTATCTCACAAAAAATTACAAAAAAATGAAATGCATGTGCAATAATATCTTGTATTTGCCATTTGTTAAATGGCAACTCTTTTGTACAACTACTTAAATTTAATAAAAACAAGTAAATAAAGAAATCTGGTTTAGCATGTAATAGTTTAGAGTTAAAAAATTATCTTTAACATTCTCATTCACCCCTTCTGAGTAACATTTTTATAATTCTAAAAATGTTAAGTCTGAATATTCATTTACCTAACAACCAGATTGCACACCACTGTTAGAACACATCCCTAAAGTATCAGTCAGCTGCTTTAAAAACGCAGAATGTAAATTGTCACGTTAGGGTAACAAAGATTGCCATTAATATTTGTCCTTATCCCAGACTATTGTAAAATTAACACGACAGTGGTGATGAAGCAATGGTCTGAGGTTCAATGTTTTGAATGATCTATACATTATAACAAAAGCAATAGCAGTGTGCCTTTAATCACCAACAGGTAGCTTTCTCCTTGTATCTGCATTGATGGTGTGTTAGAGAATTTTAGGAATTCGAACAAATCTATTTCATGGGTTTTTGATTCATTTCAATTGTTGCCATTGGATTTGTATACCATGGTGCCTTGGTCTCAAGTAAAAGGAAACCTTTGCCTTTGTAAAGCCTGTACAAAAATTGTAACTTTTCTGGTCATACTAAGTGGTCTTTACTGGTGATACATGGCAAGGTAAACACCTTTCCTTCTTCAGAGGTCTTAGAAGTTCTGCTGAAGAGGAAGAAATTCTACGTACACTATTAGATTGAATTGCAGTAGGACTATCTGGCAGCCAAATGCTGAACTATTTCTCTTAAGTTCTCACTGGGCTAGTAGTCTCATTGAAAACTAGATGCACTTGGTATTTCTAGAGCTAAAGTCATTATCATGTAAAATAAACTTTAAAAAGTGGGTGGTTAGAGAACTTAGAGACTGCCCTGTCAGCTTCAGCCCAAAAGGTGGAAGAGTCAATATTACTGCTAAAGTTACAGGTGACAATTTTGCCTTTAGTGTGTACAAGCTACCAGTTACATTTTAGAAGTCTCTCTGATGCCTTTCTCACTGCCTTCTTCATGTCATGAAATTTGGCTTCTTCCTCCAAATGGCAGGTTAGATCTATGAATGATATTTGTGGGCACACAAAGAGATCGTTCCAGAAAGCTACAAGTTCAAGGAACAAATTGACCACAGCCTGGGATGTGCCAGTAGAGTTAGAGATATTATTATCAGCAGTCCTGTGACCATCATACCAGTTTTCCAGAGGAGCTATCCATGGTTTTCTGGGTGTCAGTGATGGCATGGCTATGGTCATGAATTCTCTCACAATGGCAGAACTATCACAAATGATCATGACCAGGAGACTAAGGAGTTTGGTGGTGCAGGAGACATTGCTAATGATCTCGAGGGAGCTGTACATTTCCTGATTTGTACTCACTACAAATATGGGCACATTAGTAAACAAGTATTTCTCTTCCAATGACTCGTTCTTCCCCAGGAGTGGATAACATGAAATTCTATAACAAAGATTATACCAGCATCTCTCCACTTGCTGTTGGAGGGATCTTGCTACTGTATGATGAATATTTATCTATCTATTTATTTTGGGTGTATATGTGTGTATGTGGTAGGATGTTACTGCAGATTGAAACCAGGACCTCACATGTACTAAGCAAGTGCTCTACCACTAAGCTATATTCCAAGCCCCCCTTTAAAGATCATTTTGAAGCAAAGTTTTACTATGTTGCCCAGACTATCTAGAACTCTTGATCCTTCTGCTCCTGCCTCTCAAGGAGCTATAATTATCTGTGCCATCATGCCTGACTTGGAGATGGATATTCCATTGAGAAATGTGCTGTTCTCAGTCTTGATTATGCCACTGAACTGGTTATAGATGGAATTATATTGGAACTACTATAACAGAGGTGAGGTTGGTGAAAAGTTCATCGATGGTGATAATATCCATGTTGCTACCATTAATAACAGCCCAGGCACCCAATTTGGACAAGTGCACTTACTCCAGCCTTCCCCACCTGTCACTGTGATGCACCTGAAATTCCATGTAGCTATACTTTGGATGGAAAGGACAGTGAATCACAAAGAAATGAAAGTATGCAGGGGAGAGATGGCAAAAACCATACATTGGTAGGAAAACAAAAGTGTTTTGATGCCTGCTTATAGTCCTGATTAGGAGAGCTGACTTAAGACACTCTTTAGGTATGAACAAAGATATAGAATGGTTATTTGTGTGTGTGTGTGTGTGTGTGTGTGTGTGTGTGTGTGTGTGTGTGTATGTGTGTGTGCACATGTGCACACATGCAAGTGAACTCAGAGCCTGGGTGTTGTTCCCAAGCATTTTTGCTCAAGGATCATGCTTCACCACTTGAGCCACAGCTCCATTTTCAGCTTTTTGGTGATTAATTAGAGATTAGAGACTCATAGACTTACCTCTCTGGCTAGATTTGAGCCATAGTCCATTAGATTTCAGTCTCCTGAGTAGCTAGAATTACAGGTGTGAGCTACCAGTGCCCAGCCAGTATGGTAAACTTTTGAAATCATTATAGCACTATGCTTAACAATGAGCATATATGACTTTCTACAACTTCCTTTTCATTTTTATAAGATCATCTCATCTTCAATCTTTACCTTTTGTCTAAGATTTTTTTCTATTGTGTTGTTGAGAGAGAAAAATCATTATTGATAGAGCTGTGTAAATTCTCCCAATAGAAGATGCAATTGAGTTCATATTTGCTAATAGTTTTACTGCAAGGGCATTTTTAAAATAAGAAAACCCACTTTCAGAATGAAATTCTGTTACAATTTTATTCCATAAGTTAAAGTTAGAATAACAGGTATTCTACAAGGCTATGTTAATGGAACACTTACAACCTATAGATTTCTTCATAATTGTGAGCTTTGGAATTGCATAAAGTAACTAATTGCTTTATATTCTAAGAAATTTTGATAATGTCTTAGTAGAAAGAACAAAAGTATGTGTGTGTGTATGTGTGTGTGTGTGTGTGTGTGTGTGTGTGTGTGTGTGTGTGTGTGTGTGTGTGTGTGTGCGTGTGATGCTGGAGTGTGAACCAAACCTGTACTCTCCTAGAGATATGTATCCCAACTTGGAGAAATAATTTGATGTGATTAATGTGGTGAGATTAATTATAATTTTAGTATACATCATAACAGTTTCAAACTCTTCTAATCAGCTATTTCCAGCATTCCATTTATTCGGGGTTTGAGGCACATTTTCCTACTGACTTCACTGTGGCCATCTGTGTTAACCTGTCTGCAGTCTTTAATGGGACCACATCTTCCTCATCACATATTCATTCCTGAGGCATCTTTAGTTCCTGGCTTTGCTTTTGTAGCACATTTTTCCACCCACCTCTTCTGATTCTATACTTAACCATCTTCATTTAAGCATCTAAATATAGTTCAAAACTTCACTCCTCTGCTAGTAGGAACAAAGAGAAAAAAGCGTACATACTCTTTTACTGCCTAATTTTGGAAAACAAAGTAAAATGGACATGCTGTATGGTGCAGTATTTAATTCTTGGCTAAGATAATACATGCTTTGAAAATGCAAGTGATGAAATGTTCCATCCTAGCTTCTGCTAATTAATCTAAAATTAACCCACAGATTTAAATAGACATACAAATATATAGTTTTCCTACATAACTTTCTCATTGAGTACTAAATATTTCACTAACTTCTGCCTCAAAATATGTATCAAACTCTTTAGCAGTTAAATGTATAGTGGAAATAAATATAGCTTAAATTTATAGTGGAAATACATTAGCTTTCAAGTTAATTAGCATTTTTCTTTTACTGTTAATCTTCAAACTCATCAATATGACTTAAATTCTGTATATAATGTTGCTCTTTTGAAATTTAATTTTTCCTTGTCTTGAAATTACTACAGTAGTAATACAGCTGACTAATAATTTAATGAGCAATAACTTGAATTATAATTCTATGCATGCTTTAAACATTTTATTATTTTGCCACACTTGGTAATTTTATTACTTCTAAATTATATTCCCAAAATAGTATAGAGCATACTTTTATGGATTAAGAAATAATAAAATGAGCCAGGTGCCTGTGGTTCATGCTGGTAATCCTAGCAACTCAGGAAGCCGAGACCTGTAGGAATACTCAAAGCCAGTCCTGGGAGAAAACTCCCAGTGGCTCTATCTGCAAAATAACGAGGAAAAATAGAGGCTAGACATATTGCTCAAGTGGTAGAAGGCCAAGTTATAAGCAAGAAAGTATGAGCCCTGAATTTAAGTCTTTAAAAATTTGAAGGCATTTTTTTTCTCTGACATCTGGCTTCCACTCTGACAGTTCAGACACTTCATGCCTTATAGATTCTTTTTTTTTCTCAATATTGTTTTTGCAAAGGTGATGTACAGAGGGGTTATGATTACATAAGTCAGATAAAGAGTGCATTTATTTTTTAACAAGGTTACCTCTTCCCTCATACTCTCCCAGTTTTTCCCTCTTGTCCCCACCTGTAAGTCGTATGGTTCATTTTTAGTATATGTCTAGTGACTACCACAGTTGCATTTGTCTCACCTTTGTCTCACCTTTTATATATTTTTTTATATGTAACCTGCTTTTCCTTTAAATGGAAACTTTTTACTCTCTGTTATTTGAGATAGTCAATAACGTACCTTGACATTTCTTTTTACCCCTGTGGGGAAGGTGTACTGGAAATTGAACTTAGTACCTTGAGTTCTCATTTTGCTTTCTGCTCAAGTCTGGTACTCAACCATGTTTTAAACATTTTCAGACACAAAGTATGCATACATTTTCTTAAAAGTTTTAATACTATTTGTAAGAAGACACTAAAAATACATGTTTTAATAAAAGGTTCTTATTACTCTTAAATCATAAGGCAGTTTAAATAGTATTGAACTTACTTCACAGTTCAAGGAATAATCAAATAAACAAAGTATCTTTGGCTCATGCTTGCAATCCTAGTGACTCATGAGGCTGACCCAGAAGGATTGAGATTCAAAGCCAGTCTTGGCAGAAAAGTCTGGCAGACTCCATCTACAAAATAACCATCAATTTATTCACAGTGTAATAACTTGAATTTTCATTCAATAGTCTTTGCAATTTTACAGTTACTTCTTCCACTCTGGACTCCATAAATAAACTGTATAGCTAAAATAATTATTTCCTTTGATAATACTAGCTTAAATCAAGGATAGTTTATGATTCATCTTATTCTAATTAGGGTAAGCTATAGGAGTTCTGCTTAATATTCTGTCTCTCCAACCACCACTACTACCATCATTATTGTCATCAAAATTTTTTTGAGACAAATAATTCAGAATGTATAGAATATGTAGACTATGTTGAAATGAAGGATTAATACATTAAAGTCTAGCCAGCTTGTATTAAGTTATGACTACAAAACATCATCTCCCAAATCTCCATTGCTTATGACAACGAAGAGATACTGATTGCTCTCATTTTATGTTAGCTGTAGCCACTGCTGGCGAGGGAACTTCTCTTTTTTCCTTCTTGTATATGGCTTTTTCATTGAAGGATTAAAGTAGAAGAAGCAATCTCTATTTGCGTCATGCAATTCTCATTGTACAAATGAAGGGGCAAATAAGTGATCCTATTTATTCCATGCTCCACGCTTCCACTCTGATTTGGCATAATTTTTCTCTACTTACCTCCTGTTAACCAAAGAAAATCACATAGCTAGCCCCAGGATTCCTTGGGTCAGGTAATTAGGATGTTAATGATTAAGGTTGTTTTCATTTATGTATAGCTTTTTTCAATTTTGTACCTACCAAGAGATAATGGTTACCAAAAAAAAGCAAAGTATACTTAAATGTTATTAAAAATTGAAGTTTAGTTTTAATTAGTTGGAGAAAAATTATGTCATTTGAAATAATGATTTGCCCTTGGATTTAATGAGAGAAATATGCAGTAAGGAATTTTGAGACATCCAGTGGAACTTCTTTACATTTACCAAATGCTTCTCCAGATGTCTGCAAGTGTCAAATTAAACTTGCAAATTATTTTTCTTCATGTGGGGTTTGTAATTGAAGAATCATTCATTTTCCTTTTCACAATATCTGATAATTGGTTGTTGGTAGTATGATAGAGAACAACTTTCTTTCATGGAGTTACATACTTATTTTCCAAACATGCACATTTGAGGGTGAAACTAATTTTATTTCATTTTATTTTTTGTTTTATTCTATCATTTTATTTTGAGATAAGCTTTTGTGTTTTTATTATTTTTTATGGAAAAGATTCTATACAAGAGGGCTACAGTTGGTGACACTAACAAGAAATAGGTTAAAAGAATAAAATGAAAATAAGCTATATATATTAAAAACAATAGGACATATACAAACTTAGATCTAATTTGGTGTTTAGAGATACATTTCGGAGCCAGACACTAGTGGCTCACACCTATAAGTACAAGCTACCCAGGAAGCCAAGATCCAGAGGATCATGATTTAACTCCAGCCTGGGCAGAAAAATTCAGTAGATTCAATATACAAAATAAGTAGGTTAAAGCAAGGTTGGAGGCGTGGTTTAGGTGGTCAAGTGGCACTATAGCAACCAAAAGATCCTCAGCTCAAATTGCAATACTGCCAAAAAAAGAGGAATAATCTGTCAATTTTGACATACATACAAAAATTCGAACTAAAAGTTTTCTGTACCAACTTAAGACAGAGAAACAATTATATCTATATATTAATTCAAAGGATAATAGGCACCAAATCAGTTATAATCAGATTGTAATATATGTACAAGGAAAGAGTCATGCAACTAATCAGAAATTAGGAGCACAGACATAAATTATCTTGTGCTAAGTTTTTTAATGTTTTGTACCATAGTGCGGATTCAACTCAGGCCGGGGAGTTGTCCCTTAGTTTTTGCTCTCAAGGCTAATGCTATAACACTTGAGCCACAGCTTCACTTCTGTCTTTTGAATGGTTATTTGGAAATGGAGTCTCACTGACTTTTCTGCCTGGGCTAGCTTCAAACTTTGGTCCTCAGATCTCAGCCTCCTGAGTAGCTGGGACTAAATACTTAATCTATCAGTGTCTGTCTCTGTGCTTAATTTTTGGTACAAGAGTATCACATGGTTCCCACAACCAACATAAAAAATGAGAAACTGGAGTAACAGGAGCTAAAGAAGTCTGAAAAGCCAAGATCATCTTGTTTGTTAAAGGAAGTATTTATTTAGGGTATCACTATTGCCATAATTGTCACAGGGAACATAAAATTGTCCCTGGTCTGAACCTGCTGAATAATAACTTGACATGCTGTTGAGCTACCCATTTGAAGATTTGCTTTATATCATGCCATTCTCCTGTCACCTCCAGATGTTGTTTCACAGACCTGCTAATTGGCCACTATCTAGATGTCACTTACCCAATGGTCATTTTCCTGACAGCAGGTAATTAGATGTCTAGTGTCATATGTCTGTATATGGAGGCTATGGTTTGGTACAAAGGACACATGTTCACATACTGTAGTCAGGGGAGGAAATTGCTTACCCTGCTGGATTTTTGTGTGTTGGGAAGACAAGACAACACATTATCTGTCATCATAACATCTTATCACGCAGTGGGTATCAGCATTTTGTTTGCCTACTTCTAATCAGTTTTATTATAATCAGTGTATCCAACAAAAATTTCCTTTAAAAAACTCAGTTTGCTAACGCAATGTAAAACTCCTTGGGATTTTCTGGATATAAAATAGACATGATCTTAATGTGTACAGAAAATTTACAATCAACAAAACACAACGAACATTCCCATTCAAGACTGAAAAAGGACATAAACAAATCATTCAAAAAGCAATTGAAATACCAATTAAGCATCTCCACTTAATTGGTGTTCAAGGAAACATACACAAAATAGTAATCTATCACATTTTTATTTATTAAATTGCAAAGTATTAAAAAGATTAACATATTCAATGTTAGCAGTGACTTGGAAAAACCAGTACTTTTATAGTAAACTGATACTTTGCAAGGGAAATTTGTAAATAAATGTACAGTTATTAAACATGGATGTGTTTTAACATAGATATGTATGTAATAGTATTCCTACTTTCCAGGAATTTATAAAATAAAGGTGGGATGATGTATGCAAAAGGACATTCTTATTATTTTTAATATAGCTATAAATAAGCTAACTGCTCCATAAAATGAGGGAGAGTAGAGAGATAGATATTACAAGTTGTTCCAAGAAACTATGTACTAGTTATTTTCAGTTTGTACAATTTTGCATAATTTTACTTTTTAACTTATAGAATTTTCTTCTTATTGCTCTAATTAACTAGATGGTTATATAGAGTGAAATGAGTGATAAGGACTGTTTAAGCATCTATTAAACTAGAAAAATAGTCACAAAGTACTTGTTCATTCTTTCCTGTGCTTTCTTTTAGTAGATATATACATATGTAATAGTATCAATAATAGTACTAATAATGGTGCTGCTAAAGAATAATTACTAAATGTTACTTTTTATTGAAAATTATTCAAATTTAGAGGATAGGCATATAGATTTCTCCTTCATTCATTTAATACAGAATGATACTCTCAATTCAAATGAAGTAGAGATTTGTCATATAAAACTAAGCAAAGTAAGAGATATAGCTTTTGGTCAAGTTAGTGTAGAATAATATATTCAATAAGCAACCATTGATTAATTGATTAGCCACTTGGGAGTCAAAAGTACATTTCTTTAATGTCCTTACACCAGTGTAAGTCTCAGGTAGATTAAACACTTATTTATATCCATCTTCACTAAGAACTGGAAGAAAATATTTTCTTTTAGTCCGTATGAAGTAGACAAAACTTATCAAGACATGCATAAAAGCTCAGAAGTGATTTTAGAAGATAAAAAATTAAATATAATGACAAATTTATATGTGAAGATAACAAAAACATGAAAAAAGACCTCTTCAGCTTTGAGGAAAATGTATCACATACACAAAATTCTGTAATTCAAAGACTTATTATTTTAAAGTAAGTTAAAAAACTGTATAAAATAGTAGAAACAGAATCAGACAATTTATTAAAAATGGAAATGATTGTCAAGTATGAAAAGATAAATTCAACAATAAAAAGTCAGTGAGTAAAACTAAATAAAGATTTTTTCTTTAGTGATACAAATTAAAGGACTAATGATACTCATTTTTGGTAAAAATGCAGGTAAATGATCCATTTACAATGATTTAGGTGTAAAGCAACATTAATTTTTAGAGGACATCTTGGCTGTATTCATTATATTTGAATATTTTCATAATTTTTACTCATGAATTTTAAGAAGAGATCTACAAAAATACACTTGTATTACACAATAAATTCATATTTACAGAAAATGTTACTACAATGTATTTTATAACAGCAAAGTTTGTTAGTAAATTATGTTCAACCTTAAAATTGTGGTGTAACTGTAACATGGTATTCATATTCAGTACAACTACTGAAAATAGTAAGATTTTGTGAAGCATTTGAACATAGAAGAAAAGAGACAATATTAATTTCATTGGAGAGGTTTGCAGAACAATATTTACAGTAAGAACCTACTTAAAATAAATGATAAATATGTAAATTAGAGACAAGTAGAGTCATCTGCTTAGATATATAACTGCAACAAAACACAAGTTGCTACCTCTGGAAATGAAGATTATAATATTTCCATTTCCAAATTATTAATTTCTTTACTGTTTAAATGTTTTTATCAGGCTATGTTAGTTTCATAGGAAAATACTTACAAAAAGGACAAATAGAAAAAAAAAGATTAATGGCTGCCTGCCATCTGGGAGTGCCAAAGGACTCTGTCTTCTCCCTTCATAGTATTGAAAAATGCTATCAATTATTTGGGGGAAGTCATTTATGACAAGCTTATCACACTTCAGGCTGGAAAAAAAAGTTGGGATGGATAGTTAATAACATAGTTGATTGAGTCAAATTTCGGTCTCACCAGAACTAGAATATTGGTCTGAAACTATCAATGGAATATTCAAAAAAACTAATATAATTTACCCTTTTTAGCAAAAACAATTGGTTAATTTAGATCAACATATATGAATATCTAGATTAACTTTCTTGTGGAAAAGAGTCCATTTTCATGAGCTCACTGTGAATTGAAGGCTGTTATTACAAAAACAGATGTTGTCAGGGATGTGGGGGAAAGCAAGAATGCTAGAATATAATCTTACTCAAATACTTTGCAAAGCAGTTTGGACATTCTTCAAAAAATAAAACAAACAATCCTATGATCCAGCAATAGCACTCTTGGGAATTTATCCAAAATATTACACATCAGGATACACTAAAGCCATCTGAACAACCATACTTACTGTTGTACTGTTCACTATACTTTGGTATGAAAACAGCCCACATACTCCAGAATGGCTGAATCAATTCAGAAAATGTGGTATATATACACAATGGAGCTTTACTCATCCATTAGGAAAAATGATATTTCATTATTTGCAAAATAAGCTTTAACTTAAGTTTTTCCAGGTCTATCCATTGTTAAGTGAAGTAGGTCAGACCCAGGGAGGCAAAGGATGCATGTTTTCTTTCATATGTAGAAGTTATAACTAATTTCCTAATATGCCAATGAACACATACAGGTTTGTATGTAAGTGTACACAAATTTATTAACCAAAATATGGTATTTGAGAATTCAAATGGTGTAATTCCTTAGAAAAACTAACTCACAGTCTAACAAAATAAATATCAGGAAACTGGACTGGAAAAATCTGGGAGAAAGGGCCAAGGGAAGGAGGGAATAGATGAGTGAAGAGAGGAAGAGGAGGAGAGTGCAGTCATAATACTCCAGGTATATCCTATGAAGTAAAACTGAGAGGAGAATTTTGGTTAGGAGAGAAGAGGGAGATTGGTGAAAGGGTGACATCTATCAAGAAGCATTGTATTTAAAATGATTTGTTGAATGGCAATTGCTTTGTACAATTACTTTCAGGTAATAAAAACATTATCTTAAAAAGATCTTCAATCTATCATTTTGAGAAAATAATTTAGACTATTTTATAAGTAGAATTAGTAGTTAAATCCTTAATATTTTTAGTTCTGTACTTTTTATTCAGAAATCTAAAAACATGCTCCAAAAATAGAATTTCTAGAAATTCCTAGAAACAGAATTCCTAGAATTTTGCAGCTATTTAATAAATGTTTAATAAATATTCTCTTGGAAGAATGAGAAAAGACCTCAACCTAAAGTAAGGATAGGATTAACAGAGGAATTGGATTGATTTCAAGGATCTGAGGATTATGTTAGAAACTGTATGTGAGTTTATTATAGCTATAAGATTTTTATTCTCTTTACTTTTGTCTAGCCAATTGTAACAGAATCCCAACAGCAAATATATTATTCCAATAATAATTGAGATTATTCTAATTAGCTATTGAATAAAAAGATAGCAATTCCGCTGTCAGGAGTAAATAAACTATGATATGCTTCTACTAGTCATGTGTAAAAAAATCATTAGTGATAACAGAAAATAAATCTCTGAGGTTTTTTTCTTGAGGAAATAAGTTATAATAGACCCAACATATTGATGTCCATAGTAATGAGTGATGTATGATATAATTTTAAGAATGTTCCAAAGGGTAGTCTTTCTAATTAAAACAATAGCTAAGATTGTAATACAAAAATATCTTAAAACAATACAGCAAAATAAGACTGAATAGTATGAAGAGAAAAATATTAGTAATAAAACTCTAGATATGTTCCACAATTAACATACCTACATTAATCAAGTAAGTATGATCCATAGACTAAAAGAATAAGGATGTGCTGGAGATTGATAAAAATGAATAATCATATGATTTACATGTTTCAATCATACATACAGGATAAGATCCCATTTAGTGGCTGACATTTCAGAGAACTTATTTTAGGCTTACCTTTAATGGCTTGACATAGTTTTTTTAAAAAGAAATTTACTAGGTAGAAATCCAACAATGCAACTTGATGGAACTTTGATTTCCAATGTCAATACAATATTTAATATATACTAGAGATGAACAAATGCTTTTTTAATTAGCAATGGATCATTTCCTTGGAGAATCTAATCCACTGTTTATCTTTAGAACATTCAGAAAGCTGTAGAGTTTTACTACAGAAAGTGTCATAGCATGGCAATACAAAAGGCTTAAGAGAGTGCTATGAACAATTATATACTCAAGAACTGAATAAGCCTAAAAGAAATGAACAAACTCTTAATCTATATACAACCTGCCAACACTGAATCATGAAGAAATAGAATATCAGCAGATGAAAGTGAAGTATGGATATAGCTCCTCATCAAAGAATAGTATAGAACCTGATTATGACTTCATCACTGAATTCTACCAAACATTTGTTTGTTGGCTGGTTGGTCATGGGGCTTGTACTCCGTACCTGGGCGATGTCCTTGAGATCTTCTTGCTCAAGGCTAGTGCTTTACCACTTGAGCCACAGTGACACTTGTGATTTTCTGGCCGTTAATTGGAGATAAGAATCTCACAGAGTTTCTTGACCGGGCTGGCTTTGAACAGTGATCCTCAGATCTCAGCCTCCTAAGTAGCTAGGATTACAGGTATAAGCTACCAGTGCCCAGCTCTACCAAACATGTAATAAAGAAGTGACCTATCAAGTCAAGCAAAGGCTGAGATTCTTGTCTCATAGCATTGTGACAAGTTTTCATTCAGTAATATAGAGGAATACTGTATTAAGGATTGATTTGCTAGAATTGTATCATATAAACTTTAGTTCTGAACTCCAAGTTACTGTATTTAGGTGCTTTTTCTTACATAAGCTGCTTCCCCTCCACCAATTTACCACAATCTGCTACTTCATTTATAGCAATTCTATTACTAGATTTTTCGGCTTTCTGGTCAGCATATGTACATCATTTAATCAAGCCTCTCTCATAATGTACCCCAGCATGAGCCTCTGACACAGAAACATAATTTATTTGAATGTAGGCTAGCTCATTGAGGATCATTTAGGTCAGCATCATTTAACAAAAGCCTGTATTCATACTGTCTTATAATGTTTAAAACAAGAAAAATACATTTCTCTCCTGTGTTAACAATAAGAACAACAAAAACCTTCCTCTTTGAGCTGCTGGTGACAAGTCTGGTGGTTTCCCCAAACCACACTGACTCAGCTTCTCCCTAGTTTATATCCTTAGGCGTAGAGCTATCCAGTTACCAGAACTCATGCTACCTGGACATTTTATTTGCTAACCAGCTGGTGGGAGTGAAAACATTAGAATTTAGCGCTGCTCCCACAAAGAGATCCTTCTAGAAGACCCACAGGGCATCTTTTAGGTCTCATTGGTAGGACTTCTAATAATATGCATAATAATTAATACTGTTATCACTGATGATAATAACAATAGCAATTGCTGCCAACCTGATACATATTCAACTTATTGTGTGGTTTGAAGAGATGACTTTATCACTTTAAAATGAATTTTCTTCCTTTCTAAATACTGCTTCATAGAAAGCCTTCTCAGATTCTAAGTATCCATTTGACATTCCATGCAGAGACATGCAGATGCACAGTAGTCTGTCAATCAAGAGCACTTGATGTTTGCTGCTATTATCCTAGATGTGACTACTGAGATTCAGATGTAGCTCATCCAAGGCCCCACAGCTCCTAATGGTTAAGCCAGTATTGAAATCTAGATGAAATATGGCATGGACTTACAGCTGTGAACTCTTATTTTCCAGTTCAATCCTCCATGTCATGAATTGTGTTATACTTTAGGTCTGAGCTTTCAGGATCATTGAAGATAGAGTTAAAACAGAAAGGTTGAGTTTCTCTGGTTTGATTCATCCTAGTCTTTGTCTTGCTTGCCATTTCTTTTCTATAGACTTGGCTGACATCAATGGCATTAATTGAGTGTGTAATTCTGGAGCCGTCTTAGAAAGCTAAAATCATTTGAAATTAGTTGGGGTGTAGTAACTAGGTTGAACTTTGCCTTTGTCAAGTGGTTTCCAGCTGACTCACTGCAGCTGCAACAATTGACATCATTTTTTTTTTTGCCTTTCACGCAGACTAATTTGGCAGGCATCACTCCCTGGGGAATGGGTTTCAAAGCCTCAATGAATCTCAGGGTTGGATGGGACTTTAAAGGTCATGAAATTCAAACCTCAATGTTGTGATTGAATTGGCTTACATCAGCCCCACCAAGTGAGTTGCTAACCTATCCTTGGATGAGTCCAATGACAAACAAATAGTAAGGATTTCCACATGGGCTGCATTGTATAATCCATTCCGTATTTCCATAGCTACAACCTCTTTATATTGAGCAAAACTCTTTCTTCTTAACTTTTCCGAACAAGTACTATTTCTATTTCTCATCCAAATCTATTCTTTAGGGGAGTATTACAGCTTCTCCAATGTTTGAAGAACATGATCCTGACTGATCTTTAGAGTTTTCTCACTGCCAAATTCGTATAGATTATTTTAACTATCTTTTATTCAATGTGACTTAATTCCTTTAATTCCTGCGAAAGGCTCACTATCATTGAGCCATTTCTGTTTTTTGTATGCTTTTTATTGTAAAAATGCTGTACAGAGGGTTTACAGTTACATGAGCAAGGTAATGAGTACATTTCCTATTGAGCATTGTTGCCTCTTCCTTTTTTTCTAAAATGAGCACAGGAATGAATGAATCCTCAGTTGTAGACTGAAAGAATAGTCTATTCAAACTGTGTTGATAAAGTAAGAAAGGAATTGCTTGAAAAATTGTGGAGAAGAGTGAGGCATGAGGAAATGACCAGTTTGTTGAAGTATTTCTGGAACCACTTACAACTACAATGTGAAATATTATTTTTTAGTATATAACATTTAAAGGCATGCAAAATTCATAATCCTTTGTCAGTTTGAAGTAGAGAAAGTTATTTATGATGATCAGTTAGGCACTGCCTACTTTATTTCATTTGTATTGTTTCCTTATTTTAGTTCTGAGAAATGTCACTGAAATTGAAAGAAAGAGTAGATAGAAAGACAATGGCTTTGGGAAAGTTATACTTATCTTTCAATAAATAATTACAGAAAACAAACAAGCAAATCATTATTTCTGATTCCAACAAAGCTTACAATTCTTTGTGAAATTGAAAAAAGCAGTTTCATTTGGTGATATACGTGTATCTCTCCACGCCTTTAGTAACTTCAGAAATCTTGTGATCTTCATAAATCTTGCAGTCTTCAGAAGTGAAGACTGAACAAAATGAAACTCTTTTGACATTTTGTCAAATTGTCTATGACTAAATAGTTGTGTTTTATTAAAAGAAATCCTTTGCCATCCTTCTACTGTGTCACAATATGTATTAAGAAGAAAATGGTATATTTTATTTAGTCCAGTTACTGTTTATGGCATGGTTTACCTGGTGAATAAGTAAATGAAGATTCAGTGAATAAAAGAATAGTCAAGGGGCTGGGAAGGTGGCTCAGTGGTAGAGCGCTTGCCTTGCATGCTCGAGGCCCTGGGTTCGATTCCTCAGTACCACATAAGAAAAAGCCGGAAGTGGCACTGTGGCTCAAGTGGTAGAGTGCTAGACTTGAGCTGAGGAGCTGAGGGACTGCGCCCAGGCCCAGAGTTCAGGCCCCACGAATGGACCCCCCCCCTCAAAAAAAAAAGAATAGTCAAGATCTGTGTTCCTGCATAACTTTTATGTTTTAGTAGTAAAACTTTTTTTTTGTACTTTATTTTTTTATTTCTTATTTATTTATTTTTTATTTATTTTTTGTGAACACACTTTACAGAAGGTTGCAATTACATGGGCAGGTTAATGTGTACATTTCTTTTTTTTTAATTTAAATTTTATTTTATTTTATTTGAGAACATACTGTACAGAGGGGTTACAATTACATTGGCAGGATAATGCATACATTTCTTACCAAGCATTGCAGCCTCCTCCTTTGTTTACCCTTTACCTCCCTTCCCAGGTTCCCCCCCACCTCCCCACCCAATCCTCCCTGCTTCCCCCCCACCCCCCCCAACATTGTTAAGCTCGTTTTCGACATGACAACTTGTACTTCTCATTGTTGCAACATGTCCACCTGTATCCTTAAATGACTTGTTTTTCCCCATCTCCTCTACAAGTTATACTGACATCAAATATACTGAAAGCAGGGGTTATACTGTGGGGGAGGGACATACAAAGCTATAAAGAGATAATCTTATAAATGCATTAGAAACAAATGCATGAAAGGAAAAAAACAATAAAATATGTATCTAAGGATTCATTTTCCTAACATCACATTATCTGACCTTTTCTGCTTAACTCATACATATACTAGATATTGCAAAGTTTGAATTAAGTTGTGAAGGGCTTTGGAATGCAAGGTACTTTAAAATAGTTTTTGAACGTTTTATTTTTCCCTTTTTTATTAGTATTATTTTCTTTCTGGTAATATTTTTAGAAAAATATCTGGTGTTTACATTGACATTAGACATTAAATCAGCTTACCAGGTCTTTTTTTTTTAGTAGAGAAAAACTCCCAGCTTGATAGACTGGTCCTCACTCATTTGAGCCACAGCTCCGGCCCTGTTTATGGCTTGTTTTTTTAAATATATTTTTTATTGTAAAGATACTGTACAGAGGGGTTACAGTTCTATGAGTAGGGTAATGAGTACATTTCCTACAGAGCATTGTTACCTCCTCCTTTGATTTTGTTATTTTTGAGATAGGTTGTTGTGAACTTTCTGCCCTGGAAATTCTTGTACTCTTAGGCTCTTTAATATTCAGGAATCCAGGTATGAGCAACCAGCTTAAAGTCTTATGAGTCAAGAGATAACATGATTTTGCCTGGTTTGGCAGTTATTAGTTAATGAATGCATTTTTCTACTTCTTGTATATCTTTCATAATTTAACTGAGGAGTTTAAATCGATGATGTTTTATGGTCTTAAACAGTCAATAGAATTACACTGATTATGTAAGTCCTGTGAAAGTAGAGGTCTATTATTGCCAAAGTTGACTTTTACTAACATTTTGGAATACTTCTTATTAGAGGAGAGCTGAATTTACTGGTTCCCATGCCCCTAGTTGGTTGCCTAGAAAGCATACTATATAAGCTCTTAATGGTTTTGAATGTTTCCTTTGTCAAAATAGAATTTGGGAAAAAGATCTTCACTTTTTAAAAAAATTATATTTTCATGTGCATAGTGTTGGGAGTATTCAAACAGGATATAACCTTCTTAAGATTATCTAAGTTTTAAAAATCACTCACTGTGCAGGGATATACTGGAATTGATATTAGAACTGGGTTAAAGTATATCTTAAATTTTACAAATAAAGGAGCCACTTTCACACAAATAAAGGAGTACTAGTGTAACCTTCATATTGTATCTGGTTAGACAATACTTCAAAAGGTAACTATTGTTGGTATTTCCCCCCCCCCATGATTTTCTGTTACCCATGACTACTCCTTGCTTTGTCCCTTGGAATAATGAGAATTCCACATTCTAAAAGAGACTATATGTTATGAGTGGTAGGAGACTCTTTTGAAATACAAGATAGAACCTGTTGACCTTCTAAACTTAAGCCTTGAAGAATGCTGTGCATGAATTTCAGGGATAAACAACAGGTGTGAACGAACAATGAAAAATCAGAATACTCTCCTTCTCATTTCCCTCATTGTCTTTTAGATAAATGACATTTTCATTTCTTTTACAAAAGCAATGTGGGTGTAGGCTTATTGAAGAACACTAAGATATGTGTGTGTGTGTGTGTGTGTGTGTGTGTGTATGCGTGCGCTCATGCTTGTGTGTGCGTGTGTCTCAGAGGGAAAAGAGAGGTAGGGGGCTTCAGTTACAACAGAAAAGGTAAAAATGGATGCTTAGTGTGCCTAGGAAAGCTGCAAGGAGGCAGTGAGAATTCAAATGGTTTCTTTATATCCCAATTGCAGGAAATCAGGAGTTAACATTTATAATTTACTTGATAGACACTAACTATGAATGTCATTTCCATGAGCTATGTCAACAATACTTCACACAAGCATGATGATGGAGAACACACTGTTGTTTCTTTTTCTTTTCTTTTTTATTGTGGAAATACTGCACAGAGGGGTTACAATTACATGGGCAATGAGTGCATTTCTTATCAAGCATTGTTGCCTCCTTCTTTGTTTCACCTTCCCCACCCCTTCCCCCCCCCCCCACACATCCCTCCTCCCCGCCAAAGTTGTAAAATTAGTTTTTCAACATAAAGTTTTGTACATCTCATTGTTGCGATGGATCCACCTGTATCCCTATTTAAACAGGAGTGTAAACTTGTTTAGCCACTTTGGAAAATAGTATGGAGGTTCTTCAAAAGACTCCACATAGAGCTCCCCTCTGACCCAGCAATCCCACTTTTGGGCATTTACCCAAATGATCACAAATAATACAATACTAAAGCTACAAGCACAACTAAGTTTATTGAAGCATTATTTACCATAGCTAAGATATGAAAGCAACCCAGATGCCCCTCAGTAGATGAATGGATCAAGAAAATGTGGTATATATACAAAATGGAATTCTATGCCTCCATCAGAAAGAATGACAGTGCCCCATTTGGAAAAAATTATATTAAATGGAGTAAGCCAGGCCCAATGAAACATAGGTCCCATGGTTTCCCTTATTTGCAATTACTAGTATATGTCTGAGACAAGCAGAAGTGCTCAGATAACCCCTGTTTTCACTGTAATTGATAATGTTGTTTCTGTTTTATCCAAGAAGACGCTAGGTCTGGGAATGTGACTGAGGCCTAGAGTGCTTACCACCTAGCATGCCTGAAGCCCTGGGTCTATTCCTCAGTACCACATTAGTAGAAAAAGCTGGAAGTGGTGTTGTGGATCAAGTGGTAAAGTGCTACCCTTGAGTAAAATAAGCTCAGGGATAGTGCCCAGGCCCTAGGACTGGAAAAACAAAAACAAACAAACAGAAAAAGAACCAAGAAGACGCTAAAACATAAAGACATTACTTGTCCCACCTGCCCTTTTCATATGGACTAGCATCTTCAAGAGTAATTGAAGGCCATCTGTAACTCAGTTCCCTCCTGAAGCTTGAGTTACGGGAGGCAGAGTGTCAAGGGTTGATTTCAACCCTTAAAAACAATTGAGACTCTGGTATGACAGAAATTCCTTAATATCTGGAAAAATCTAAGTAGACTGGGTAACTCAAAGTAACTCCAGATGAAAAGTGCACATAAAGAAAATACATATACTGGAAGTTAAGAAAGGTAAATTCCTTTCATGTCTGAATTTGTGATCAGAACTTAATTTCCATTGAATATAATGCAAAAAATGGAGCAGATGCTAAAAAGTGGAATCAAAACTCTCTAAAATACATAGAGAATAAGTCACAAATCAGAGGTCCAGATTCCTTATTTGTCATACAACTTAACGTGCTCTGAAAATAATTGTAATTTAGTAAATTCAAGTTAGTAAAATATTGCTCATTGATAAAAAGTAGAAAATGGGAATTTTGATCAGGTATAAGAGTAGCAGTTGATAATGAAACATATCAGACAACTGAACATGTGATACTCTTTCAGTCTGGTAATTTTGGAGTAGCAGTTTTCTGCAAGAAAGCATTTAATAATGTAAATAGCAATACATAATCAGAACAATTTGAAAAGGAATTATCTTCGTAATAAATGTTTTCATTTTTAAGTAAACATAGTCATGAAAACAGAAATTTATGTAAGCCATCAGTGCAAAAAAGTTTTCTAAATAATTATTTCTAAATAATTAGTTATTTAAAAGAGCAAAAATCAAACGTAATGCTATACTATCAAGGAAGGCTGTTGCACCTGTAGATACATTCAGAAAAAAAACAGAGGATACATTAAAAACAAAGGGACCTAGTAGAATTCAAGAAACAGTATTTGTCTTAAAAGTTATGATAGATGAAATATTCTTTGTAAAAATGGAATAAAAACTTCGTTTGCTTGCATTCCATGCTTATAATAAATAAATGGAGAGTATACATATAAATAGGTTCAATAAAGAAATTAAAAACTATATGTATATCATGATTAAAATGTACATATTATTTTATAATTAAATATAGTGTAGTTTATTTTAAAGTTATCTTTAAGTTGTACAAAATAGTTGCCATTTAACAAAACAGTTTTTGAATAAAATGTGTTGATCAATGTCACCACTTTCAATATTCTCACTCAGCCCTCTCCTCACTCTTCTCAATTTTGTCAGATATACACTGTTTTACCCTCTCTTCTCCTCTTTATTCATCTACCCTTTTCCCCTGACTCCTCTTGCACTATATGTTTTTCAAAAAATATATTTCAGTATGTTATACAATAATGTTTGATTATTTTTCTGATTACAGTGTAAAATGGTATGGGTCAAATAATAATAGCTCGTCGCTGGTGTCTCATATCTGTTATTAGGAGAAGCCTAGATTTATCTCTAAAGTTAGCAGCAAAAAGGTCCCATTGGAGTCATGCTTGAAATTGTGGAACACCAACTGTGTAAGCAGACCAAGTACATATGAAGCTCTGAGTTTGAATCTCAGTACTAGCCAAAAGTCGAGGAGGAGGGAGAGGGAGGGGGAGGGGGAGGGGAGTAGGGAGAGGAGGAGGAGGAGGGGGGGGGGGGGAGGAGGAGGAGGAGGAGGAGGAGGAGGAGGAGGAGGAGGAGGAGGAGGAGGAGGAGGAGGAGGAGGAGGAGGAGGAGGAGGAGGAGGAGGAGGAGGAGGAGGAGGAGAGGAAGAAAGTAAGAAAAGAAAAAAGAATGTCTCAGTATAGTGGGTATCACCTATAATTTACTTATGAGGTGGTAGAGATTGGAAAATTTGATACCAGCCCTGGCAAAAAGGTCACAAGATATCATTTGAACAAATAAACCAGGTTTTGTATTTCTTTACTTTAATCACAGTTATGCAGTAGGTGTAGATAGGATGATCATAGTCCAGTCTGACCTAGGCAAATAACTAAAATAGCTGCCTAACAAGAGCAAGGACCTGAGTTCAAATCCTAAAACCACCAATGTCAGTTTAAATACTAATAAGAACAACAAAGGAATAGAAAAAAGTACCATTCATTTTCAAATTAAAAGCACACTCATGAAACTTTAATAAAAGCCTTAACAAAAATTTTAAATATTTGGGACTTTAAAAAGCTTGATATTAATCAATATTCACAATCTACAGCTAAAATCCTCTATAAAAAAATCAAATATATGGTATTGGAAACCCTCTGGCAAGATGAGATTACACTGAGGTAATGGAATGAATAAAGTGGATATTCAATTACAAATTTAGGGAGAAACCAAAATAAGTACAAATCATATAGGAAAATAAATAAAGACATGTGAATATCTAGTATTATTAATAAAATCAGAGTGGATCTGTTGAAAAGACAGTGGAGCAAACAAGTGTGACAAGAGACACCAGAGATAAAAACAAGAGAAATTTGCACATTCCACTGCTGTGTAAAAACTAGGAATTACAATAGATGGATGCATCGTTTTGGCCAGAGGGCGTGGAAATCCATCAGTTTTAGGCATGTTTATGGGATGAAGAGTATGAAAATGAGTCTCCAACTTTAAAGCTAAATAGTAGAGTTGGAGTATTTGATCATCTACTTATATCTTTAGTCTGAAAAAGTTGTCTGTATAGTATTCATATATGTATATATGTATACCTCTGTATATATGTATATATACATATATGTATGTAAACATATGCATGTATGCATTTGTGTTTATTTCTCTCTATACATATGTACTGGTCACCAGTGGAGAGCAGAAAATTTCAGAGTGTCTTGGAAGGACACTTCATTTAACACTCTCTTTGAAGTGTGCTTCCTAGAATAGAATGGAATTCCCCAACAATTTGTCATAATAAAGAGTAAGTAAAACAGCTTTCAATACTGTGCTTACTACTTGTTATATACAGTGCCTTCCTTCACTCAGAATGATATCCTCAACCATGCCTTTATACATCTTGGAATCTAAAATGCTATTTATTATGTGAACTACAGAGTAAATGTTACTGAAATTAAAAATCCAATTTAATTTCAGTTTATCATTTGGTTACAGTCAGACACCCAATTTTTTCTGGGTTTGATATGGACTTTCTCTGCACATAAACCTTAACCATGTCATTTATTTTAGATTAAAGGAAGTAAATTACTATTTAAGAGCTTGAAGATTATAAAGACCTGGTCACTGAAAGTGTAATTTGTGTATGCTTTTTATGTAAATGTCTTTATATGCTATATTTATTTAATGTAATTATAAGACAAACTATGTGTATGGTAAAATGTATTTTATCTTTTAATAAACAAGGACATAGAAAGGTTTGTAAAAATGTCCTTCTAAATCAGCCATGCTTTGTAGCTAAAAATCAAACTAATATTCAGTGTATTGGTGAAATACTTTGAAAATATATTTGTTTTTCCTTCAAAGTTAAAGAGACATTTATTAAAAGAACCATTTTGATGCATTAAAATGTTACAACCCAGACATTTTGACTTTTGTGATTATTAATCATTTCCAATGTATGCAAAAACACAGTCAGTTCCAGAATTTTCACACTAATGGAGGGAACACGGCATTAATCAATCATTAAACTATTCAATCAACACATAATTGAATGCATTACAGAAAGCCAGGCAAGGACCCAAATCAAAGCTAAAAGTGGTGGTCAAATATTTATCTAAAAATAAAAGTTATGTTCAGGAACTTCAAATCCATGCCAAGATGGCTCAGTGTTCCCCATGTTCTCTCTAGTAGTTTCAAATTTCAAATCTTACAGTTAGATCCTTGATCCACTTTGCATTTCTATTAGCATATGGTAAGAAACAGGAATCTAATTTCAGTCTTCTGCATGTGGATTTCTAGTTTTCCTAGCACCATTTGTTGAAGATGCTGTCCTTTCTTCAGTGTATGTTTCAGCATCTTTTGCCAAAAATTGTATGGTTGTAGCTGTGTGAATTATCTCTAAAACTTTGGTTCTGTTCCTTTGGTCTTTATGCCTGATTTGGGACCAATACCTTGCTGTTTTTATTCTTATGACACTGTAGTATAATTTAAAATAGAAAATTATAGTATGTCCAGAATTGCTCTTTTTTTTTATCCCCAAGATTATTTTGGCTATTTGAAGCCCAACAGTTCAGCAAACAAATGAAATTATATCATACTAAAAAGCTTCTGTAAATTAAGAAGGGATAGACTGAAGAGACTGTTTAAGAAAGGGGAAAAAATCTCTGCCACCTATACATCTGAGAAGAGATTAATAACCAGAATGTCCTGAGAGCTCATAAAATCCCAAGGAATTTACAACTTCAGTTAATAAATGTGCAATCATAATGAACATATCAAGAAATGCTCAACATATCAATAAATGCTTAACATTTCTGGCTACCAAGGAAATGTAAATCCAAAGAACGTAGAGATTTCATCTCACTCATGTCAGAATGGCCATCATGAAGAATATAAACAACAACAAATGCTGGTGTGGATGGAGCATTGCAGGGGTGTATAAACTAGTACAATCACTACGGGAATTTAAAACAACAGCAACAAAAAACCCACCCAACTAAAAATTGAACTGTAAAAATCTAGCAATACCACTATTGGGCATGTATCCAAAAGAATGTAAGTCAGGATACAATAGACACACCTGCAGATCCATTCTCACTGCAACACTATCCACATTGGCAGAACTATGGAAATGGTCCAGAAGACCTACAACTGATGAATAGCTCAAGAAAATGAGGGGTGGTATTCTGCCGGAATGAAGAATGGAATTATGTCATTTGTAGGAAAGTGGATTGAACTGGAGAGTGAATACCATGTTAAACAAAGCAAGTCACATGTACTCTCACATACATAGGTGTTAGACATAAATGATAAGCATATACACAAAACCACATAGGATCATATATACATATATGTACATATTTAACATGTTTCTAATTTCAGCACTGTTTGAAAGGACTGATGCAAGGAGAAAAAGACAATTTCAAAGGATTAACAAGACAAAAATACATTGCATTCATGAATGAAGACAGCAAAATGAAACTTCATCAAAAGCTGTTGAGTTAAGTTGATAGTATAGGCTGGGGAAAGTGAGAGGAAGCAAAAGGTCGATCTGATGAAACTACTGTATGCACTTTGTGAAATAACATGGTGAAACCTATTTGAACAGTTAACATAATTAGGCCCCTCTGTATACATTTATTTTTTTATTTTTAATACGTTTTTATTGTAAAAATATTGTATAGAAATACCGTATAGGTACATGAGCAAGGTAATGAGTACATTTCCTATTGAGCATTGTTGCCTCCTTCTTTGTTTTTCCCCTACCATCTCTTCCTTCCCCACCTCCCCAACTACTCTCTCCCCCAGCTGAAGTTGTAAAGTTCGTTTTCAACATAGTGTCTTGTACATCTCATTGTTACAATGGGTCAACCTGTATCCCTATTTAAGCATTTTGGTTTTTCCCTTCCCCTCCCCAAATTATAAAATTGGGTATACAAGATGGAGGGCACCGGAATCAAACACAGTGGAAACAGGGGTTATACTGTGGGGAAGGAACATACCAAAGAAACAAAAAAATTCACACAGTACATTATAAAAACAATTAAAAACAATAGCAAGAAAGAAAAACAATAGCAAGAAAGAAAAAAATACATTTGCATCCCAATCTTGGGGTTCATTTTGCTTAACATCATCTTATGTGGTCATATGTACATAGTTTTTGACCTTTTCTGCTTGTCCTAGTTATACTAGTTACACTAGTTATTGCAAATGAGGGAAGCATGGGACCTATGTTTCTGGGTCAAAGTCTTTTATGTACATGTGTGAATATGGAACAATGAATCTTACAGCAGTATGAGGGAGAGCTATGAAGGGAGTGAGGCTGATCAAGATACCTTGTACACATATTTGCATATGTGGAAGGGATGGTAGGGGAAAAACAAAGGAGGGGGTAACAGTGATAGGAAATGTACTGATTACCTTGCTAATGTAACTGTAACCCCTCTATACAGTATTTTTACAATAAAAACGTACAAAAAACTAATTTATGCTAATACAACAATGTGAAAAACTGAAAACCAATATAATAAAAATCAAAATGAACTTGTTTATTATTAGTGTAGTAATTACTTAGGTATTTAGCTGTGGTTAGTTTGGGGAGATAAATTAATATATGGTATTTTTTCAGGCTTCTGAATAATATTCTACACTCATATTTTTACTTACTGTATAACCATAGATTACAGGAATCTTCCCAAAAGATTTCTTTACTGTATCTTCCCAAAGCTGGAAACTTTGCATTAACTTGTGTACTAGAAAACTCCATATGTCAGAAAATCACAGTGAAAGTTTATTATTAGAAGACCCAAAGCAGACCCCAATTTTAGTAAATTATGTAGAGCTTTACTATAACATCAACCTTGTTCTGGAAATAATTTCAGAATGAAAAGAAAAGCACTTGCTGTTAAACAAATGTGAACTCTTATGTTCAAATGTTACTGGAAAATGTTTTACTTCTCAGTAATTTTGTAATTTCAAAAAGCATTATCAAAAATTCATATTATTTTATAGCAAGTTATTCTATCAGAATTTCAATTATTTTTCTGTATCATTTTCATACGACTTGAATAAAAAATAGGAAAAATAAATTAGTATAACTCTTATTTTAGAGTAGATATTATATTCACAAGGTCAGAACTATTGTTTGTTTGTTTGTTTTTTTTTTTTGGGTCCGGTCGCGGGGCCTGAACTCTAGGCCTGGGCGCTGTCCCTCAGCTCTTCAGCTCAAGGCTAGCGCTCTACCACTTGAGCCACAGTGCCACTTCCGGTTTTTGCTTTTTGCTTATGTGGTGCTGAGGAATCGAACCCAGAGCCTCATGCATGCAAGGCAAGCGCTCTACCACTGAGCTACCTTCCCAGTCCCAGAACTATTGTTGATCTAGCTAAAAACAATAATATCATACATACTTCCCACATAGGAGGTTATGGATAAATAAATTTTTCTTCCCTTTTCCTATAGCAAATTGAAGAAATGATAAATAATAAGTGTTTTACTTGGGAAATAGTGTAATACTCCATGAACTCAGTTCAGAATAGATTATACAAGTATTTTTCTATATGATTATTTTTATTAACACTTGCTGGGAGTGGTGGCTCACACCTGCAATCCTTACTAGGTAGCTGGAGATAGGATGAGTGAAGTTCAAGGCCAGACTGTGCGAAAAACGTTAACAATACCCTTTCACAAGAACAAACCAGATACGTCATCCTAACTATTGTTATTCTAACTATTGTCATCCTAACTATGAGGGAAACAGATCATGATATTCTGGACTGAAAGCGTGAGACCTTATCAGAAAAAATAACTAAAGCAAAACATACTTGGGGGCAAGACTTAAGTGGCAGAATGATTACCAGTATGAGTCCCTGCGTACAAACTCCAAATAATGCTAAATAGGCAAAGATACACAGCTTATTGGGCTGGTATATATTCTTAGCAAACTGTAACAACTGTGGACTATAAAATTTCCTTAGATATGACACAACTTAGAATTTAAAATATTGATTTTGTTGGTTAGGTGATTTCCTTTGGGTTTCCTGCATCACTGTACCTATGACCTGGATATTTCTGCTCAAATCCACTAAGTAAACTGAATAGTTTTCATTGCCTTAAAAAATTCCACAAGCCCATCCATTGGCCAGCAGTGTGGTATGTTGGTGTGTCATGTTATCCTGAAAGTCCTGACACTAAAGGGGAAGATGTCATGTTGGGCAGGTTTGTCTATTTTTGTGGCTCATTTCTCTCCTACCCAACACACACACATAATTCTAAAAGGCAATGCCTTCTGCAATTTTCACAGCAATTTCTGTGTTTGACACTCCCAGTATAGGACCACAGAAAAATGTCATCTTTACTGAGTCTTTTCATACTGTTGCCAAATTAAAGGAGAATTGGTGTCCATCTATTAGACAAACTCAATCACTGAACTATCCTGCAACTTCCTTTGCAAGCAATAAAGACAACTGTAAAAGACATACTAAAAACTTTCACACGACCTGTCAGGGTGAAAGATGTAGATGATGTGAAATACATAAAAAGGAAATTTACTTGGAGAGCTTCCTGTGGTTGGATTTATATTTTATGGTAAATTTTAGAAGGCAAGAAAATATAGTCCTATTGATGAAGTCTATACTTACTCATTTTTTCCACAAAGATTTTAGAATACTGTTCATATACTGCTAAATACAGAGTTATATACTGGGTAGTTTCTGTCTTCTAATGAAATACAGGAGCACACAGTTGTATGTTTTTCTGCTGTATATTGCATGTGTAAGCTGTATAAATCAGAGATGAGACTATTTCTGTCTGACAAGTAAGTGTCCAGTCACTAAAAGTGATCTAGGAGTCAGAGCTCAGATAAGGCATTATACACAACTAGACAAAGAGAATTGGGAATAGCACTTTATACAGATAGTTTCATTTCTGAAGAAAAGATACCTTGTGTAAATACACAGAATATATACCTTTTACCCCCACTTTGTTATTAATATCAGTTAGTTGTACAAGGGAATTTCTTACGATTTCATCCTTTTTCCTTATCTCCTCTCTTCCTTTTCCAAAACCACATCAAAAGCTTTGTTTCTCCTGTTTCACAAATGTACACAAGTATTTTACTCCTACTAGTTTCCATTCCCTAGAAAGACTTGTTTTATATGCCTGTCTTTTGCGTAGTGAATTGTGAGGAGAGGAAAAGGAACTCCAGAGGAAAACATTTCTCTCTCTCTCTCTCTCTGTCTCTGTCTCTCTTTACCTATTTATCTACCTGCCTATCTAGATATCTATTTAGATAGATATGTATATAATATCTATATAATATAGATAATATGATATCCTACATAGACTTTTCACACACATACATGTATACTCAGTCCATCTATCCTATGTGTGAAAAAATACTTCTTGTAAAAAACTACAATTGTCAACGACTGCTGAATATGTCTATGTGGGGCTGCTACCTTAAAGTCAATGACAGTATGAACATATTTTGGAGACAGCGCATTAATTAATGAATACTGTTAAGGAAGAAAGACTTTGGGAAGAATGAAAAAGTAAGATCTGCAAAAGGGATTTGCTGATGAGTTAAAAATAGAAGATTTTGATAACCACCACCATTTACAGGGACTCACTAGGTGGAAAGTTATTATGGGATTCAATACGGGATGGCAAATGGGGCATAAAGGCTGCCATGCGTGTGGAGAATTGAAGATGCTTTCCCTTTCCACGCAATGAAATTGAATTTCTCAAAACGGACTCTTATCTTTTAAATGTAAAGCTCTTCAGCAGTAGCAGGAGGATGGGACTATAACTGATGAAGATAGTTTATGTTTTGTTTTCCTTAGCTATCAGCTTTAGCAATTACTTTCTATTACATCATCATTAGTACAGCTGGGACTTCTATCACCCTGACCACTCACTGGGTCATTTCCTGATAATAAATGTCTATAGGTAGTCATGATTGTCACCTATGTAGGTAATAAGAAACTGTTCCCGCACTTTTGAAACTAAGATAGCATTTGTTCCAGCCTCTAATCTGTGTACCACTTTCTTCCCTTTCAGAACCAAGCTGGCTATTCTCATCTTGAATAGCTTTAAAATTGCTCATAGCAATCAATGACAACCAAGGCATCACTAAAGAATTTCTTTTATCTCCAAGCTCCAATTTAGATCTGTCATTAAGCTTGAGTAAGCTTGAACTGCCAGAACACTTTCTCTCATCACATGTTCTGAACAGAAAAAAAAGTCAACTTCAATATCAAATTTGTCTGTCTTACTATACTTTGTAACAGTTTCATGTGAACAATAAAATCCATCGAAATGGTACTGTGGATCTTTAATAACTCTGATAACCAGAGCTGTAAAAAAGTAGTGAGATATTGCCAATGTTGTGTGGAAATCCATGATGTTTGTGTAATTACCTTTTACTGTACGTTTAAGAGAAGTGTCATGGTACTGGGGCCAGTCAAAACCTTAACTGTGAGCTATAAGGTTTGGAGTCCCTTTCCTCTTTCAAATGAAAGGCTATGAAATCTTTGGCAAGTCTATTCTTCTGTAACATGAGTCAGGTTTAAGCGAGTTGTAAGGTCCGGTCCATTCTCTCCATTTTGGCCTCAGTCCCAATGCCTTTTCTTCAAGAAACGGATTAGAAACAGTGGCCACAAAGCGGTGCACATCCCAAACTAAGCCTGCATTTCAGTCCTAACTGAAAATAGGCCCCTGCTTCTACAGCTAGGCCAAAACGATGCTTTGTTTGCATTCTGTTTGTGAACAGTAACTGTTGCTTAAAGAGCAGTTTCTATCTTGGAGATGGTTTCCCCTGACAGATCCTTCTGCCTTACCCACATATTTAAATGTACTTTGATCTTTCTTTATTTTGCAAATTTCCTTTTGAAACAGTCTGTGTGAACAGGAGAAGTGCCAGACTGAGACTAAAGACCACAGAAGTCTGGCAAAGACAGACATGCAAAGTTTTCGGCACCTCAAATATGTTGACAGAATCCTTGTTTAAAAGGAATGGTTGTTTTTAACAATTTCTTCAAGAGCTCCAAATTGGTTTGCATTTCTTCTCCTGCCCATAAAAGGAAAAGGAAACACATTCTTAATACGTTTTTTTGTTTTATAACTAATGTAGTATATTATTCTTTTCTCATCTGTCTTTCTGTAAAGAGATGAAATTATAAGAAATATGTTCTACAACATTATTATTGATGCACTAGACTAAGCAAAGGATTTGTTGGTCATTTTTTAACTCAAAAAATTAAGATCATAACCAAGTACACATTGGCTCATGCCTGCAATCCTAGCAACTTAAGCAGTCAAGATTTGTAAGATCGAGGTTCAAAGCCAGCCTAGGCAGAAAAGTTCACTAGACATCATCTCTAAAATAATCAGCAAAAAGCAGAGCTAGAGGCATGGCACAAGTAAAAGGGTACCCATTGAGCAAGGGCATGGGGGTGCTAAGTAGCACGTATAGTTAGGAAGTTTATGATCCAATCTGGCATTGGGAAGAGGAGGAAGAGGGAGACCTTATCTGAAAAAAATAACTAAGACAAAAAATGAGCTGAATGTGTAGTTCAAGTGGTAGATCACCTGCTTTACAAGTAAATTCTATTCCCATATCAACACAAACATTCATAAAAATAAAATAAAAAATAAAAAGATGACATCTGTAATGTTATTTATCACTAATAACAAAGGAAAATAAGAAAAAAGTACTATGCTATAGAATTTATGTTACACATAAATTTGGAGGTATTAAATTATAAAAATAGGCATATTAATAATAGGGAAATATGATTATATTATCTTGAATAAGTAACAGTAAAATTTTTGTCTAACACATTAGAAATAATGTTTTATTTCATAAATTTCTTACTGAATCTGCATAGTATGCATCAGTAAAAAAATGTTATCGCTTCTTAGGGATACTGTGAACAAAGTGATTGAGCTTGTGAAGTAGACAGAAAAAAAATAGTCAAATCTGCATTAATAATACAAAATAATAATATTTAAAGTTCTATATATTTGTTAATTGCTATTTGAAGGATACTAGGAATGTTTGCAATTGGATTTTGTGCTGGAAATATTTTGAAATTTAACTTTGGCTATAGTGAGGAAAGAATAATAAGATATAAATATCTTATCTATTTGATAATAGACCTAGCACTTGAGCTACACCCTCCTTCAGTCCCTTTATGATCTTATTTGCTAATGAAAATTTATATCATCTAGAGTTATACCACTATCGTTTTGATAGTAGTAAATGTACATGTTAATATTCTAGTTTGTCTTTTTCTACACTGGATATGACTACATATTAATTTGGTAAATTCTTTGTAAAACATCACGAGTGTTAGGTATTTTTTCTTTGTTTTTGTGTGACTGTAATGTGGCTTGAACTCAGGACTTCAGATTCTTGCTTGGCTTGCTTGCTCACCTGGTGCTCTACCACTTGAGCCACACCTCTAGCTTAGGGTTTTGGTGGTTAATTTGAGATGGAATCTCACAGACTTTTCTTCTTGAGCTGGCTTCAAACCTCAATTTGCTGAACACAGACTGCTGATTAGTTAGGATTATAGGTGTGACTATTATAAGTACCCAACTAGAGTATTAATTTTAACACTGACACTGGTTTCCCATAAATAACTCTGCTACTCCAGTTTTTCTGCATATTCATAGTTAGCTCACAAACTAGACACAAAGAAGTATCCAGTGACATTGAACAAATCTTTTTTTTTTGACATTGAGCAAATCTTTGAAAAGACAATCCAACTTGGGATAATCAATATTTATCTACAAAGGCAATTTCTAAAATTTGTGGGTTTTTTATTGTAAAAATACCATACAGAGGGGTTGCAATTACATGGGCAAGATAATGAGTACATTTCTTATCAAGCATTGTTGCTTCCTCCTTTGTTTCCCCTTCCCAACCCTTCCTATCTCCACCCCACCTCCCCCGGCCAAAGTTGTAAAGTTCGTATTTCGACATAACAACTTGTACATCTCATTGTTGCAATGGGTCCACCTGTATCCCCAGTTAAATGATTTGGTTTTTTCCCTTCCCCTCCACAAATTCTACCAACATCAAATACAGTGAAAGGAGGGGTTATACCGTGGGAGAGGGACATACAAAAGAACAAAGAAATCATCTTATAAATATGTTAGAACCAATCTCATGAAAGAAAAAAACATTTGAATCCTTATCTTCAAAATTTGTGCTATTCTCTGAAATTATTTTAATTCTCTGAAATGCTTTCTCTTATTTCACTAAAGTTTTTCCCCCTGGAATTGTGTTGTCTTTTCTAAATAATTAAATATTTTATTTTTGTGCTAGTGTAATAATTTGGCTGGCTAGCTGTACAAAACTGCTCAGACAGTAATTTCTTTAAAAAGATTCAGTTATCTATTTTGCAGAAGATCCCAGAATGAATACATCTGTTGGGCGGAAGAATATGATCTACGTATTTTTAGTGATAGCACATCTAGGTTATATTTACAATCCTTTCACACACACTAAATTAACAGGAGTTGAACACAGAAAACCTTGCCCACCTGCCTGTATGGTGTGAATTCTTGTTCAAAGCATGTCATTGGATGAAGAACTCTATCCCACCCTTACTTATCAAACTAGTTCAAAATACTTGAGTATGTTGAGAAATACGTGCTGGTAGCTGGGTACTGGTGTCTCATATTTGTAATCTTAGCTACTCAGGAAGCTGAGATCCAGAGAATTGGGACTGAATACCAGCCTGGGCAGAAAATTTCACAAGACGCTATTTCCAGTCAACCAGAAAAAGCCATACTGGAGGCATGGTTTAGACTATCAAGAGCAAATAAACTGACTAAGCTTAGGGCACTGAGTTCCAACACACACACACCTCTTCTCTCATACACAAAGTACTTATTGCCAAAGAGAAGAAAGTTTTAGTGAATTCTGTTATCATTTTGTATAGAGAAAGAAAAGGCAACCATTTGATGCATATAAATAATATATAAATATATAAAATATATAATATATAAAAATGACTGATGTCTAAAGACACCAGTTCCTTCAAATTTGGTTATTGATCTTGACTTTTACAAAATAGTAATATTTCCATATATGTAATTTGCTACTGAGAATCATTGTTTGGACTATGCAATAACAATATAGCAGTATAATAATAACATTCCTGTTATACGTAGTACAATAAAATGCATTTTAATCCATAAGATGAATTAAATTGCTGTCAAAGATTTCAATTAGTTTTCCTCCACTTACATCACTTTCTTGTCTTCTACAGTAACTTTGCTTTGCTTCCCTCACAAATGGACACTGCCATTAAATTTAGGGCTTGATGATACAACAGGATTTCCTACCTCAAAGTCCTTAACTATACCAGGACAATAAGAGTTCCTTTTGTCACAGGATAGCTCTAAAGGGTTCCAGAGATCAGTTTGAAAACCCTTCTAAAGACCATTATCCAACTTTCTGGACTGGTTCAGCAAAAATTAGTATTCACAAATAAATGCCTGAGTTATCAGGCATTTTCTGAGTGTTTTCTCAATAATATAAACATATTTAATAGCCATTTTCTAAAAGAAGTCTATTTTATGAAGTACTAAATCTCTATGCTTTTAGTAAGGTTATAAAATGATATTTTAAAATATCATAAGCTGTTTTATATGCAACACAAAGTGGTTTACATCCTGTCACTAGTGGAGATAAAGTGAGAAGATGTAGATTGCAGAAACTTCTGACATGTCTGCCTGTTTCAAAAAGCAGTTGCAACCCACCAAGACCATCTCAACCACAGTCCCAGGTACCCAGAGAGAATCTCATGCGAGGAAAAGAGTAACTACCCCATAGACTCTGAAATGATTAAATGCGAAAGCAGTTATGAAGAGAAAAAAAGCTGTCTTTCCCATGCCCTGATCTCTTTGAGTAGGGCTTAAGAGCTAGATCCTTAGTTCTGGTTTTCCCTAGACTTTCTCTTAGGTTGTTGGCAAGAAGAAAATTTGCTTAAAATAAGGAAAGGAAACTATTAGCCACAAAAAGTTTTAAGAAAGGTTTCAAGTGCAAGTGAATTAAGAAAGACACTAGTGTGTGTTTCTCTGGGCTCACTCATGTTTATAATTTCCTGCATTTTGCCCCAAAGAAACTCCATCTTTCAGTAGAAAAACTTAAGTTGATTTCAATGGACTATGGATCTGTCCTTTCCTGTAGGAGAGAGAAGAAAGAGATTGTGGGTAGAGAAAGTCTTGGTATTCCAAATGATAAGGTACCTGTTTAAACTTAAGAATAAAGTATAACGAGCCGGGCTCCGGTGGCTCACACCTGTAGTCCTAGCTACTGAGGAGGCTGATATCTGAAGATCACGGTTCAAAGCTATCCTGGGCAGAAAAGTCCGTGAGACTCTTCTCTCCAATTAACCACTAGAAAACTGGAAGTGATGCTCAAGTCGTAGAGCGCTAGCCTTGAGCTGAAGAGCTGAGGGACAGCACCCAAGCCCAGAGTTCAACAACAACAACAACAAAAATAAAGTAGAACAGAAAAGACTGAGGCCAAGATCACATGAAGCAACTCAAAATTTTGAATAGCAGTTAATAGTTCAGAAAATGAGAGAGTGAACAAGATGTGTGAAATAAGGAGACAGGCGAACAAATAACTTTTGAGTGCTTATCGTATTTTAGAAAATCTTCTGGGCATTCTTCACTGGCTGTTAGTGTAGTGAATTCTCTGTAACGTAGAACGGACTGAGGCTGATAATAGCTGGTTTTCCAAAGTAATGCATGTAGTGAGTGACAAAGTTGCATTTAAAGACCAATTTGTCCAAATCCCAAGCCCATAGCCATTTTGATATCCCACCCTCTCCCCAGGATGCTGAGTTTGTTGCCTCAGTAGAATTACATAGAGGATACTGGAGAAAAACTCTTTAAATGTCAAGTCATTCTCTTCTAAAGGATTTTTGCCACCACAGTGGGAATATGGCCTTAGGGCATATGATAGAAGTTGAACCAGACCCATGGAAAATACAGCTTGACTCTGTTCTTTTTTTCTTTCCCTGCTGTGTCTTAATAGAAAATGAATGTTGACTACATTTTTTTCTTGATATTCTTGGTGTTCTCTTTCCATATCATTATTTCAAGTAATGGATTTTATTTTCAAATTACGGGTGGGTTTTAATAGGCTTAGTTCCAGCAGGGTTTGCCCCTCTAAGTATCATAGCCTTTCTAAGTATCAAAAAGTTACATTTATAGTTTGGCTAGTGCCAAAATGTGATCAGCTATTAATGGTCTGGAGATTTTTTTTTAACATAAAGAGTGATTCTCTCATTTGCTTCCCCAAAATTAGAAAAGCTCTTCTGATTTCATTTGCATGTGGAGATTTTCTATTATGACTTGCATTCAATTTAGCACACTAAAATGCAAAGCAAATCTGTTCATTTAATCTGCTGCCTAAGCCAACATCTCTGCAGCCAGAGATATCCTAGCTCTGTGTGTGCATGTGCTTGAGTGCAATTGTTTGACTATACCACTTATCAGTATAAATCAGCATCTACAAAGAAGCCCTCTTCTATTTCTGCAATTCAGATTTATATAAATAGAAAAGTAATAGATTAAAAAATTCCAATAGGTATTTTGAGCTTCTGGAATTATCCCAAGAGTATAGACAGGATTGCAATATTTCCAGGTGTTTTGGAGTAGGGTGTTGATAAAGTATTTCTATGTTTGCTGAGTGCCTCTGAGCTGGTGGATTCATACTAATAAAGGCAGAAACCAAGAATAGTTATAATACACTTAATTAACTCTAAGCTTATTTAATGCCATGGTCCAGATGAACTCTAGATAGGGAGACATAATACATATAGCTCATTAAAAAATAATTTGGATGTCTCTAATCTATATTTGCATGAAGTTCAGGTTCTTGTCCTGAAGGTATTAATTATTTTCTAATATTATTGTTGAAAAATGGATGCCCATGAAAAATGACAATTAGGGGAATGCTGGCTAACATGATTCAATTTCAAATAATATTTCCATCCAAAGATGCCATGCATTTGCTTTGCTTCTGGAAATAGCCTTTGATTTTAAAAATGTATAAAACATTTCCTGAGTAAAAAGCAGTTAAAATATACAACACACAAAATCAACCTATTTGTCTCTGTTTATATAAATTAGAAAGGCATTTGTGGGAGACTTTGTGTTTCCATAGGGAACAGGTTATTTTTGCTTTGATCATGTTTGAGAAGTCATTTTCTTAAGGATAGTATGTGTTATTTTGAGAAAATGTATGCAGAAAATTAAAAGAATCTGGTTAAGTGTTATTTGATGAAATCTCATATGACACACTGCTTGAAATTTATGAGGAATTGCTAACAGTGAACAATTCTAGAAACCCACATTTTAGTAAGGAAGCTGCAATCACATCCTAAATAAGAAACAGCAACTTGAGCTGAAGGTACTACTTGAACTTCTGATTTTATACATGCATTTTATGCATGGTGTTTTGTATTTTAAAGTGTGTATATTCACATACATATGTGACATGCATGTATAAGACATATACGTGCATATATACATGAACATACCTGTACTGTACATACATCCCAGGTCTATTTTCAGACTAAACTAGAAAACAAGTACTAGTGTTCTATTTCCCTTTACTTTGCTACTGTGGTACCTGCAGGTGATCTTAGTTTCCCTCCATTATTTTAGGATTTCTCCTATAACTTTATTTCATTTCTTCTTTTCTTTTCTTTGTATTCCTTCTTCACATTTTATGGCTGCCAAATTGATCACTGCTCACACAGTCATGTGAAGGAGGTTTATAACAACTGTGATTCTCTTGATCTTTTGATGATTAGCACCAAAATGAAGTTTTGATCAAATTCTACTGAACATAAAGCTACTCTACTTCAGAGTTATTGCTGATGCTGAAGTACCTCTATGTGGCCCTTATTCTTTATGCTCAAAGAAGAAGTAGTGATTTCTACCACTGTGGCATGAAGTGGAAATGTGTTCCTGATTCAAGCAGCTAGAGGGACCATTCTAAGGGCTGTATGGAGATCATAGCATCTGGAGTTTCATGAAGAATTTTACTTAGAATACCTATTTGTTTTGCTTGAAGTTAATTATCCTGGCACAGAAATGTGTACTTATGAGACTGGGCTGAAGAAGAAAGCAGCTATTTTTTTTAAATTTAATTTTATTTTATTTGTGAACATACTGTACAGAGGAGTTACAATTACATGGGCAGGATAATGCGTACATTTCTTTCCAAGCATTGCAGCCTCCTCCTTTGTTTACCCTTCACATCCCTTCCCAGCCTTCTCCCTCCCCCCCCAATCCCAATCCTTCTCCTTCCCCCTCCTTCCCCCCACCCCCCACACACCGACGTTTTGGACATGACAACTTGTACTTCTCATTGTTGCAACAGGTCCACCTGTATCCTTAAACAACTGGTTTTACCCCATCTCCTCCACAAGTTATACTGACATCAAATATAGTGAAAGCAGGGGTTATACTGTGGGGGAGGGACATACAAAGCAACAAAGAGATAATCTTATAAATGCGTTAGAAACACATGCATGAAAGAAAAAAACATTAAAATACACATCTAAGGGTTCATTTTCCTGACATCACATTATCTGACCTTTTCCGCTTGACTCATACATATACTAGATATTACAAATAAGGGAAACCATGGGACCTATGTTTCTTTGGGCCTGGCTTACTTCACTTAATATAATTTTTTCCAAGTTTTTCCATTTCCTAACAAATGGGGCAATGTCATTCTTTCTGATGGAGGCATAGAATTCCATTGTGTATATATACCACATTTTCTTGATCCATTCATCTACTGAGGGGCATCTGGGTTGGTTCCATATCTTAGCTATGGTAAATAATGCTGCAATAAACATAGTTGTGTTGGTAGAAAGCAGCTATTTCTACACTGCCTCTTCCTTCTACATTGCATCTTCCTCAAATTTGGGATGTTTTATTTTTGATCATGTCAGTGTAATAAGTTCTGGGGGACTCAGAACAGTGATTCTCTGGGGAATTTCAGTAAAATTGCATAGTTTATGGTTAAGCTGGACTCTAGCCTCTTCGCTCTCTCATTATCTAGTTTGTATACCTTAAAATGATTATCATACTATATCTAATGGTTTTATGCTGGTTTCACTTCACTACTGTGTTTTTTCAGGAAAAAGAGGCAGAATACTAATGGAGAGTATTCTTATAAAATTTCTTACTTTTTTCCTTTCCTTCCTTCCTTCCTTCCTTTCTTTCTTCCTTCCTTCCTTCCTTCCATCCTTCCTTCCTTCCTTCCTTCCTTCCTTCTTTCCTTCCTTCCTTTCTTCCTTCTTTCCTTCCTTTCTTTCTTTCCTTCCTTCTTTCTCTGCCTCCCTCCCTTAAGGTTCAGTAGAGGATGTCTGCTACATGGTATAAATAAAGTAGGTTGGTTGCCCAGAGTCAACGCTACAACAAGCTATGAGAAAATGTCTTGGCTGAGTAGTAAAACACAGGTACAAAGAAACCATCTAAGGTCAAAGCTATGTGTACTTAAAGTCATGAAGATAGGAAGCAAGGAGCTAGGGGAACCATTCTGACTAATATGAGGCCTCAGAGACAAGCAGGGAGGTGGTTGTCTGTAAGGCTCAGATAAGCAACTGATCAATGTGGCAACGAAGAGCTTATTAATAGTAACAGATAGGATTTTCGCTGGACAGTGACACATGTGAGACTGTCAATAGTGATGAATATGAGCCAATGCACTTCAGGCACAGAGGGAGGCTTCCAATCAGGTCTCCTTGGCGACAGCTGAATAAAGTCCTTTATCTAGAGTATTGAAGGCTGCTTTTTGTTTGTTAACTTCCTCAAATACAAAGTTGGCTGCTGAAAGTCCTATAGATACCTTTTTATATAAATAAATATTATGCATATATAAATATTATGCATCTTTGGAAAGAGATAGATGAGTCTATATCCAGAGATCAAATTTAGTTACTTAACAATGAACGTGGTAGTCACCAAATTTAAGGTGGTATTCCTAGGATGCAAGCCACTCAGTCCTCTTTCATCAGAAAAATATGGACATGCAATAGATTTATAGTAGAAATTTAAATAACTTTCATAGGTTATATCTTCTTGTCCATATATAATCCCCAAGAAAGAAATATGACCTATAGGTTATATCACGTAAGAGTAATGGAAATAATCTTCATGCTTCCTGGAGAACAAAATAAAGCTTTCATAAATTATCTGCTACTGGTCACATACTGTGCTAATAATATAGAAAAACCAAGAATGTGAGTATTTTATTTTTGTATGAGAGTACTGGGGATTCTCTTGCTTGTCTTTTTTGCTCAAGTCTGGCACTTTACCAATTAAGCCACACCTCTATTTCTGTGTTTTGCTGGTAAGTAGAGTTATATGAGTTTCTTGTATTTGACTGCCTGGGCTGGCTTCTAACTATGATCCTCAGATTTCAGCCTCCAGAGTAGCTAGGATTACAGGCATGAGCCACCAGCACTTGGATTTTGTGTGATGCATTTCACAAAATCTTTTTGTGCTTACTTTGTAAATTTGGCTATAGACAGACCACATTATCCACAGATGGACACAACCACATCATCCTCTGTGCTCTAGGGTAATGTGACTTCTATTTCTTCCATAAAGCCATCGAATATATTTTTTCACCCCATGAACCTGATAAGACTGTAAATCTACTTTAGTTAATGGCAGACCCAATGGATATGAATAGTTAGTAGTCCAGGGATATCTTTTCAAATTTGAGGAAATGTTGTTCCATTAGAAGTGAAAGAGTTGGGACAGATTAATGTGATTGTAAGGATTAAAAATCTCTGTGATTTGACTCTGGATAGCTTCCAGAGAAAAATCAACTTGGAAAGCCTGACAGAACACATGTATCTTTTTCATGTTTTCAATGCATTATTAAGATATTTAGGGTGATTGAGAAGAAAGCATATCTAGCTTTACACTTGTGATATGATTAGGTTACAGGAGAAGAAAAGGGCAAGAATCTGCCTCAGCAACCATATTTCTGGGCCTCAAGGGGTCCCATGTGTGTCCCTGGGAAATTGTTAGTTATACCCTATAAGAAGGTATTGCTTGCTCCCTCCTCTTGTCACTCTACTGTTCCATTTATTTCTTTGTTTTCACTTGCGTCCAGTTTTTGCTTTTCTATTTATAGCTCATGGCATCTGCTTATTCATGAGAGACTTCAGCTGGCCATGAGTGATGGGAAAATGCAAAGGTCTCTAAGAGAAAAGATTGTAATTCGACTTTTCACTCACTGGTGACCTCAGCCTTGTTGACTTGACCTAGAGATAGGAATTTCTCTGGGGTAATCTCAATACATATTTAAACTCTAAAGAAGAATGCTATCCCATGTCCAGTGTATTGCACAAATGCATTTGTAACAAAAATTGAAAGTGTTTTTGCCACCAGAGATAAACTAAAAGTAGGAGAAAAGTCTGGTATTTTGGCCTCCATTTTGTTTTTGTCATTGTTCTAAGTGCTTCTCTCCACAGTTATTTTGCAATCACCTTGGGTTCCAAGAAAGACAAGCCTGATCAATAACATCTGTATAAAATGTTACTAAACTACCCCTAAGGAGCGGCAAAGCTTTGCAGAGCAGATCATCCCAGATGAGGACAATTACCTTTGATGATGAAGCTGTACCCTGGAGTCAGAGAAATCATCTTATAGGAGCCAGATTGCTCCCCTTAAGTGATGAAAGCAATAACAACTTCTCTGGTATTATAGAGAACCAGAACTGAGATAATGACCAGAAAATCCACACCTGTATCAGGACTCAAATTATGTTATCTTTGCTCCTACCCCTAATTCTCCTTTACTTAATCTAATGCTCAAGTATGTACCCTAAAGATGTTTAAAAATGGACTAAAGTGCCATCTTCCCGTGACATCATGCCATATAGTTTTCTTTTTCTGCCATATTTTTTTCTTAATAAATTCTCTTATCATGTTCACTAGTTTTTGCATCTTTTGTCCTTTTTTATTTTTTATTTTTTGCATCTTGCTTGAATTTTTCTCTTGCCAAAGCAAGGACAGAAGTTGATTAGCTGGGCTGACTTTCATGGTACTTATTTATTTTTGTTCTCATACTGGGGCTTGAATTAAAGACATGTCCCTGAGCTTTTTCTCTCATGCTTGGTCCTGTACAACTTGAACCACACCCCTAATTTTGGTTTTTGGATAGTTCATTAGATATAAGAGTCTCACAGGTTTTCCTTCCCAGGTTGGATTTGAACTGCTATTCTCAGATCTCAGCTTCCTCATTAGGAGGATTACAGGTGTGCTCCACTGTTTACCAGCTTAATATCAGTTTGTGATATGACCTTAAGTTTAGAATTCTCAAGCCATGATACTATCTATAGCTTCTGATCCATTTTCTACCTTTGTTCAGCAAGTGATAATGGGTATGGAAGAAATTCAGACAATAGAGTTAAGGTAGGGTTAAGGTCAGTTTTCTTGAGCTGCACTGTGCAATCTACTGTCAATCATTTTTGGAATGGTCTAACAAATGTGGCTAACTATATATTCTGTAGTAATAGAGAGGCAGGAAGGAAAGAGAGCCCTCAAAAAAATGAAATCCTGTGGCCAAAAAATGTTCCTTCACTGGACGTGGTGGCTCATGCCTGTAATCCTAGCTACTCAGGAGACTGAGATCTGAGGATTGCGGTTCAAAGCCAGCCTGGGCAGGGAAGGCAATGAGACTCTTATCTCCAATAAACAACTCAGAAAACTGGAAGTGGCGCTGTGGCTCAAGTGGTAGAGCGTTAGCCTTGAGCTGAAGAGCTGAGGGACAGTGCTCAGACCCAGAGTTCAACCATACACCGACAAAAAAAAATAATAGTAATTCCTTCCTCTGCTTTACTAGAATTTGGCTACTCAAACATGGTGGCCTTAAATGAATACAGTTTAGGTCAATAAACATATTATATGTTATATTGCATTAAAATTCACATTATATTCCTTAGCTTCTTTTGTGTCCATTTTTCATAGTTGACTCTCATTGAGAGATCAAAAGGGGCTATATCTTCTGGTAAAATATAAATTTAATGACAGGTATACTTTCAGGAAAGAATATCCTTGTTTAGAACTTGGCCCATTCATTATAAACTGTGCCTTTGGGAAACCCAGGTAAGTACAGGGTAAACATGATATTCTCTCTCTCTCTCTCTCTCTCTCTCTCTCTCTCTCTCTCTCTCTCTCTCTCTCTCTCTCTCTCTCTCTCTCTCTCTCCTTCAGATTATCATATATAAAAAATGAAGAATCAACACTTCTGTGCTGTCATTATTGACAAATTTAATATCTTCTACAGGGCTGGCTCTGGCAGGCACTCTATAAGTCTATAAGCCTGGCTAACCAAAGAAATTTTGTCTAACTGGAGAGAACTCAAGGAAGAAATCACTTATTGTAAAGGAATGAATTGTTATATATAAATTCAAGAGCATGTATAGCATGCATACTGAATACACATATAATGTTTCCTTTTTATTTTATTTTAAAGGTGATTTGTAGAGGGGCCAACGTTACATAAATAATGTAATGAGTACATTTCTTTTGAACAGTGTTACTCCTTCCCTCCCTTTCTCCTGGTTTCGCTTCCTTCCTCTCCCTTTATCTACTTAATCTCCTACTTGTTTCTGATCTCATTGAAGCATCTAATATGGTATATGGTAGATTCTAGGATTAAAAAATCTAAATTAGATGTGGTTAATTAAAAACAAGTAAAGATATACATGAGGCAATGTTTAATGGATGCCTTGCAGCTCTTATAATAAAGGCATAAATAGTATATCGGAGGCAAGAAGTAAGAAATGAACTCAAGGCCTTTGAGGAAGTTTCTGATGATATGTGATTGTTTTGTCTTTTCTCATATGGAGTCTTGATCTCTGGAACTGGACACTGTGAGCTATTTTGCTAAAGGCTAGAACTCTGCCACTTGAACCACAATTCCACTGTGGTTTTTTGGTGGTTAATTGAAGATAATATTCTCACAAAATTTCCTGCTGGCTGGCTTCAAACTGTGATAATCAGATCTCAGCCTCTTTACTGGCTACAATTACAGTATTGAGCCACCCAAACCAACAAGTTGATGAATCTTAAACTGAAACCTGATGGAAATATGGTTCCCACTGACTGGGAATTTATTACATGCTATTTACCCAACCATTTTATCAACTTGTTCACATCAAATGCCACCCCAAGCTCTAATTATTGTCATATTTCTACACAAATATACAGATTAATATTAAAACAGAAGGAATGTGCTGAGTGAGTTTAGATAACCTGCCTAAATTAACATGTCTAATAACTGATGTAGGCAGGATTCAAATTCAACCCCCTTTCCTTCTCAAATGTATATGAGTATGTGTGTATTTATTTGTGTGTTCATGTAAAACATTAAGAATATATGAGATATGTGAGTAGAATTAGGTCATAAATACCCTATATCCTATATGCTATATGTAATAAAGTGTCATTGAGAGGTGCTTAATTTAGGATAGATAGTCAATGATAATAGCATGGGTATTCATGGTCAGGATAAAATACAAAGGGTTTTTCTTATGTACAAAAGAAGTATGAATTAAAATAATGACAGTAGAACTAGAGAAGAAAAGATAGGTGAAAGAAATAGAGGTATCAGTGACAAGACATACTAGAAATTTGAAAATGTAGGAAGACAGATGCTCATTTTTATGGTTTACTGGGCCTGGAATAGATAAGTTACAAAATACAGAAATAAAACATAATGAAAAACAAAATAATGTAGCATGATGGTGTGGTGGAGAAGGGGAAGAATAACAGAAATCATGAGAAGATCATTGTACAGAGAAACAACGAAGAAGGTGAAATAGTGTTCATTGGAGTTGGGATGAGGGGAGGAGGATGGTTGAAAGTTATTCAATATCATCAGTACCCATGGATTTTATTTACATGGAAACCAAACTCCATTGATGCTCCAGTAGTTTTTTATACAGTTGTTGTAACCTATTCACATTCTCTTAAATATACTGGGTCATTTCTAGTTTAGTTGTTTATAGTACTATTTGGGGAAGAATGACAAGAAAAATGCCCATGATCATTACTGTATTATTTTTTGGGAGGGGGATTTAAGTCATAATTTGTTGGGTGAATCTGTGGATGTTGAACCTACAGATATGGAATTGTGTGTGTGTGTGTGTGTGTGTGTGTGTGTGTGTGTGTGTGTGTGTGTGTATGTATTCATGTGAAGAGGCTTCCATAGCTTTCATACTTCTGTGAAGAGAATAGCTTTTGCTATATCTACACAAGAGTATGTATCATTGAACTTAGTTTACTTTCACAGGGCATTCTGATACTTAAAACCACTTTATGTCTCTTTCTGTGCTGGGGAGGCATTCAATGAAGATGACCTTATTACCTTCAGTATCCCAGTTCTTCATCCCTCTCAGAATATAAATCATTTTGCTATGTGGCTTTACAGTTACTCTGATTAAAAGGTGAAGGTTGTTTCTCCACTAGTGGATTCTAAGTTCAGCGATGTCATTTTATTTGGTCAATAGGAAGTTAGCAGGTGTGATACATGAGGAAGCTTAAAACATCAATTATAGAGAACAATGAAGGGCAGATGGGAGAATATATTGTTGATGCTCTAGTGGAGAAGAATGATATACGGAAACAAAATGTTCAGTGTAGCAACCTGAAAAACTGAAATAGAGCTAAAGAGTGGTGGAATGGAAGAAATATACAGTCACATTTCTGTTTTCATTTCTCCATTTTTTCCCCCATAAGGACAAGTCTGTGGTAGCTTGCAAGTCAAAGATGTATGAGGTAGAGTTGAGTTGTTCTAGCTAAACCAAAGCAAATCCACATATAGAAGCCCTAGTCTGGCAGTATGTGACTCAATTATTAACTTATGGGCTTGTGAAGTAAATAAATATGTATTGCTATAGGCAACAGGAACATTTCATTTTACACATAATTATGGCAACAGATAACTTATGCAAGTAGGAAAAAGATGAAATTTGTTACTACTGAATACATTAGTCACATGTCCTGTTGACAATTTAGCCCTTCACAACCCTACTATATTCTGTAACAAGAGTCATTGCTGTCAGAGGAGTCTTTATCAGCGTAATATTTTTGAATATATCAAATAGCAAACTGATTAAGCATAGACTAGACTATGAGATGGCTTTGTTAAAACAAAAACTGATGGAGAAGTACAGTCATATTATTACATTTTGATTTAAGGATGATTATGATTTGCATGGACTCTTTTTTTAAACAAAGAATCATTTTGACACAATTAGCAATGATCACAGGGATTAGCTTTGATTTTTGTTCTCCCCTGAGCATTAATTTTTGATTAAATTTTTATTGATATTCTACTCATTCCTAGGGATATCTCAGGTTTCACAAAGTTTATAGATTTTAAGAAGTGGGGTGTGAATGGTGGGGAATCAGAGCAATTGGATTAACTAAGCAAAATGGGAAATGATATATTTAGATAAATGTTGATAAATGTTTTCTTTTTGTAGAGTACTAGGTACCAGATATATGTGTGTGTATATAAAATATATAAATGTCTGTATGTTTATGTAAGTACATATTTATATATTTATATGTATTTCATTGACATAATATTTATAATTTTATTGTGTTTCATGATGCTATGAGCTATATCTACATTATAGAACGCTTATATTTAGCTAGTTAACAACTGTATAATATCAAATTTCGAATTTCTGTGGTCATAGATCATAAGACCTATCTCTTTACATTTCCCATGAATATATATTAACAAGATATAATTATTAACTCCAGTCATCTTGCTTTACAATATATCTCCTAAGATTAATTCCTGGTTCCAGGAAGATGGTGGAGGAGAAGCTGGAGGCTAAACAAGCTCTCGCATAGAAAGCAGTTTTAGTGTTCCAGTGAACAGTTCTAAGCCAGAGAATCACACCAAGTGTGCCATCACAGGACAGAGAGTTAGGCCAGAGAGGGAAAATCCAGGCAAGGAGACACATCTGAGCACTTGCCAGCCGCTGCCAGTGGTGGCGGTGGCAGCAGGTGAGTGGATTCTACTCAACCCAGCAAGAACTGACAAGGAGCAGACATCTTCATCCTGCAGATAGCAGACCAGAGACGACCCAGGAACCAAGACTCGATGTGAGTAGAAGCCTGTCATCCTCACTCCTTCTCAGGGAGCAGAGGAGGGAAGGCCACCCCCCCCCCCACCCCCAGTACCAGAGATCTCCATCTTTGGTACTGACAAAGGCCTGCTGAGCAGCTAGCTCCATCTCAGGCCTTGGAAGAAAACAAGAGTCATTTAACAGGTCACATGAACCTGACCTGACCTGCCAGGCTCAGCACCACCCATGGAAAAGTCACCAAGCCCAGGATGCCAGCCCCAGGAGTGGCTTTCTTCACTGGGTAAACAGAGCCAGAGGCTGCCCCTCCCTACAGCAGCCTTGTCAATCAATTGAAATTCAGTAAACATAAACCCTGAGAATAGCTCCAGGCTGGACTCTGTGAGTATCTCAGAAGCTAGCCCCTCAGGGAAAAGCTACTGTTTGCTGAAAGGCCTCAACTCTACCCAGAACCTAGCCTCATCACAGCATCTCCAAACTTGAGGAAACAGCCATCTCCCTCTTTTGTGACACTCAAAGCAGATCTCGCCTGGGAAGAGGATCACAAAATCCTGGGTAAAGCAGCGCATTTTTCTGCCTGCTCAAACTAACCAACTTAAGAAACCAACCAAGCCACAGAAAAATCAAATACCACAAGCAGACCAGAGACTCCAACTAGAGACTGGTTACGGACACAAGGGAGATATAGGATCTTCCCATCCCCTCCCCCCAAAAAAATCAAAGAATACTTTTTTGTACCTTTTATAAAAAATTTTTTTCTAAAACTTTTTTTTTAATTTTTAATCTTTAACATTTTTTTAAAATTTTGTTTTCTATTAACTTTTTTTTCTTCCTATTATAACTTTTATTTTAGGGGTATAAGTGTGTGTGCTTTTTTTTCTTTTTTTTTCCTTTCTTTTCTTTTTTTTCTTAAAAAAATTTATTTTTGTTTAGCTCTACTGACCTTTCGATCCTTTTTTTCTTTCCTTCTCATTCTTTTCACCTTTTCTTCTCTTTTGTTCTTCTTTGCATGACTTAATTGCTGTTCTGCTCATCCTCAGATATACCAGTAGTCGATTATTAGACCTTATCCCCCATTGTGTACACACTTAATCCAGAAATTTATTACTCAATTCAAAAACCTTTTAGACTTAAATTCCTTAATAGCACTACTACCTCTTTATACCTATATAATATTTTAAGCATTTTTAAAGTTTTTCACATCTCCTTTCTATCCCTACCTTATCTTATCCTAGCCACATTCTTCTCTGAATATTACATTTTTAAATTTGCATAATTTTTGTTTTTAAGTGCTTCACTTTAATTTTTAATTGTTTTTCTATTTTTTTCTTGTCTCTTTTTTTCTTTCTCTTCTTTTTTTTTCTCTCTGTCTCTATTATCATTTTACCCAACCTATCTCCCACTTTGAGATTAGGACTTAGTTAAGTTAACTCACCCTCTGCCTTTCCACATCCCTCTATTCCTATTTTTGCCCACATCTCTCCCTTTGCCAAATTCTTCTTTGTGGCTCGTAGCCCATTAATACATAGTTGTTTGATGTTGAATAGATATATCTGTTGAACTAGAGTATATCTGCAGAGTTTTGACTGTGCAACTACAGACTTTGGTTGATGCTTGCCTTAAGATAGTGTTCTAGCACAAAACTGGTGTTACTTTCATCCCAAATGGGCAGGGCAAGCCGGAAAAACACAAGAAAAATGGCAAATCCGGGTATCTCAACTCCCACTGGTGATAATCAGGGGACAGAACAGATAATGAATAATCCAGAGGAGAGTTCCAAAATGCTCTACAAACACTACTGGTAAACATGGTAAATGAAAATATTGAAAACCTGCAAAGGACTCTGTATGAACGTGGTAGGGAGAGAGAGGAGGCAAACCAAAGGTCAATACAGGAAGATCATGAGCGTGAGGAAGCTACTCAAAGATTGATACAGGAATTGGGTGAGCAGCTTGAGAACACTCAAAGAGAAATAAAGGAATCAACTCCAAATGGATCAAAGACCTTGGAGTCAAAGCAGACATCCTGAAAACATTACAGGATGGAATAGGAGAAACCCTAGGACTCCTTGGCACAGGTTGAAATTTTCTTAATAGAGACCCAGAAACACAACAAATCAAAGAAAGTTTGGACAAATGGGATTGCATGAAATTGCAGAGCTGCTGCATGGCAAACGACATAGATAGCAAGATTAATAGAAAGCACATGGATTGGGAGAAGATCTTCACTAGCCTTACAACAGACAAGGGTCTTGTATCTAAAATATACCTGGAACTCAAAAAATTAAATCCCCCAACAACAATCCTTAAAGAAACAACTGCCTGATAAGTAAGTGGGCTAAAAACTTAAAGAGAAACTTCTCTGAAGAGGAAAGAAGGATGGCCAATAGCCACATGAAGAAATGCTCAACCTCCCTAGCCATAAAAGAAATGCAAATCAAAACAACATTAAGATACCACCTCACTCCAGTCAGAATGGCTATAATCAAGAAATCTACTAATAACAGATGGTGGAGGGGATGTGGACAGAAAGAAACCTTACTGCATTTTTGGTGGGAGTGTAAACTTGTTCAACCACTTTGGAAAGCAGTATGGAGGTTCTTCAAAAGACTCCACATAGAGCTCCCCTATGACCCAGCAATCCCACTTTTGGGCATTTACCCAAATGCTCACAAACAAGACCATACTAAAGCTACCAGCACGACTATGTTTATTGCAGCATTATTTACCAAAGCTAAAATATGGAACCAACCCAGATTCTCTTCAGTAGATGAATGCATCAAGAAAATGTGGTATATATACACAATGGAATTCTATGCCTCCATCAGAAAGAATGACATTGGCCCATTTGTTAGCAAATGGAAAGAGTTGGAAAAAATTATGTTAAGTGAAGTAAGCCAGTCCCAAAGAAACTTAGGTCTCATGGTTTCTCTTATTTGCAATAACTAGTATATGTCTGAGTCAAGCAGAAAAGGTCAGATAAGTTGATGCTAGGGAAATGAACCCTAAGATATGTATTCAAATGTTTTTTTTTTCTTTCATGCGATTGTTTCTAACATATTTATAAGATTATTTCTTTGTTGCTTTGTATGTCCCTCCCCCATAGTATAACCCCTGCTTTCACTGTGTTTGAGGTTGATATAATTTGTGGAGGGGAAGGGAAAAAAAACAAATGTTTAAATAGGGATACAGGTGGATCCATTGCAACAATGAGATGTACAAGTTGTTATGTGGAAAAACAAACCTTACAACTTTGATGGGGGGGGAGGAGGTTAGGTGGGGAGACTGGGGGAGGATGGGAATGGATGGGAAGGGAAAACAAAGGAGGAGGCTACAATGCTTGGTAAGAAAGGTACTCATTATCTTAACCCCTCTGTACAGTATTTTCACAAAAAAGATTAATTCCTCTGACCTACATGTAATCATATCACTTTTGACCAGCCTTTCTTTCTTGCACTGTCCCCTACCCCTTCAAGCTATGATAACAAGCATTATTCCAATAGATTCGATATGTATGTGATGTCAAATGGTATTTTTCTTTGTCTGGTTCTTTCACTTAACAAAGTACATTTTACTTAAAAGATCAACAAATATTGTACAAGTACATAAACCTATTACATATTGAAACTTGAGAAGTGTCAGATACACAGTAAGCATTCAAGGATGATTTTCTCATTATATACACATATTACATGCTGTGAGTATAGGAATATTCAATGATGTCAAGGATAAACATGAGGTAGAGTGGCATGGATTATTTCCACAGCAGGAGATTAGGAAGAAGCTTATCTACAAAAATAAGGAATCTATTAATTGGTAACTAATTGGAAACATGAAAATTAGTAAATTATCTATAGAAAAACATGTCACAGATTGGAGTTAGTAACAGTAAATTTTTATAAGTTCATATGCTAGAAGCCTAAGAAGAAGGCATCAGAAAGGATGGTTTTATCCTGAAGCTTCTCCTTGAGTTATAAATTCTATCACATCCTGATATACTGGGGGTTGGGACCATCCACACGTATACTGAGTGGACACAATACAATGAATTGTGTATCATGTAGTTTCTCATCTTTAAGGTCCCAGAAACCCAAACCCACAAAGCTCAAAAAGGTATTGGGAAGAAAAAATTGAGAGAAGAGACAGCAAAGGTGGCTGTATGTGGACTCTCTCTGTCCCCCTCTGAAGGTAGATGCGAGAGTAAGAAATGCAAGGTTAAATACCGAGGTTGACCAACTTCTATAAACATAACTTTTTCCTTGTGAACTTTCCTGAATGACATTATGTTCCAATTTCAGGACTTTCCCAATTTGAACCTGTGGTTTACCAAGTCACTTCAAGTAAGCATCCCCTTCAATTTTCAGAATCTATTCTAGTTCATAGAACAAAGTGCCTCATCTATATTAGAGCTCTTTTTAAAAAAAAATGCACAGAACCACAAAATAGCAAGTATATAAGATTCAAAAGACATGGTTTTCTATCTTCAGTGATAGTCACTTACCTACATGTCCTTTTTCCTTGTGAAGAAGCTGAACAATCTCTAATTCTCTTGTGACTATTCTTGAGAAGTGTTAATGTAATATTTTTCATATTCTGAGATTTAATTTCAATAGCTGTTATTGTATAAGAGAAAAATATCTGGTCTAGAATTCTGGCCCACTAATTTTTAAATTTTTAATCTTGAGACTTTGTGTACATCATTTAACTTGTTTAAGCCTTCTTCATTTGTAGAAAGAGAGTAAGGTAAACAGGTGAGAATAATGTTCATTCTATTACTGGGCTTAATCAAATAAAAAATGATTTAACACTTAAAAATTCTTTAAGTATCATACAAATGGCAATTAGTGTCATTCTTGTCTTCAGAGAAAGAAACAGGCAAAGTAATAATTAAATGTTTAGTAAAAGAGTTTATCCATGACATTGATGATGCTCTTCAGAGTAATATATCTAAGCATATAGATAGGTACATAGATAGACAGACAGACAGACAGACAGACAGACAGATAGATAGATAGATAGATAGATAGATAGATAGATAGATAGATAGATAGATAGATAGATAGATGATAGATATAGAGATACAGATATATAGACAGTCATAAGGCTTGAACTCTGGGCCTGAACACTCAGTTCTTCAGCTCAAGGCCAGCATCTCTTCTGGTTTTATGGTTGCTTATTGGACATAAGAGTTTCATGGCTTTTTCTGCCCGGGCTGGCTTTGAACCACTATCCTCAGATCTCAGCCTCCTGAGTAGCTAGGATTATAGGCGTGAGCCACCGGCACCCAGTTTTAGAGTAATATTTTTCTCACTGCCACAATCTCCTTTTCACATCATTGTATTCAACTCCATAAAGAGTCCCAACAGTAAGGATAAAAGCAAGAAATGCAAATATGCTGCAGTTAAGAATGTACAATTGGACCTCAGAACCTTAGTGGACAGGGAAAGAGGAAAAGATGATAAGTATTGAAATAGTCCATGAGCCTCCTAGTAAAGTTTTTAATTTATATCAGTTTATTTGAGTTCTCATATATTACATGTTCTGTAGTATTACACTTTAGTTCTGGGAAGGGGATGTTGGACAATGAGCATAGGAAGCGACAAAGATAGAAGTGCAGGCAAATTTTATAGACAGTGAAGTATATATTTAGATTCTGTGTGTCTCATTTCCGAAATTTGCTAAAAGAGGACATAATAACAGAAAAATTAGAATCAATACATAAGACTATATGCATAGTCCTGGGTATATGAGATATTGTCTTGAAATGCAACACCCCTCATTTTCAATATATATGTATATATATGTATTATATATGTGTATAAGTATTATATGTATTATAAGTAGATTGTCACTGAATGCATATTGCTTAAATATTGTGTAAATATGGCACATTTTCGTGATCCATTTATGCACTTTTAAAGTATTCAGAAATGTATTATCTTTAATAGAGAAATTACTAAATTTCTTCAATGCCTCATATAAAAACTCGTTTCATGATTTTAGAAAAAGTCAAAATTGGAGATATGAAATCCCCTCCACTCGGAGTCTTTTCAAGTGGCCCTGGTCCTCCAATGGAGATTGACAGAATGAGCATTCAGCTGTCCATTGAAATAGTTATAATGCCCAAAGTTGGATGAGTCCATCAGTATGTCTGAAAATTGTTGTTTTAAGGACATTTTTTCCCCACCACTTAACGCAAGATGACAAAATGAGCGTCCCATCTGTTGGCTGGCATTTTCAGGGATACCATTATTGTTTGTCATACCCTTCTGCTGTCCTCTGTAAAAAGTGTGAGCTAATGTCTTGGTTGTCTAGCAGTATTTTCGCAGCCGGTGGATAAAAGTGACTTTCCAAGTTTCTAAGTTCTTTCTTATTAACAAATGTCAGAATTGAGATAATAAGGAAGCTTAAGGTTGAATTTTTTTTCCTTCCAGAAGAACATATCTCTTTGCTCCTAGGGGTTTAGCAAACTTTTAATATTTTAATGAAGGCTTTTTATGTGTCAGTGCTGCTTAATATTGCAAATGATGGTCTATTCTCCTCTTGCTATGCACATATAACTCCATTATGCACCATCAAGAGGCATGTGGAAGAAAAGCCTCTATCTGGGAAGAGTGGCACGTGCTTTTGGTAGGAAGGTCAACAATCACCCTTTGACTAAGCACAGCTACTTAATGAGAACTTCAATGCTTCAGTAAAGTGTTTTACATTTTAGTCAAAGTACCAGGGATGGATAATGATAAATTTCATTATGTTCTCACTCAAAAATAATTTCATAGTTATTTTAATACTGTTCTCTGCTTTGAAAAGAGCAACATAGGCAATCCAAGGTATAAAGGTCATTTTAGAATTTTTTTAGACAAGCCCATATTTAAGCTTTCATGGGAAACAGAACAAGGTTAACTGCTTCTCTTTGCATTCAGATATCCATTACCTGAATTTCTTGGTTTCCTTATTGAGAGGAAGTGGTCTGTCACTATAAGAGAAAGATTAGAAAAGATGGAAGAAGTTCTTCAGCTATCTATCCAGTACTTGATTAAAAGAACAAATGACTATAAAACATTTACTGTTGAAGAAAAAATCAGCAATATATTGCCATTTCTAATAATGGACTTAAGAATGCATTCAGACAATATCCTGCTAGCATAAACTTGAGTCTTATGTGAACTTTCCAGACATTTTTTGTTTGCTAGAAGCAACCAAGACAGTTCTATCCTTGTATTCTATCCAATGGCTGCTGTCACAATGGTGACAGCATTTTGGTGTGGGTTAGTAAGAAAGAAGACCTATATCATTTGTAGGTGGCAAGATAACTTAGTAAACCAATAGCTGTCTGACAATGAAATAGGGAAAGGGGAATACAAAAGAATGAGGAAAGAAGAAGGATAAAAGGAAGAGGAAATAAGGACAGTAAAGTAAACCTTTGGTATCACAACCTTCTAGAAACAGAAGATCCACCAATCTGAAAGTAGCCTTGAAGGACTGCTATTATCAACATTTAAACTGAGGCCAAGCTTTATATAGGATGATAATCAAGATAGCTCCAATCAATTACTACAGGGAAGGAAAGCATCTAAATCTTTCATTTAAATAGAGCACAAACCTTGTATCAGAGTTTTAAGAAATGGTGTATCTCTTCTAAACAACTAACAGTTTAATAAAATGAATACCAGGAAGCTGAAGTTGGAATGTATTTTGTAGGGGGCAATGGAGGAAGAAAAGGTAAATATAAATGGAGGGAGAAAAGGTAAATAAATTAAATCATTATATTTAATATATATTATGTAAAAGTTGAACTACATTTCCAACATAGTGTCATGTGAATATCATTGAACTTTACAACTTGGTGTGGAGGAGTGGTAGTGTTAAGGGAGGTGGGGGAGGGAAGGGATAGTAGGAGAAAAACAAAAGAGGGGCTAACAATGCTCATCAAGAAATGTACTTACTTATATAACTGTAACCCCTCTGTACAGTATCTTTACAATAAAATAAAAAATTAAAAAAGTTGAACTACATAACTAGAAGTTAGACATGGGAGGAGGAAAGATAGGAGAATAATGGGTACCATTGATCAAGATTCATTGCACTCATATTCTGATTTCTGGAATTGAAACCCCTTTAATAATATATAAATATAATCACCAAAAGCTGATGTGAACCCATAGCTCATGTGGCCGAATGCCAGCCAATGAAAGTTTAAGTTCTTGAGTTCAAGCCCCAGTGCTGGCACAAAAATAAATAAATAAAATAAATAAACAGCTTCATATCAAAAATATAATAAATAAATAAAATTTTGTTTTTGGATGAGACAGATTCAAAATGTATTTACAATAGTCATTCTATTTTACTCTAAAAAGAAAAATAGAAGAAATTGTAACTTTTTGATGAGTTCATGTCAGAAAAAGATATATTTCATCCCTAACTGCCTAGGCAGCATACCAAATTTACCAGAAAGTTAGGGACAGCTAAAACTTCTTGGTCTTTGCATCTAGAAGAGAGTCATTCAGTAAGACATGAACATACATAAAGGCAGTAAGAAGTTTGCAAGAGAATTTGGCATGGAGGTGCATGGAAAGACAATACTTCAGCCCATCTCTACTGTCTTCATCATCCTTACAGAATTTGGTCTCAGTTTAAATGGTGAAAATATCAGTCCTTGAAGCTACTTTCGGATTGGTGGATCTTCTTTCTGTTTCTAGAAGGTTGTAATACCAAAGGTTTACTTTCCTGTCCTTACTTCTTCATCCTTTTATCCTTCTTACTTCCTCATTCTTTTGTTCCCCCCTTTCCCCATTTCACTATCAGGCAGCTTTGGTTTATTAACTTATCCTGCCACCTACAAATGGTATAGGCCTACTTTCCCACACCAAAATGGAGAACAGACTGGGGGTAATCTGAGAGAAAACTCATTAGTGTGGCAGTCATAGAGTGGGATCTCTTTACCTTCTTTTTAACATAAACAACCAAATTATGTTCCCACAAGTGCCATATACATATGCACATCTCAAGAGTGCATACAATGAAAGGAACCTGAAGACTACAGAGCAAGCACTTCTGATATTAGAACAAAATAGTTGGAGACCAGAGGCCTTCTAAGTGAATACTGGTTATGAATACTTTGTGAGGAGAGAGGCTGTTCAGAAGTCAAAAGGGACATCTAATGCTTTGAAATAAGTTGCAAGTATTTTATTCATGCGTGACAAATGACTACACAAATTAGGAATATAAAATTACAATGGCTTTATTTCCTCATGGAATAACTCAATTATGGGAGATGAGTTAAAAGGCTGATGCCAAAATATTTGGTCTGAAGCAAGCCTCTTCATCATGGCTTTTATATGCATAGCTCTAGATGTCTAGAGTGAATTGACAAAGGAATGGACTTAAAGATGTTGACCCAGGGGACTTACGTGACCACACTTCAGCTTGACAGTTTTGCATAGCTGCCTAGAGCTCCTAGACTAAGAGCTCTAGCATTGAAGATGGAAACTCTGTAGCATTTTTATGAATGAGATTTTGAGGCTACAAAGCATCATCTCTTTGTCAAAGCAATCACAACCGTGGGAAGATTATAAGACAAGGCTTACTTTTAATGGAAAAATGTTCAAATAATACCTGGTTATATTTTTGTACTGTTTCATGGTGTGATATGACAAAGATGACTGTGATAGGTCTAACTATAATAAACACTGACATGAATCATAAATTCCTTTAGTAATATCTCCAGTTGTTAAGTATTAGTTCTCATTCAGAAGAAGTTAACGAAAAGGAAAATGAAAAGTTGCCAAAACATGTAGTTTTTGTTAAATAATGTTTTCCTCTCAGGGCTTGTGTAGGAAGCTGAGATCTAATATCATTTTTACTATCAGAGATGGTGACGAGAAAATGAAACTTTTAGAAGGAGTGAGAGGAGGGTAGAATTTTAGCTTAGAGTGACTTTTAAGAAGCTATTAACTCAGGATGTCTTGCCTAAAGAGTTGATATTTCTGCAAGTGAAAATCAAGCATATATGTTTTTAGCATGCTGGTCTTGGAACTTACATTTTGCCCTGTCTTTCCAAATCTTCTACAATAAACAAGCAAGTTTTAAATCTTATAGTAAGAAAAAGTAGATTGGCATAGCTATTTAAAGAGAATGAGTGATGAATGGGACAAGGGAATCGATTTAATTAGTCAGAATAAATCATTCAACCTAGTCAAGATTTCTTTTATTATTTGCTTGAGTGAGCTTGGTCTCTCCATTGTTAGGCTGCTGAACTATGCAAGTTTTTTGAAGTAGTGATTTGGACCTATAGCAAGGTCCATTTAAGTGCTTAGGAAAAGGCTTGAATATAACCTGACACGTTAAATTTTTAGAGTTGTTATTAGCTAGAGCAAAGAATTTGAAATGAAATGTTTCAAATGTGCTATGAGGGAAAGTTAAAGTAGGAAGCTCTAGGAGGAAGAGTGACATAAGGAGATGATGTAGGAATTCAGGAGACAAAATGAAAAAGATAGAGAAGCAGAGGCACAGAGAAATGAACTAGAGTTGGAGAGTACCAGAGATGACTGTCAATCTTGCTTTATACCAAGGTAGATAGCATTTGTTTGGGGTCTCCATGGCTTTCTAGTTTCTTGATTTTTGCATTAAGCATAGAAAAGAAAGTAGCCTGAATACTTATTCTGATGTAATAATTATTCACCAAATTAATATACCCTGTTAAAAAATTGAAGTTTTTTGAGTTTGTATTCTTTTTGCCAAAAATAGTATTAAGACTTGTAACTTCATATGCAAAGTAAGATGTGGAACATTGTAGATGAAGACATAGATAACTCATATGAGTAAGACAACTCCTAATGGAGACCTCAAATGGAGAACATAATTATGATACAGCCAATATCTATAAGTTTGTGGATAACTGGAAAGGTTCATTCAACACCAATCTAGAGACTTGAGGAATACCTGTTATCAAACACACTAAAATAATTAAAATGCCTGCTAGTATGGATTTTATGTCTTAATACAGAGAGATGGAAAGATAGAAGCAAATTACAGGACATCTTAGAAGGATAAAAATTAGAAAGAGATGGATATGATTAAGTATATAATAAACCTTGTATGGTGTCACAGGCTTATAAATCCAGCAATTAGGAAGTTGAGGTGGTAGCATCATGAGTTTGATATTGGCCTGAGCTGTATAGTAACACTTTGTTTCAAGATAGTAGTAGTAGTAATAGAATGAAAGAATGTAGGAAGAATTGCAATTTTAAGTTATATGGTTGGACATGGAGAAGGTGATTGGTGTATAGGAAGACTTGATAGAGGTGAAGAAATTAACTATGAAGCTCTTAAAATACACTGGGACATGTTAAATGATACAGGTCTCTAGGCATTCACACAGAGTGAGATAAGGAAGCTAGTCTTAGAAGAAGAACACAAAAATGCAATAGCTATGTGCATCTGATCATATAAAATAATATTTACCAAAATGAACCCCAGGAAATGGAAGCAAGATATACTTTGTTCCTGTTTTTGTTTTCTTTTCCTTTTATCTCACTTGTTTATCTGTCTTTGAGAGGGTAAGGTGGAGGCCAGGCAGAGAAATGGTGGGACAAAGGGTGAACAAATATAAAAGTGATATTCACTAGACACTATGTTGAAAACAAACTATACAACTGTGGGTGGGGATAGGAGGGGAAACAGAGAGAACCAGGGAAGGGTGACATAATTTAAAAAGAAATGAACATTTATCTGACTTATATAGCTGTAAACTCTCTGTAATACCACCTTTACAATAATACAAAAAAATCATAAAAAGAAGGTTCCAAAAGATAAACCAGTCACTGGGGTTCCTAGCGGGGAGAATCTAGCTGGTGAATGTGATGAATATCAAGAAGATAATTGCACTTTGATGACAAAGAATCGGGGAGAAAGAGTTAAGCTACAAAGTTAGAGATGTAATAAAGTGACATACTAAATGACTCATTGGCTGCTGTGTGAGGAATAATAAGAAACAAACAAGTTCCAGTGGGTCATGCCTATCTACTCAGGATGCACAGATCTGAGGATTATGAGTTGAAGCCAGCCCAGGCAGGAAAGATCAAAATGAGACTTCTATCTCCAATAAAATACCCAGAAACCTGGAAGTACAGGTGGGGCTCACATGGTAGAACACTAGCCTTGAGCAAAAAGAAGCTAAAGAACAATGCCCAGACCTTGAATTCAAGTCCTAGAACCACCATCAAAACAAAACAAACAAAAAAGTAGGTTGTTCAACTAGGAGAATATAGCAAAACCCACTCTAAAAGATAATGGTGGATAAGACCAAACAACAGTAATGTTATTGAAAAAATGATATGTATATGTATATAGTAAAATTTGTTTTGCACTCAGAGCCTCATACTTGCTAAGCAGATTCTCTACCACATAACCCAAGCTCTTTACACTTATTTGCTTTCCTTATTTTTAGTAGTAGATTCTCATATTTTTGTCCAGGCAAACCTTTACTTCAGTTCTAGTGTTTGGACTTCTTGAAAGTCTAGGGTGACAGGCATATCAGTGTGCCCAGCTTTTTAGTGGTTGTGATGTCTTAGGAACTTTTTGTCAGGGCTAGCCTTGAAACTGTTCCTTCTGATTTCTGCTTCCTGAATAGGTAGTATTATAGGCATGAGCCACTGTGCTTGGCCCAGAAAAGGGATTTTATTCTGGATAAAATTTGAAGGTAGAGCCCAAAGGATTTACGGGTAGATTGGACAAGTTTTTGTGTGACAAAAAAGGCTCCTAGCCGGGCGCTGGTGGCTCACGCCTGTAATCCTAGCTACTCAGGAGGCTGAGATCTGAGCATCACAGTTCAGAGTCAGGTGGGGCAGGAAAGTCCGTGAGACTCTTATCTCCAATAAACCACTAGAAAACAGGAAGTGGCACTGTAGCTCAAGTGGTAGAGCGCTGGCCTTGAGGTGAAGAGCGCAGGGACGGAGCCCAAGCCCAGAGTTCAAGCCCCATGACCGACAAAAAAAAGGCTCCTACAAGATTTTGTTCTTAATAAATGCAAGAATGATGTTTTCACTCTTGATCTAGAGAAGAAAAACTTAAGAGGAGGATCATATATTCAATTTTGGACACATTATATTGAAAATAAGTCTAGAGCATTTTGAAAGATATATTAAGCAGCCATTTGGTAACATGTCTGGGATACTGATGACAAAACAGGAGCAATAAATCAGTTTGTGAGTCATCAAGAAATACATGATATTTAAAGCTACAAAGTTGGAAAGTTTACCAAATAAATGAATGCAGGTAAAGAAGAAAAGTGACAAAGATTGAATACTGGGCCCCGGCCAATGGTAGGTTGATTGTAGAAGAGAATTCTGTATACCCAAGTATGGAGAACTTACTATAAAGGAGATTGTTTTGAGAGGAGAAAGCTGAATGACTGAAATGATATTTTAATGAGTTCTAAAAGTATGAGGTATCTTGAATGTGTACAATTAGGGAGAGGGTTACAACATAGTAAAAGAAATAGAATGAGAAATATATGAAGCAGGATAAGCTAGTCTTTTATCTTTTGCCAGATAATTCTGTATATCAAGGCTTAGGAGTAAATGACATAGCTAATGTAGGCTCCATGCTGTGGAGAAGCATGGTGTACTGTTACCCAGAGCAGCATGGTGATATGGTACAAGTGTTGGGGTCTCTGGGAGACTAACTTGGCAGCACTGAGTTGAGTAGTTTTGAAGGAGCTGGGTTTAGTTTTAGACAATTGAATTAGAGAATAAAAAACTCTAAATTAAAGTGCTAAATAAACAGCTCTAAAAGTCAACATAATTAATTGAAATCCCTTTGAGCAACTACATAAAATTAATTTATAAAAACAAGTAGTTCATGCTTATAAATATAGCTACTGAGAAGACTTAGAGGATAATGTTTTGAAACCATCCAAAGCAGACTGTGAGATTCTTATCTATAAGTGATTACCAAAAATTCGGAAGTGAAGCTGTGGCTCCAGTGGCAGAGCCAAGAAATTAAGGGATAGAACCCAGGTTCTAAGTTCAAGCCCCAGTACTGGCACAAGTGCCAACACAAATTGTTCATGTAAATACTCTTTGTCTCTGTCCACAGAGTTGCTTAACATATACGTGGGAATTTAGTACTTCTGTTTTTGAAATTTCTTTTCATTTATTATCATTGTTATTTGACCATGCTTGGACAAAACTAAATATAATAAATCCCATAGAAAGGAAGCCTTATGTATATCTATACATATATATATATCCACTTTCTCTTATTGTTTTTCTGGAGAAGCCCTGACTAATATACTTTTGAAAGAATCAGGGAGATTTATCTAACAGTTGTAATCAAAGGAAAAGTGATTCTCATGGAATGTGGACTTGTACTGGGTGATAATTTTTCATACCTATATTAAGGTGACATCTTTCTATATCAAAATAACATGGGTGAGGAGTAGACAGGAGAGGGATGGGTGAAAATGTTGAGAAGGATGTCATTGATCAAGATATATTGTATTTATAAACTGCTTTGTTACATGGCAACTCCTTTGTACAACTAATTAAAGATAACAATAAAATAAAAAGGAAGTGTGATAAAAGCAAAAAAAGAGAGAACTAGTAGTATCTCACTGTGTAATTGCACAAAGCTTGCACCTTAAATGCAGGCTCTACTCCCCCAGCTTTAGCTATTGATTTCCATCATGTTGTATTGTGCAATGCTGAAATATAGTATGTGTTACTTTCATTCTGTGTGTAGTTTATACAGATCCTGCTGTTAACAGAGGGATTGGCTTCTCTCTAGTTCCCCTGATATCTGTTGTTTTGGACTGCAATCTCTTTCCTATTGGTATTAGAGTCTGATAGCACACAGAATTGTGTTGAATCCTACCTTATTTATGTTCTGTGTATTCTCTTACTAATTCTACAAATAAGCATCATTAATTCAAGAGGCCATCTATTTTTGATTTTTAGTACATACCTGGTGCCCCAGTACCTGCAATAGTGCTTAGCATATTGGAAATACACAACAAATATTTGCTGGATTAAATGGTTGCTTGAATCTTTTTTTTTTTTTTTTTTTTTTGGGTCTGGTCGTGGGGCCTGAACTCTGGGCCTGGGCGCTGTCCCTCAGCTCTTCAGCTCAAGGCTAGCGCTCTACCGCTTGAGCCACAGCGCCACTTCTGGCTTTTTTCTTTTTGCTTATGTGGTGCTGAGGAATCGAACCCAGGGCCTCATGCATGCAAGGCAAGCACTCTACCACTGAGCCACCTTCCCAGCCCGGTTGCTTGAATCTTATGACTGCATTCTCCCCCACTCTTCCTCTCTTCATTTGTTGATGTCTATCTATAAACATATCCAGAAAAAAGAGTGCTGGCTTCTAGGAGCTAGGGAGGATTAATGCTTAATGAAAGTATGGAGTATTAGCTTTATAGGTTGAGAAAGTTTCGTATTTGTTATCCAAGGATGTATTAAACTTAACATAAGTGAGCTGTACCTTACAAATGGTAGTGTACAAATGGGTGCTGGAAGCTCTGTAATTTAAGCTACTCTGGAGGATATAATCCAGAGGGTTGTGGTTCAAAACTAAATAAATCCAAGAGACTCCATCTCCAATTAATTAGCACAATGCTAGACTGGAGGCATGACTCATTTGGTAGAGATCAAGAAGAGCAAGCCTCTCAACTATTTATAAGGGCAGAAACAAGTACTGTAAAGTTAACACATGGTATTCTTTACCCACACCACTAATTAAAAAAAAGAGTTAAAGAAGAGAAGTAATTTTAACTATACCTCTGGGAAGTAAAGAATGTAGAATGTAGCCTTTGAGATTTTGTTGTGATCTCAAAGTAAACAGAACACACAGATAATCAGAAATGAAGATGGAAAAGCAATTTCATTGATGCAGACTTGTTGGTGGGACACATAAATAACCCCACAGCCTGGAAGTTAGTGAAAGAGACCAGAAAAAATAAAAGGGGGAGAATATAGAGATTAGAAGAGAGAATACGTATCTTTGGTAGAGTGAGGAAAAGGTACAAGCAAGAAATCAGAAAAAGTTAGAAAAAAAAGTAGGAGAAAAATGAGAGAAGGGGTAACAAGTTTGACAAGAAATGTATTTATCACCTTGCTTATGTAACTGTAACCCCTCTGTATATCACCTTGACAGTATAAAAATAAGAAATCAGAAAAAAGCAATTGTAGTTTATCAGAGCGAATCAGTAAGGGTCAGAGTCAAGCATCCATAATTAAAATCATTCTCTATTGGAATGTTAATGGTCTCAAAGGAGAATTGAAAGCATATATCAGATTTGATGACTTAATTGCATTAAACTTCAAAAAAGCTATTTGTTATATAGCAAGAATTACAAATAAAATATGGTTGGGCATGGTAGTACATGACTGTGATATAATCTATTTGGGAGAAATAGGTGGGAGGATTGTGATCTGAGGAGAGCTGTGGACAAAAATGCAAGATCTTAGTTGAAAGTAACAAGAGTTGAAAATGTGGTTCAAGTGGTAGAGCACCTGGCTCACAAGGATGAGGCCCTGAGTCCAAACCTAGTACTGAAAAGTGAAAGAGAGAGAGAGGGAGAAAAAGAAGGAGGGAGAGAGAGAGAGATGCAAAGGACCAAAGAAAAGAAAGAAAGAAAGAAAAACTTGGATCTTTCAATTTGATTGTAAATAATGCTGTATATATGTATGGTGAAAACACTCCTGGTGAATTCCAGACAATCTCCTAGTGATTGCTACCTTTTTATTTAAATCTGTACTGAAGTATCTGAACTACTTTAGACCTTTTTGACTTTGGGGTCTATAAATTCTTTTGTCTCAAGAAAGCCTATTTCTCTGAATCTCAATCAATTGTCTGCTTCAGTCAATTTACAGAACAGCAGCAGAGGAGTCCATCTGAATAGATGTCAGCAGTGTACAAGAGTTAATTAAGGAAAGTATTGATGTAAACATGATTTGTTTCTGAAGCTTATCAACCCAAATGGATAATTGTCCAAGGTCTGGCAAAATAGCAGACTCAACACATCTATTTCCTGGTGTGCCAACTTGTATTCATTTTTGAAATACTGTTCATAAGACTTGGTTTGATTCAATACTTGTAAATTGACTTCGTGGCATTGTTCATAAACTTTTTTAAAATACATTTTTTATTGTGAAAATACCGTAAGAGGGGTTACAATTACATGAGCAAGGTAATGAATACAGTTCTTACCAAGCATTGCTGCTTCCTCCTTTGTTTTTCCCCTATCTGCCATTCCATCTTCACGACTACACTCCCCGCTCCCGCTCCCCTCCCCCCCACCAAAGTTGTAAAGTTCATTTTTCGACATAGCATCTTGTACATCTCATTGTTGCAATGGGTCCACCTGTATCCCTATTTAAACAATTTGTTTTTCCTTTCCCCTCCCCAAGTTATACCAACATCAAATACAGTGAAAACAGAGATTACACCGTGGTGGAGGGACATACAAAACAACAATAAAAAAAATCACCTTATAAATACTTTAGAAACAATAACAAGGAAGAAAAAACCACTTGTGTCCTTATCTTGGGGTTCATTTTGCCTAACATCATTTTATCTGACCTTTTCTAATTCTCTGGAATCCCAGCTACTCGGAAGGCTGAGCCCGGGTCCAGGAGTTCTGAGCTGCAGGGTCCAGGATTTCTGGGCTACAGTGAGCTATGCTGATCGGGTGTCCAGACCAAGTTCGACATCAATATGGTGACCTCCTGGGAGCGGGGGAACACCAGGTTGCCTAACAAGGGGTGAACTGGCCCAGCTCGGAAACCTAGCAGGTCAAAACTCCCGTGTTGGTCATAAACTTTTTTATTATCCAAAATACTCAGAGGTGGAGAAGGATAGTATACTTTACTCAACTTGTAGTGAGTTATCAGACCACATGTGGACAACTCAATATTTATAAGGTAGCCTATTGTGAATCTGCCTGCAGGGAGAAGAAAACATCATTTTAGATTTTTAAATATGCTAACATTTATATTTTTCTGTCCATTCCAGTAGCTAAATGTAAGCACATATTTATTGCTCAGGATTTCATTTCTTAGTTATTATCCTTTCCTAATCACGTCTGGAAAACATGTCATAATGTTAAATGAAGATGTTAGAAAGAAATTTAAATGCCTAGACGTAATCAGGAAGCTAAGGAATTGTTGTTCTTTAGCCAAGCAGTGAAAAATTCTTTGCAAATCACGACTAAACATGAGCAATCTCAGAGCAATGGTTCCCGTTAGCTGACATATTCAGGTTTTTTAAAAGTTTATATTTTTTGCTATGAGCTCAATAAGAATTTCATATGATTTATGTCAAGAAAAATAGTCTCATCCAAACTTAGTGTAGCAGAAATTTGAAGTGTTGCTATTTTTTTACGATTATTATAGTAAATGAATGACAGAAATAATAGATGCTGCCATGGCTGTTATTCTGTTGCTTTTGGGATTGAGAAAATTCTCTTTTATAATTGGGCTATTTTAGCTAAACAATTTGCATATAAAGGTTCATACAAGAGTCTTCTAGAAATATGTTCAGAAATTATTTGATTTATTATTAATGAGAATTTCTTTGCTAAGTTATAGATAGTTGATGTGAATTGTCATCACTATCCTTAGTTTTTCTCTTCATAAATAAGCACTGAAAATTAATGGGAACAGAAAAAGTATTTTTGGCTCTCAAAAAACAAAAATATCTATGTCTGGGCACTGGTGGTTTGTGTTGGTAATCTTAGCTACTCAGGAGGCTGAGATATGTGGAGAGTGATTTGAAGTAAGCAGGGGCAGAAAAGTCCCTGATAATTTTGTCTCCATTAACCAGCAAAAAGCTAGAGTGGAATCAACTCCAAATGGATCAAAGACAACAAAGTAAAAGCAGACACCCTGAAAACATTACAGGATGGAATAGGAGAAACTCTTTGCAGAGGCTGAAATTTTCTTAATAGTGACCCAGAAACACAACAAATCAAAGAAAGGTTGGACAAATGGGATTGCATGAAATTGCCAAGCTTTTTTATGGCAAAGGACATAGCTAGCAAGATCAATAGAGAGCCCATGGATCGGGAGAAGATCTTCACTATCCATACAATGGACAAGGGTCTCATACCTAAAATATACTTAAACTCAAAAAATTAAATCCCCCAACAACTAATCCTCAAAGAAACAACTGCCCAATTAATAAGTGGGCTAAAGACTTAGAGACTTCTCTGAAGAAGAAATAAGAATGGCCAATAGACACATGAAGAAATGTTCAACTTCTCTAGCCGTAAGAGAAATGTAAATCAAAACAACATTGAGATTACACCTCAACCCAGTTAGAATGGCTATAATCAAGAAATCTAATAACAACAGATGCCAGAGTGGATGTGGCCAAAAGGGAATCCTACTGTATTGTTGGTGGGAGTGTAAACTTCTTCATCCACTTTGGAAAGCAGTATGTAGGTTCCTCAAAAGACTACACATAGAGCTCCCCTTTGACCCAGCAATCCTACTTTTGAGCATTTACCCAAATGATCACAAAACAAGGCCATACTAAGGCTACAAGCACAGCTATGTTTATTGCAGCATTATTTACCATAGCTAAGATATGAAACCAACCCAGATGTCCCTCAGTAGATGAATGGATCAAGAAAATGTGATACACACACACACACACACACACACACACACACACACACACACACACGAATTCTATGCCTCCATCAGAAAGAATGACACCAACCTTATTTGTTAGGAAATGGAAAGACTTGGAAACATTTTTATTAAGTGAAGTAATCCAGAACCAAAGAAACACAGGTCCCATGGTCTCCCTTATTTGCAATAACTAGTATACGCCTAGGATAATCTTACCAGACAAGTAGAAAAGGTCGAAAGCTATGCACATATGACCATATAAGATGGTACTAAGGGAAATGAACCCCAAGATAGAGACACAAGATGTTTTATCTTTGTTGTTGTTGTTTTTAATGTACTTGTAATGTACTATGTGGTTTCTTTTGTTTCTTTCATATGTTCTTCCCCCATGGTATAATCCCTGTTTTCACTGTATTTGATTCTGGTGCCCTGCATCTTGTATATACATTTTTCTAATTTGGGGAGGGGAAGGGTAAAACAAAATGCTAAAAACAAGGATACAGGCTAACCTATTTTAATAATGAGATGTACAAGACACCCTGTTAAAAAACAATCTTTACAACTTCAGATGTGGAGTGGGGAAGCAGGGGGCAGGGTGCGGAGGTGGGGAGGGACGGGATGTCTGGGGAAAAACAAAGGAAGGGAACAATACTCAAGAGGAAATGTACTCAATATCTTACTCATGTAATTGTGACCCCTATATACAATATCTTTACAATAAAAAAATAACAAAAATATAGCTAGAAGTAGAGGCTTGACTTGAGTGCTACAGTGCCAGGCTTGGGTGAAAATGCATCTTGTCCCTGAATTCAAGGTCTAGTATCTGCATCAAAACAACAAAAATCTATGGATATGTGGCATTTATGAGAATTTACACTAAATCTATGAATATATGTTTTATTTATGAGAATTTGTATTAAATAATATTTTACAAGTTGCAATTTGAATAGCTATTCCTTTATGTATTAACTTTATATAATTAAATGAGATAATCAGCTTAAAAAGAAAACAGGGTTACTTTGGCTCCCATTCTAGAGGCTTCAGGTCATATTTTATTAACCCCACTGCCCTTTGGGCCTGTACCGACAAAATCATTCACCTCCTGGCTGACAGAGAAGAGACCAGGGCCTCACATCCTCTTTGAAAGTTCTTCCACTAGGTCCTGAATTATTTTTTAAAATAATATTATTATCTTGAAGTAGTTGTAAAAAGGAGTTGTCATACAACAAAGCAGTTTATGAATTCAATGAATCTTGTTCAGTGTCACCTCTTTCTACATATTCGCCCATCCCTCCCTTACCCCCCCTTCCCTTACTCTTAATTGAATATACATTGCATTTGTGATAGTACTCTCCCCTCTCTCCTCTTCATCAGTCTGCCCTTTCCCCTTGACCCCACCCCACCCCTTTTAAGTACCTGCTTCCCGGTGTTCATTTTGTTGAGGCTTGACTTTGCCATTCTGAGAAATCACACTATTTGGGTTCTCTGTTGAATCCACCATATTTCAGTTAATACAATTGTATATACTTACTTATCACCCAGTGTTTTTACTTCTAAGTTTATAAGCTAAATCTAGCTTCTTCTATTTGTAATATTAGGGTTTCACACTTTTGGTGAGCACTCATTCACTTGAATTATGCCCTAGCAAGGACCCAACTTGCTATTTGGAAGTTCTACTACTTCCAAATAGATCTTGTGATCAAGTCTTTGGAGGACATTCTATATTCAAACTGTAGCACTATCTAAGCCATGACACTGTTCTGATCAGTCTAATTGCTGGAAGATGGACTTCTAGAATCAAATTGGACTTGGTGTCTAATTACTGGAAGAAATGTTTATTTAGACTAGAAGCCTAAGAACTGGAATAAATTATTATTTATATAATAGAAAATAACATAGCCTATATCCTTACTCAACTGCAGAATCTAAAGAAGATAATCTAATGGAAATTGAGAGTAGAATGATGGGTAACAGGTGCTAAGGAGAATAGCAGGGATGAGGTTGGTCAATAAGTACAAATTGTAGCTGTATAAGAAAAAGATGTTCTAGTGCACTGATGCATAGTAAGGTGACTATAGATAATGTCCTGTATGTTCCAAAATCTAGGTTAAAAATTCTGAATGCTTTTAATAATGAATAAAGGATAAGTATTAGATAAGCTAGATACATTTAATCAAACATTTAATCAAACATTTAATTGAACATTTAATTTAATGTTGTACCATGTATGCATACATATATCAAAGCATCATATTAACCTCATTCCAATGTATATTTTCTTTTGTTCTTTTTTTTTGCCAGTCTTTGGGTCTAAACTCTGGGCCTGGGCACTATCCCTTAGTTCTTCAGCTCAAGGCTAGCAGTCTACCATTTGAGCCACAATGCCACTTCCAGCTTTTTCTGCTTATGTGGTGCTGAGGAATCGATCCCAGGGCCTCATGAATGCAAGGCAAGCACTCTAACATTGAGTCACCTTCCCAGCCCCCAATGGATATTTTTAATTTTGTCTATCAGCGAAAAGAAATTTAATAATAAATAAGTGTATATATATATACACTTACTACATACATGTACTTACATACATACATACAAAAATGGAATAGTTCTTGTGCAAAGTTAAAACACTGGCCTTTAAGGACTGACAGTAACTCCCAGTCAGTTCCCAAGTACTTTGGACACTGTCCCTACAGAAACAAGGAGCTGAACTCTGTGGACAACATGAATGAGTAATCAGTGCGTTCTTCCCTAGAACCAATAGAAAAGAGTTCAGCCTGGCTAATGTCATGGTTTTGCTATTGCATGATACCCAGTGACATAAAATTTAATATTCTTGAATCTTTTATATGAAAATAGAATAGTCACCAACAGTAGAAAAAAAGGGGTTATGACAGAATTCCAAAAGAGAAAGAAATGCACATTGTCTCTGGAATACACAAGTAAACCATTGCAGGCATTTTCACATGGAAAATGACTTTGAAAATTGTGGCAAATTTTAGTGACTATACTGAAAAAAGAATGACAAATACATCTTTTTATTATTTATTTGAATGAATATAAGTGATATGGCTAGAGGCTCAAGTAGCCGAGTACCTGCTGGCAAGTTCAAATCTGAGTGAGAGACAGAGAGAGACAGAGACAGAGACAGAAACAGACACAGAATAAATGTGTGTGTGTGTGTGTGTGTGTGTGTGTGTGTGTGTGTGTGAAGTACTACTTCATCCTTGATTGGCATACTTGTTTGGGGCTAACGTTCTACTACTTGAATCATATCTCTAGCCCAAAATAATAATATTTTTAAAACCTTGATTTGAGTAGGAGGAATTATTATATTGTGCTGGAGAAAATGTACTGAAAACCAAAGAAAGAAACAAGAATTTAAATATTGATTCTATTACTTGCTAGGTATGAAAATCTTTTTTACTCCTCCACCTTCCCCAGTTTCCTAATACAGAAATTAATATATTTTTCATATTTTGTTTAGAGCATTGACTAGGGAACTAGGTGAAAAATTCTCATTCTCAGATGGGTTCACTTTATAAGCTGTAGAATGCTTAGTACGATGCAATACTAAGTACTAACAAAGTATCTTAAAGTCCAGAAGGCAATCCTGGGAAACTTCTTTTTATGCTCTCAGAACATACCCGTGAGACTGTAAATATTATAGTGTTTCACACCAGGAAATTACTACCTAAGGAATTGCTACCTAAGTTGTCTTTCTTTGGAGGATACTTGGTCTCCAATAGAGACTTCCAGGAACTCTTGCACTGTATTGCAAGCACAGTCACCCAGAGCCCTTGCCCAGTCATTTCTCATGCTACTGCACGCACAGCTCCATCATGATCATTGCCTCGACCAAGGCTTCTGATCAGATAAATGAAATCACATGGTAAAAGAATGTCTGTAGAGAATTAGATGTTCATAGAAGCATTATAAACAGGTTGCCAGTGTACTTTTTTGCAAGATCAAAGCATTCTAGCTTCAATACACACAGAAAAAGATTCTGCTATTGCCACAACTACTATCACTATTACCACGTACCCTGATATATAGGTATATGTATATATGTATATATGTTACATATATATGTATATATGTTAAGAACTCACCCTAGAAGACACTATTGTCAGAGCTTGCTTGAGAGTCACCATTGTTCCCAAATAGCATGTTGATCTGGGTAATTTATATCTAAAATCTCTTTCCAAAGGACTCCAAGAAATATGATATTTAGGCTTTTGGCCTCTCTACATAGTAATGAGTTGAAGTAGAGGAAAGCAAGTTCAGTTAACTCCCACAGTCCATATAGCCAAAACTATATAGAAAACCTTTTCTTTTTTTCTCAGCAGCTGTGAGGTATCTCCCCCTCAACGTTCATCTCCTATAGCAGATGTCCTTCTTGATGCATGAGTAAATACCTGATTGGTGGCATCAGGTCACACCTGTGGAGTGTGACCTGCTACAATTTCCTTATCTACTGAGTGAAAATCCCTATCCATCCGATATGCAATTCTGAGAAAGCATACTAGTTTATTGGAACTGAGGATAAGATATATTTAATTAATTAATAGAAGAATAAAAAGATTCACTTATGATTGAAGAAGTAGGGTCCACAGACTTTTATTGTAATTCTTCAAGTTAGTGAAGAAGCAGATTTATCCAAGTCTGTCATTTTTATAAGGTAATTTAATTGTGTCCATGACACTGACAGAATCCCTACCTCCAGCTGAGGATAAATTGTTATATACATTATTGCCATTTGAGAAGGGGTCATTAATAAAATGCAGGAAGTTGTGGGCACTTGACACTCGGCACTGGACACGCTTTTGAGCCTACCTACTCTGGAGGCTGAGTTCTGAGGATTGAGATTCAAGTTCAGCCTGGGCAGGAAAGTCTGTGAGACTCTTGTCTCCAATTAGCTACCAAAATTTGAAAGTGTAGCTATAGGTCTAGTCTTGAGTAAAAAAGCTCAGTGACCATACCCAGACTCTGATCTCAATACCTAGGATGGACAGCAAAAAATGCAGGAAGAGACCCCAAAATATTGAAAGTACTACTGATATCTCCTGGAGAGTTAAAGATATACAACTGTTACCCCTCTCCATTCACTGCAGGCCAGAGGCCCTGCTTCTTCAGCATTCCTCTGGCCACTTGTAAACAAGCATGGAAGGAATGCTCGGGGTTAACTAAAAAAAATATTAGACTTTTGAAGTGAAGTGCATCTTAGAAACTCTTACCTTTCTTGTTGAGATTTTCTTACAGGTCCCCTACAATCTGAAACTACCTAATGGATATTCCTTCATTTATTTTCTCTCCAAAAAAAATCAGAATTGCATTTCTGCCCAAAGCTCTTTCATGTTTACCTCTACTTTCTCTTTTAGTCCTTGAAGATGTTTTCCCAACAAATGTCTGAAAATTCTAATTTTCATCTTGGTGTCTGCTTTTCAGATGACCTGAATAGCTAGAATGGCTTCAAGGATTGCAATTATAAATTGTTTTGAAGATGGTAAGCATGGGATTTCTATCTCCCCTAAGAGAAGAAGTTGGAGAAAATGATTGAATCTAGAAAAGTAAAGTTAGTTCAAAAAGAATATTTAAATAGAAGTCATATAGATGCTAAAAATGGAATGATATTCAAAGATGAGATGAAATGTACTTCTTAGCATTATTTGAGATTAGAGTATCCTCTAGATGAATAGCAAATCCTAAATCTCTGAGCATTCTCTATGACAGAGGGGACCTTCTTTTTGACAGTCATGAAACTGGGTTGTTAAACTCTAGATACAAAGTTGCACCACCATGCTAATTTTACTCCAATTTACCATCTCTTGGTGTCACTGATCAACATTTATTGTATATGTTCATAAGTACATGCAATTGAGTTTCAAATATGGAAATGAATTAACAGAAATATGGAAAGTACTTGAGCTTACTGTTGATATTTCTGTAAATAAGAGCAAGTTAAAAATCCATGTTCCAGCAATGCTTGATAAGAAATGTACTCATTATCTTGCCCATGTAATTGTAACCCCTCTGTACAGTATGTTCACAAAAAATTAAAATCAAAATTAAAAAAATCCATGTTCCACTATTTTTCTTCAGAAGTCACATAATTTTGAGTTTACTGAGAATGTAATTATTTCTAGAGTACTGAGCAACTCATATTTTCACAAAAATACCAATAGTATATGTGAGAAATATTTATAATAATGATATATTTTAGATAGTTACTTAGTAATTCAATTATATTATTAATTTGTAATGTTTTTCATTAGATATAGATGATATTATAGGTTTTTTCCTTTGTCCTTTACTTTTTCTTTCTTTCTGTGTGTATGTGTGTGCGCACGCGTGTGCACTAGGGTTTGAAATCAAGGCCTGGGAACTGTCCCTGAGTGATAATTTTGTTTTTGGTTTTGTTTTTGTTTTTTTTGGCTCAAGACCCTTGCTCTGCCACCTGAGCCACAGCCCCACTTCCAATTTTTTGGTGGTTAATTGAATGTAAAACTTTCAGTTGCTTTCCTGCCCAGACTGGCTTCAAATCATAAGCCTTAGTTCTCAGCCTCCTGAGTAGCTAGGATTACAAGCATGAGCCACCAGTGCCAGACTATAGGTTTGCTTTTTATTTTTAAGTCAAATGTAAATGTAATATATTTTTAGAGGTAATCTTTAGTTTGAGTTTTTCCTGGTCCCTTAGCTCATGTTGAAGTTCACCCTGGGTTCGTAACTGATTGCAAAGGCAATTTCCCTTCATTCTAAGTTTTATGAACTCATAGAAGCCTAAGCTTTAATATCTATTTTCTTAGCAGAGCTACATTTGGATAAGTGTATTAAATCTGATTCTTCTCTGAAAGCAAATATCACTGCATTTCTTTTCCCAGTTTGGTAATAAAACTTTAAATCAAAGTCTCTGCATAAAAGACTTTTGCTTTGTGGTTAAAGAGAAAATCTGCTTTTCTGTTTACTCAACACTGATAGTGATGGGATAAATAAGACATCAGCCAAAGGGTGAGTGTGTCTTTTCCTGTTTCTCTCTGCAGGTTATGTTTCCCATTGAGATAGATATGGTAGTCACAGCAAGAAGACATCTTGATTAAGTATGAAGTTTCCTCACTCCAGAGTACTTAGGTCAAGACACTATTTTTGGTATTCCTAGCCTAAGCACTCTTGCTTTCTTGACGATCTAAAGTTGACATAATTGAGTTTCAATTAACATGGGAAACACATTGGGGTGCGTGCGTGCGTGTGTGTGTGTGTGTGTGTGTGTGTGTGTGCGCGCGCACGCGTGTGTGTGTGTGTGTGTGTGTGTGTGTGTGTCTATGTTCATGAATAATGGCTATACTAAAAGTAAGATAAGGAAAATAGCTAGAATGGCTATTGAAATTATGGCAGAACAATAGCTAAAGAGAGATTATAAGTGTTTTCCTTCTTAAAAAAGTATTAAAAGCACCTGCCTTTGGTGACTCATGCCTGTAATCCTAGCTAATCAGGAAGCTGAGTTCTGAGGATCTCAGTTCGAGACCAGCCTAGGCAGAAAAGTCTGTGAGACTCCTATTTCCAATAAAATACTCAGAAAAAGGTTGAAGTGGCACTGTGGTTCAAGTGGTAGAGCAATAGCTTTGTACACAAAGAGGTTCAAGGACAGAATCCAGGCCTTGAGCTCAAGCCCCAGGACTGGCAAAAAGTTAGAAAGAAAGAAAGGAAGGAAGGAAGGAAGGAAGGAAGGAAGGAAGAAAGAAAGAAAGAAAGAAAGAAAGAAAGAAAGAAAGAAAGAAAGAAAGAAAGAACGCATTAAAAGCAAAGACTGAGATATGGTCCATTAGTTGCCATAACTTATTAAATAAAGTTCATACATTAGCCATTTATATATGTAAAATAATAACCTGATTAATTTCCCTATTAAGTATATACATAGGCATTATTCTTTTTTTTAATTTAATTTAATTTTATTTGTGAACATACTGTACAGAGGGATTACAATTACATGGGCAGGATAATGCGTACATTTCTTACCAAGCATTGCAGCCTCCTCCTTTGGTTTACCCTTCACATCCCTTCCCAGCCTCCTCCCTCCTCCCCAATCCCAATCCTTCTCCTTCCCCCCCCCTCCCCTCCCACCGACGTTGTAAAGCTCGTTTTGGACATGACAACTTGTACTTCTCATTGTTGCAACAGGTCCACCTGTATCCTTAAACAACTGGTTTTTCCCCATCTCCTCCACAAGTTATACTGATATCAAATATAGTGAAAGCAGGGGTTATACTGTGGGGGAGGGACATACAAAGCAACAAAGAGATAATCTTATAAATGCGTTAGAAACACTACATAGGCATTATTCTTGCTGATATATATTGGAACCAAACCCATATATTTTACTTCCAAATGTTTTGTGATTTCTATACAGTTATTAGCAGTCATGTATAGCTAGTGAGCACACTGTTCAGATAGGTTGATAGACATTAAAACAAATGACTTTTCTTTTGCTGCAGCTGGCATATGCCTTAAAGCCAACATCCTAATCCTTTTACTCATATAAACCATCCAGCATTTTTTACTTCTAGAATCTTCAGTTCCTGATGTCATTCATATGTTGGTAATGAGTAGCAAAGGAAAGCATATTGTTAATTCTGACATAGTAAATGGATGCTGACCTTTAGGCAATGCTCTTCCATTTGAATCTTGGTTGCTTTCTGACCACCTATATGATCATGATTGATCTATGTCACTTTTTGTACTCGCAGTCTCCACAACTGGCATGCTACTCTCAGTTAATCTCCAGCACTGATTCTAGTACCAGAAACGGTAATTTTTTAACTGAATTATTATTATTGTTTTCATGTATTTATAGAAAGCAGAATGGGATTTCTACCTATTCTGCTTGCTAAGATTACCATATTTGACTCAATTGAACCTGCTGATTAAGGGAAAGATATTTTACAAAGTAGGACAGTTTTTCCCAGGTCTAGAATATGTCTACATATCAGAGGCTGATGAAATGCTTTCTTTGATTCAAGAAGCTGTAGTTGTTTTCTTTCTTCTCTGATATTCTATTTTCTTCCTCAAGGCATGAGTGTGAAGTGAATGAAATATTAAGATCTCTTTTAGCATAATGATTTTATACTTGATGACTCTCTAGCAAAAAATAGATGAGATTATTTCCTGATTTCCACTCTTATCTCTGTTTCTCATTGAAAACCAATATTTTCTTTCCCAGATGACCATATTCATTGTTGGAAAAATAATTAAAGCATCCCAAATGTCCCTGCTGTCCTGGCCTCTTAAGAATGTGCCACTAAAACTTATTTCTTGCACACTAAACAATCATTTCTGACTATATTGTGAATATATTAGATTTAGCATGAGTACTTCCCAATGCTAAGTAATTAGCCTTGTAAATGGCTAACAAAATCATCCTTTCTGTTGCAAATACATAGTGTGATTAGAAATATATTTCTTTGCTGTTATAATCATATATTATTTTTAGTTAAGAAAAGCTTCATTTTTTTCTGTCTTGGAAACATAGATATAAGTATTGCCCAGTTATTATTTCTTTACTGCTTGTGTTTTCAAATTATATGCATATGCTCCACAGGGTAACTAGATCATCTCTAGAGTTAAAGTAAGGAAGTATTTATTTTCCTGTAGGGTTACAAGAACAATTTAAGACAGTGGGACAATTAAGCAATTATATAACATTTTTAAAAGGGTCCAGTATTTCCCATCCTTGGATTGGAACATACCATTGAGACATAACATAGTATGTTTTCCTAGCCACCTAGTCGGGCTTGTTTCCTTACATACCTCCATAAAATTACATCTAATTTTATTTAAAAAATACATTGTTCTGAATGTCTAATATTTACATTTAATTTTGAAAATATAACCAGGGATTGATTTTGTTTTATTTATAAAGCATTAAAATAAAACTATTTAAAAAATACAACAGGTGAAATCAATTATCATCTCCAAATCACATCTTGCAAATAATGACTATACAATTATTGTTATATATTTAGAATGAAAAAACAAAATGGAAGGTGGAGGATCTGTCACAAAATAAAAAAAGGAAATGTCTTGAATTTTTAAGATACAAAAGAAGGCAAATAAAAAAATAGATGAATTAATACAACTTATCTCTATACTTAAGGCCCAAGTAAGGTTTAAAATACTATTCACTGGCAACAAAAATGCAAAATTAGCCAAATAAAAATTGTGATTCTCCTGTCTGCTGACTTTTGCCTCCCTACCAATATAGTTAATGAGAAAACTGAAGGAAATGAAAATAATAATGTACACAAAACAGATCACAATTTTCTAATAATTTTTAATATGGACTACAGTTTTTATTTAGTTGCATTTTTTTCTCACCTTCCTGAAGGTTAGTCACTGTGTTGTATTTATCTTTGAGAAAACAACTAACCTCTGATAGGAATTCTAAATGGAAAATGATATTATGATACTTTTCTTATCTATAGTTCTTAATAGTATCAGAAAATAGAAAACAACATAATTTCCTGCTCTCAGAGGAGGTAGAGAAATAAAGAAATAAGCCAAATGAATGAGTTACTTAGCACAAATAGAGAATCTCTTCTAAATAAATAGCCTATTAAGAAGTTGGCAGTCTTATAAAGAGAAATCAAAGTACTGATGAAGTTACCTGTTTAATTTCTTTTTCATTTCCCTATGTAGATATATGTCTTTGGAGAATTACAGATATTTCTTGTGCTTATTTAATAGTAAAATTAGAGAACAAGATTAAATAACCTCAAAACTCTCATTCAGTGCAGGTACTCCAAAATTGTAAACTTCAGACTTACTTATTTCAGGCTTAGAAAGACGGGCACTATCTGTTTAAGGATTTTCCATGGATTGTATAATCGTACAAACAACCCCATGAAACAGATACTTTTAATAGCTGGGTTTTATGAATAAACTAAGGGTTAGAGACTTAAGTATCTTGCACAATGTCCCATGTTTAAGGAGCAGGAGAGTATAAAATCAAACAGTCTGACTCAGTCTATTGGTTTAAATAATTTACTTTACATGTTCCCTCCCACATCTTCACAAGTCAATCAAGGCTTGGAAAATCTGAAGTTTGTGAAATCCACATCCTCCTTGGCCTTATTTTTGCCGCAAAGATGGTGATTTGCCCATCAGTGTGGCTTGTGCTACAGTGACTCCTTCCTCCTCTTCAGTTAATGTGTTTTGTCCGTGCTCACCCTTCAGCTGTCACCAGAAGGGGCATCATCCAATATCTCTACTGAGTATTTTCCAAAGGCTGCCCATTCAGTTATTGAACACGTATCAGAAGAGGTTCATAGAAATTATAAATGAGCAGTCAAGGGAGAATCTTCTGTGGCAAAATTATAGGAATGTCTCCTCAGGTCAAAGTCAAAGTAAGGGTGAATTAACTCCCAAAGCAATTTCAAAAAGGTGAAATTCAATGATATTGCAGTTGTTGGACCAGGTGTTAAAATGTTATTGGGTGTTAATTTAATTTTCATCCTGTCAACACTCATCTGAACTGTAACAGCTGCTAAACACGGTTCCACAAGAGCAAACCATCCTCACAGAAGAAGCAGATGCCTAATCAATAGGGCCAATAGAAATGTATGGCTCAGCCAAGCAACCCATACAAGGGGGAATGAGTCCCACTGGGCCCTAACCTGAATGGAGCAGAACTTTAATGATAGACTATTCAAGCAGAAAGAACAGAAGACTGAAAGTCCTGCATTGGCATCCAAGGCACTTTATTTTGTACTTTTTTTTTATTTGACATGACCTTGTACTGGACAGTGCTTTTACCCTTTGAGTTTAAAGAGGCATTGTAGATGCTGTTTTAAGATTGTTACTTTTACTGCTATTATGGTTTCACAGGTCTTACAGAGATCACAATAAAAACCCCAACTTTTTCTTAACAACATTTATTTTAATGTTGATTCCAGGATTGAAGGAAACAATAATGACAATATACTAGAGTTAAGAGCAGCCCTCCCTTATAACCTATTTTGGATACTAATAGATATTTTACAACTAGACAAGAGGATTTTTGGATATGAGCAATTTCTTGACTACCATAATTGTTAGTATAATTGGATATACGAACTTCCCCATTGCACCTTTACCAGCAAAATAGTAGATTACTTTGTTTAAGCAAAACGTAATTTTACCTAGAATTGTAGTTCGGCTCTATACTCTCTTGAGTTTCATTATAACAGGTATTTAATGATTTTTCTTTGAGTTAATAAGTCTCATCTCAAATACCTCTTTTGTTGTTGCACCTGAGACTTATTTATGAAATCTTCTGGATGCTGGTGCCAGGAGTTCTGCAAATCACGGAAAGTTCAGATATCCTGAGCTTCACTATTACTAGATTTGGGAAGTTTTCTTAAATAAATGAGAACAAGTGTATATTCAAAGGAGCAGGATGCAAATTTTGCTTGAATGTTGAAATAATACATATTTCAAACAAGTGGACAATGAGATAGGCTCTGTTTGCTGGTACATAAGCACATGACATATTTTCACATTTGGAATACTGTGGCTTATTGATATTTTTTTCTTGTTGTGGTTGAATGCTAACAAAACCAAACCAAACTAAAGTAACAGCAAGAGCAACAACGAAAACGTCCCCTGTCTTGAAGTTAGAATTTCAGTGTTTACATTTTTTCGCTTCTGCTTGCTACTTACTCCCAGAGGAAGTAAAATATTCAGCAAGTACATAGTGGAAGTTATTTTAACTTGTTTTGGGCCAATAATCCTATGACTCTATTGAAAAGGAAGGTGATTCTGAAGAAGGTAAAGTAAGTCACAGAAAATAAAGAACAGGCCTTTTCATATTTGAAGATAAATTCTTGTTGGAAAGAATTTACAAGACTATCCAATGTTCATGGAGGATTTTGTGAAATGAAATTCTTACCCCAAAACAAATATGTCAATTTGGCAAATTAGAAGAACTGAATATTAGCCTTTAAAGAGAACAGTGATTTTGAGATGACTATTTGAAGTTCCTATTGAAAAAATAAAAGTAAGATTTAAAACATCATTTATCTTAGCATTTGATTGAAACTTGGGACAAGAACCACTATGTTTATCCTGATTGTTCACTAAATCAGACCTACTTTGTGTTAGATATTTTCAAATTCATTGCAGGATTATAATATTAGAAATTTTCCTTTTCCTGTTTGTATTTTCTTGTATTCCTTCTTCCCCCACCAGTTTTTGCCTACTAATATGAAATTAATGTAGATAGAACCATTTGTTGAATGGATTTCCAGCAACTTCAGTTAGGACATACGTACTTACAGGTTAAATTGGGGAAGTGTGTTAATACATTATCAGAGTCCTTTATAACCTGTTTTCTTATGGCTGTGAATTAATTTCATTATAAGATTCATACAAACAGAAAATAGTTTAATGAATGCTATTATTTCCTTAATTAGGTTCTTACTAAGTAAGATTAACTACATTCTGAAGTTTTTAAATGGAAAACTGATGTAGCCATTTAGAACTCTAGAAATATTATTTCTTTGTTTTATCACCATTTTGTTTGTGTGTGTATGTATGTGTGTGTCTTCCCTGATTCATCACCAACAGTTTATATTTGACCAATTTCATAAAATTTTAATGAAATTATCAACCTTAGACAATGTATAATTAAAAAAATAATAAAACTAAGAGAGAAATTAATGAATCCTATTTTCTATTACATCTAGATGGCTTTCTAGGGGAGAAAGTATTTTATACATATTTATTGTTGCTTAAGGAAGGACTTCTGTACATAATTGAACAATATTAGCTGTCACTTTACCTTGACAGTGTTGTATAGTAATTAGAGTGGTTGCTTCAAATGAGAGAATGAAGTAAGTAAAAAAAAAAAGAAAAAATGGGATGATATGTTCTGCAAATACATATATGACCTAGTTGGGTCTTAAATTATTAACCAAAGAACTTAGCTTGGTGGTGGATACCAATTTTTAAGCATTCACCTATTTTCATAAAAATTTTCCTTGGGATTTGGGGTTTACTGTAAATTTTCTGATATAACATTATAATTTGACTCCACTACTGTCTTCACACAAATACTTATCAACTTTCTTCCACAGAGACTCAGAGAGTTCAAATAAAAATACATTTACTATTAAATTTTAGAGTGGCTCATCTTTCTTCTAGAATAAAAGTTTCCACTTTCCTAATCTGTGCAGTGAATTATTTAGTGTTCAGGTTCCTCAGTGCACCCAGTTCTTCTGAAATTACCTGGTACAATATGAGTTGAATTAGATAGAAATACTTATGCAATCCTTCATATTTATTTAAAAAATCTTACCCACGTTTGCTAGTTGGAGGAAATCAACACCAAGAGATTAAGATTTGCTCATGATCTCTTAAAACCCGAGAATCATCATTTACTGAGTTTTATTCAAATGCTCTTTTTAAGGTAATACTATAATCCTTCATCTTGAATGTAGCCTATGGTAAATGAAAACCAAAAGCTAAGATATACACCTGACTACAAGCCTAGAATTTTAAAATGTTGAATCTTACACTAATCCTGTTACTAATAAGTTTAGAATGTTGGTTATACAAGTATGAATGCAAATGATCTCTGGGAAAGATATTGTCTTTTTTTTAATAAGTTTTTTATTGTGAAAATACTGCACAGAGGGGTTACAGTTACAAGATCAAGTTAATGAGTACATTTCTTATCCAGCATTGTTGCCTCCTTATTTTTCCCCTACCATCCGTTCCCTCCCACCTCCTCAACTACACCCCCCCACAAACACCTAAATTGTAAAGTTCATTTTTCGACATAGCGTCTTGTACATCTCATTGTTGCAATGGGTCAATCTGTATCCCTATTTAAACATTTTCCCTTCCCCTCCCCAAATTATACCAACATCAAATAAAGTGAAAACAGGGGTTATATCATGGGGAGGGACATACAAAGCAACAAAAAAATCACATGGTACCTTATAAATACATTAGAAACAATAGCAAGGAAGAAAAATCTGATATTACTGTAAAGTTGTTTAAAGTATATTTTTAAAAGATGCAATATAGTCAGGCACCAGTGGCTCACACTTGTAATCCTAGCTACTAAGGAGGCTGAGATCGAGGTTGTGGTTTGATACCAGCCCAGGCAATAATGTCTGTCAGCCTCTTTTTTCTAACTAGTCATGAAAAAGCTGGAAAAGAAGCTGTGACTCAAGTGATAGAGCACTAACCTTGAGCAAAAATTCTCAAGGAAAGCACCTAGGCCCTGAGTTCAAGCCCCAGGAATGGCAACCGAAAAAAAAAAGTAATATAATATGGTTGTTTGAGAACTTCATATACTGTTTTATTTTTTCCTGTTGTAATTAACACTACTTTAAGATAGTAAGAACAGATCTATAGGTGAAATATAGGTAGATGATATAGCTATAGATTATACACACACATACGTATATTCTTTAAGTTTCTTTATCTCAACTGGAAGTTCCATGACCGCAGGAGAGTAGGGAATCTCTATTCATTACTGTCCCCTACCTCTCAAAGCAGTACATGTCCCCCCACCTCTCATAGTAGTACCTTTATCCCAATTTTCAGAGTATTTTCTATACCAGAACTGGTACATGGGTATCAGGAGTTAATAAACCACAAATATGACTTATTGGCAGAAGATCAATACTTTATACTTGTTCCTGGTGAGCTCTGTGCCCTACTTAAAATAACCCTATTGAGAAACTAGACCATAACTTTTGATAATTTCGTGTTACCTTTATTCCAGTTTTGCATCTAGTTCGTTCTTCACTTATGTCTTTTGGCCAAATGAATCAATTGTGAGATTTTCTTGTGTTTAATGTTAATGTAGGATGTTCTTATCTTGTTTCTGTAGTTTAAATTTGTGGTGTTTATTGTTTTAAGGTCATTTTTTATAAGATATTCACATCAAGCTTGGTGACTTTTATGTGCTCTGTTCAAATTCAAAGATCTATATGTGTAATTTCTACTGCCAAGGTTTACTCTAACAGAGGTAACTGAAAGGGTATAGCTATATGCCTAATAAAATGATGGTGCAATCTCATAAAGGGTCTCTGGGAAAGGATTATTCCTTATATTGTAAAAATGTTGTTTTTGTTTAAAAATTATCTTTAAGTAGTTGTACAAAGGAGTTGCCATTTAATAAATCATTGTAGGAACACACTATATCTTGATCATTGTCACTCTTTTTAACATTCTTACCCATCCCTCTCCTACACACCTCTTCCCTCACTCTTCTTAATTTGGCAGGATGTACAATGAATATACTTTTGACTGCATTCTCCCTCTCCTCTTCATTTGTGGAATAACAAGTATTCAGCTATAAATGACAGAACTTATTCTGAGTTGTAACGCTTGCTCATCACTATAATCCAACTTTGTCTTTGAATCTTAAGTTTTAATAGCCCATTCAACCTGGATCTTTTAATCACATAAGAAACCTTTCAGTTTCCTAAAATTAGGACCTTGTTTCTTACACTATCTTACTGAAAAAATTTTCTTTAATAGGCCAAATGACCGAAACATCAATTCCTATGTTTTAAAATACCAGAGAAATTGTATAACTGTGGCACATTTCCAAGTGATTTGGGAATAGATTTTATTGAACAAAATATATTAATAGCATGTGACTGTTCTGTAAATTTAAGACTATGGTGATAAAATGTGTGTTGGTTTGCAGATGTAAGGAAGAAAAAACAATTCACTGCAATGAGGTGGTAATAATCAGTTCCTAGAGGGATAGTGGGCTGAAAATAATTTATTGAAACTGCCCTAGATTTCTAAAGACATTTCTGAGTTCCTTTTAGAACATAGCCATTGATTAGGAAGTGTGATTTGAGAGGGCAAAAGAGGCCAATTTTCTTGCAAACAAATTAAGAGATGCATATTGACTGTGGGGAAGTATGTCATCACTGAGAAATCGAAAGCAATGGGACTTCAGGAAATCAATCAGCAATCTAGTCAGATTAGACTTTTTTACTAATAGTGGCTGAAACCCTTTGTGGAATGTATACCTTTTTAATATAGATATATAATAGATTACACATAATATATATTAATAATTAATATGTAATATTATATATGTTTTATGCTTAATCCAGGTCAAACAATAAAATGTGGGACAGGTTACAGGTTACAAGTCTGTATTGTTTGTTTACAGATTAATTAAGTGGTGATGTTGCTTGGAAGCCTTAGTAAATATCTACACTTCCATGGTCATTTTTGTCCTAGTACCCATGTTCTAGCTTGAACATCATTTGAGAAGACATAACTCTTCAAGCTGAGATCAATAAACAGTTTTCTGTCCTTGGTATGTCTTCAATGCATAAAGAGAATAGTATGCTACATTCTAGACAAGACCATTTGAGGTTCGTTATAGTCTAGCTAGCTCTACTCCGAGGCTACATGCCAGCTGATCAAGGTCATTTTCCCCTGACGTAATTATAAGCTATTTCTAAAACATAAAGAGTCTAGCAGGAGAATCAGTGCAATCTTAAGAACATGAAGACTCTTTTGAGTATATTGATATTCTCACAGACCACTGTAGGACTAGAAATGACTTATTTTTCCTTAAAGTATATTTATTTGTTTATACTATCTTTAAGTAGTGGTATAAATGCGCTGCCACTTAACAAAGGAGTTTAAGAATGAAATGCACCTATTTTTAACTTTATGCAAATTTGATAACTCTCATGTTAATTTTTATTTTTTAAAGAAATTATTTCATATAGATATATCTTGACCAAGGGCATTCCTTTCAATATTCCCATCTATCCCTTCCTTACCCACCCTTTTGTTCATTCTTCTTAACTTTGTAGGATATACATTGTTGACCAGAGGGGTTATAGTTACATAAGTAAGGTAATGAGTACATTTGTTTTTAATCACTGTTACCCCATCCCTCATTTTTTTTCCTCCACCCCTCCCTGTCTCTCCCCTCCCCAAGTTGTAAGCATCCCATTTTTTTAAGATAACAAATCAAGCCTGGTGGGGTGCTGGTGGTTCATGCCTGTAATCCTATCTACTCAGGAGACTGAGAACAGAGGATACTGGTTCAAAGCCAGCCTGGGCAGGAAAGTCTGAGAGACTCATCTCCAGAAAACCAGAAGTGGTGCTGTAATTCGAAGTGATTGAGTGCTAGCCTTGAGTTTAAAGGCTCAGGGACAGTGCCCAAGCCCTGAAGCACCCAGACCCTTAGCTCAAGGCCCATGACTACCACCAACAAAAAAAACAACAAATCAAGTGTTTATAATTAGTAAACACCTATTATGTCCCCAATTTTTTATTTGAGAATGGGTCTCACTATATAGCTAAGACTGGCCTTAAACTCACAATCTGCCTGAGTGCTGGGATTATGGGAGTATGGGTTGTCTCCACACTTGGCTACTAAATACTTTAGCATAATTACAGATTCATTTTTTGTATTTTTAAAAAGAAATTTCAAAAAAATTAGAAACTTCAAAATGTAAAACTTTCAGAACTTTTTTGGAAATATCACTTCTATGAACTAAGGATGTGTGAAGCTGTTTATAAAGTAAGAGTGAGGTGGATAGCAAGCCAGTCTTAAATCTTTTTAATTCAACCTAATTTTACTACATATTTAGGGACCAGGTAGTGCTGAATATATCACAATGCACTTGGTACACTCTGTATTCTCAATGTGATTAAGTTCTAGTATACTGTTCATTTAGTACACTATAGTCTCAAAAATCATTTGTGTCATAAATTCATCTGCTTTTGTTATGGAAAAAACTCTCCTATTTCTTTATGTTAATGACATGGGATAATGTAAACAACACTTTGTATGCAGTTTCTTTTCATTTTATTATGTATGCATGATAGCAAAAACAGTAACACATACTGTGTTTGTAATTACAAAGAGCAGAACATATGGAAATACCATAATGAAACCCACTAAAAACTGTCAAATAAAGGGGAGATTTTAAAATATAACAAAGGGAACAAATTGATCAAAGCACATTATATGCATATATAAAATATAACAAAACATCAAACATGCAAAGAAGTAATATATGTGCCAACAGTTAAAATTTTGGTAACATGATGATTTTAGAAAAAAAAAGTTCAGAATTCCACTTGTTAAAATACCAATAACAGGTGTTTATATTAATGAGCACATATTATGTTTTAATTTTGGTTTGAGAAAGGGTCTCAATTACACAACCTTAGCTGCATAGTGAGATTTAAGTCATTATTTACTATTGTTGACCAAATACGTTTCCCATATTTTCTTCTGTTTTGTTTGAAGACCACAAACTAAATACATGCTTCAGCTTCCCTTTGTCCAGGCCCACATCCTTAGCAATGACAGATACTATAAAGTAAATTGTGTGTGTGTGTGTGTGTGTGTGTGTGTGTGTGTGTGTGTGTGTAAAATGTGTATTTGTGGGTGTTGGTAGGCAGTGGAAAATCTATAGTTTTCCTTAAAGAAATTATATAGACTTAGTTTGATAACCAGATAAACACAGAAATGAGTGGAATTTCTATGAAAGATTTGTGAAAATAGAGATTACTCAAAATGTGTTCCTCAAATAAGTTGTGTCCCTATCTTGGGGTTCATTTAACTATCATCTTATATGGTCATATGTACATAGCTTTTGATCTTTTCTGCTTATCTTCGACTTACACTAGTTATTGAAAATAAGAGAAACCCTTAAGTACTTATCTTTATTAATTCTCTTATTAATTTTCACAATTTTGTCATTATTCTTTAATTCTTAATATTCCTTATGTGTTTTCAGTATTGCTTCCAATTGCCAAGTGTCTACTCTGTTTTCCTAACAGGCATCCGGACTCAAGCTGTATACATTTGCAATATCTGATTTTTAACGGCACACTCTTCATCCTATTGACCCAGAGTGAAAATTGATACTCTTATCTGAAGGACTGTTCCCTTGAGTATATTTAAACCAGACCAATCTCTGTGTTTAATCTGGGTTCATCAGGAACCATTAGCCTTGATTGGTTTGTTTTTCTCCCCCTCCATCTCAGAAGTTGATTCTATTGAGTTAACAACTGTTCTCCCCTGAGAATAGCTACCACAAGCTCGTTTCAAGTAATTCCAATATCTCGCTTATAGAAATTGAACTGACCTTTTTTTTCTCCCTTTAGTTTTATTTGAAGAAGTGTAATGAATTCTGTATTTGTTCAGTCTTTGAAGATCTGTGAGGATAAAACAGTCACTTGAATCTCTATCATGTTAGGCTGCTGTTTATCACTGTCTCCATTCCATTGAATTATGCTGTACACTGAAAAAGTAAGCATCAGTTTCTGAAGACTCATAAGTTAGTGCCCAGTAAATCTTCACTCACCATGATTTGACTAAGTTGTGATTTATATTATTTCAAGAGAGAACTAGGCATACATTTCTCTCAGCTTAAACTTATTTTATTGTTTTTAAGTAGTTGTACAAACTAGGTTTTAATTCCACATGATAATTCATAGGTACAATTCATCTTGATCAGTGTAAGCTCTTCCACCATTCTCTGCCATTTCTTTTTTTTTTTAATTGTGAAAATACCATACAGAGGGGTTACAATTACATGGGCAAGGTAATGAGTACATTTCTTATCAAGCATTGTTGCCTCCTCCTTTGTCCCCTCCATTTCTTACAACCTCACCATACTCTTAAGTTAACTGATTCCATTTTCACATATGTACGTTGCATATTACAGTTATATTTTCCTACCCTTCTTATCTCATCCCAAAGGCCCTCTGACAAAACATGTTTCAACTTCCTGGCACCCATTTTGATAAAGTGTAATATTTGAGCTCTGTGAACCACTGCTTTATGTGAGTAATCTTACCTGAAACTAGGAAGTGACTGCAAATTGGCTAAACTATCACAACACATAGCTAGCAGTGATAAACGAGCATCCTTCCTAAAAGAGGAGGCTCTGCTTATCAGAACCTAAAATTAGGGTGTTCACAGGGGTAGGACCTAGAGTTTTAAGGTGGCTCTCAGAGTGTTGGTGCTGATAAAGCTGAGGGATGTGGTAAAGCTGATTCAAAGAAAGAGCAAAGGGAAATAAAATGTAACACCAAACTGTGTAGTTCAGGATGAAATAGCTTCCTGGGTGTCCATGACAAGACTAAAAAGCCAAATAGGAAAAGCAAATCCTTTACCTTTCCAATTTCCTGAGCTGCCTCGACACTCTTTACTAACAGAGTCTAACAATACATTTGATTTCAGAGCTTGTAAAATAATCTGGTTTAAAGCTTTACATTTTTGTCTTTTTCTCTGTCTCTGTCTTTTCTGTCTCTCTGACAGTACTGGTACTACCAGGAAAAGGGGTTCATATTCATTGTAGTATGTAAGTAAAACTGTGAAAGAACTCTTAAGAATAGATTATATTACTTAATAATTTAGTCTGATATTTAATTTTAATATTCTAGAATATTACTAAGGAAGTAAAACAATGAACTGATGATTTCAAGAACTGCAGTTTATGAGGTCCTTGCCCACTTACATAAAAACACTTCATTGGGTTGCTGAAATGCTCAGTTCGAAGTCTCATCAAGATTTTGATATGGTAACTTTGAAGGAGATAATAAGTAAAGATTTTAGGTGTTTTGAATACCTGTGGCTGACATCTTCAAGCAAATACTTGAACTTTTCTGAATCTAATTGCTTACAACTTACATGAAAATTCTGCATCCTTTATAGAGTTTAGAAAGATGAATGCGCTTGAATCAGAAAGCTAGCTTATAAGCTACATGCTAACACAATTCTGTATATTCATTACCATATACTGGATTATTTTTACTATAAATTCACAAGATGAGTTTGTCTGTAGGGTAAGGAGTACACAGGCTTTTTCTAACTTAATTATAATTGGTATGAAACAGTTTTGATAATTACCTTAGTTTCAATATTTTGAATAATCTTCGGTTTCACTTAGAATATTTTAATGAGTAGTTATTGAGGAATGAATACTAGCAATAGCTTAAAAATGATGATTTCTTTTTTTAACCTATTGCTGCGATTATTTCTTTTTTTATTGTGAAAATAACGTACAGAGGAGTTACAATTACATGGACAAGATAATGAGTACATTTCTTATCAAGCATTGTTGCCTCTTTCTTTGTTTCTCCTTTCTATCCATTCCCGTCCTCCCTTACCCTTCTCCCCTCTCCCCCTCCCCCCCCAAAGCTGTAAAGTTCGTTTTTCCACATAACGACTTGAACATCTTATTGTTGCAATGGGTCCACCTGTATTCCTATTTAAACGATTTGTTTTTTCCCTTCCCCTCCACAAATAATATCAACATCAAATACAGTGAAAGCAAGGGTTATACTGTGGGAGAGGGACATACAAAGCAACAAAGAAATCATCTTATAAATATGTTAGAAACACTCACATGAAAGAAAAAAAACATTTGAATACTTATCTTGGGGTTCATTTCAGCTAGCATCAACTTATCTGACCTTCTCTGCTTGTCTCAGACATATGCTAGTTATTGCAAATAAGGGAAACCATGGGCCCTATGTTTCTTTGTGCCTGGCTTACTTCACTTAATATATTTTTTCCAAGTCTTTCCATTTCCTAACAAATGGGGTAATGTTATTCTTTCTGATGGAGGCATAGGATTCCATTGTGTATATATACCACATTTTCTTGATCCATTCATCTACTGAGGGGCATCTGGGTTGGTTCCATATCTTATTTAAGCTCTTACCCTCCTTTTCCTGTCTGAAAATATATCAGCTATATTTAAGACTATATTTTTACTCTATTACAATACAAAAGTTAGTTGTGATAGATTTTTTTTTACATAGTGGATGATAATTTTTATTGAGAAAAGAAAACTCAAGAAGAAAGAATCTCAAGCTACATATTTTTTTAAAGAAATCTTACAACAGATTATTATACAGGCTAATATTATGTGTCGCTAGTTAAATAATTAAGTGCAGAAAACTAATATATTATTACTAACTAATTTTGAAAAAATGTGACAAAGTAAATATCAAGTATTCTAATAACATAAGGTACTTTCCTGTCTGACAAGGCCAACTACACAAGAAACATTTATTGCTTCAGGAGAACAGCAAAATAAAGGTATAGACCTTAAATTCTTCCTTTTTATATTTTATGTTTTAAAAGACATAAAATATAAGACCATAAGATTTAAGAAAAAGAAATATATGATCACACAGTGTTATTTCATGAACCTTCTACAGACTACCTGAAAGTGGGCATTTAAACAATCAATCAACTGGCGTGTGTCTCTCATCTCATCCTCTCTCAGGTTAAATCTAAACTGATTGGAAATAAAAGAACTCCTGGAACTGTTGGAGATGTGAAATTAAATAAAATCTGTGTTGCCAACATCTCCTTGGCAGAGGAGAATGAAAGTGAAATGGCTAAATCAGTTCTCCATGCACCAAAGAAAGTGCTGGTGTAGACAGATGGTGGTTCTGGATGAGGTTAACATAGCTTTGTGTGTGAAAATAACAAATTTGAGTGGACTTCAGTGCTGTATGCACTGTGGATTATGTGGTAAGAGACCACAAGAGAGCTGGACACATCAAGTAATGCTGTGGTACATTTCAACTCCAGAAACCAGACTGAAGGGTCATCACAGTGGATGTCAGTCTAAACAGATGGTGTCAGAAGGCAAGATGCCACCATCTCCCAAGCCATCTTTCCTCTCAGTGACCTAGATATTTATATACAATAGTGAGAAGAATGGGAGAAGGAGGATGAAACTCTAGCCTATTTGGGAATGGCTAAATAATTATTTTGTGTTCTTAGGATTGTGAATTATAGCAGATAGTTTGATTTAGCACAGCTGAACTTGAAAACACTATAGCTACTTCACTAAATCTTTTTTTCCCCCAGACATCAGTAGTTTATTGTTTAGTCCAAACACATTCAAAACGTAAATTCAGCCTCCTCCTGAATATCAGGATTACTGGTGTGTGTCACTAAGCCCAATCCAGAGAAGCTCATTTTTATATATGTCACACACACACACACACAGAGAAACTTAAGGAAACTGGTATATTACATCACCTTAACAGGTTTCCATCATAGTGTCTCTGGATCTATACTATTTTCATCTCCAGTGGGAGATCCTGAGTTTCTCTAGGTTATTATTCTGATGACCAAAAGAAAAGTTTACTTTCTCTATGCCTTTAAATAAAATCTACTCAGTCATGACTCAAAGGATGTTTTCAAGGGATAGTCAAAAAGAAACTGATTCCTAATTAAAATCTAAGTAGTAATGTTTTGTGGTATAATTCCTTTGCAGAGCAACAACTAAATTTCTCTCAACAACACCCTCAGTGGAGATAACTTGACTGGAAGGTGGAGAGGGTGATTCATTTGCAATGGGCATGCTGAGACATTATTATTGAAATAGAGGCCAGGGGAGAGGTAACTCATTCCTTCTGGCCACCATCAGAGCTTGCAGACAAGGTCTCAATTATGAGCCCCTAGTGTATATTCCATCTGCTTACTGTTTCTATGTTTTATTTGCTTTCTCATCTATTTTTCCACAAAGGTGACCAAAGATTTGATAGACATGATGATTCTTAGTGGTTTTATGTTGAGAAATAGACGAAATTAAAGAAAAGCTTGATAAGTTATGTAGGACTCTAGCTATTCACACACAGTGAGACCAAAGGAGAATATTATTAGGGGAGGATCACAAAAGTACAATGCTCTTGTGCTTCTTATCATAGAAAATAATATGTATCAAAATGAACTCCAGGAAATGGAAAGAAAGCAAAATCTACAAACTGTACTTAGATATTATAGGCTGAGTTCTAACAAGCTTCAAAAACAAATGTAATATTGATAGGTATCGCATTGAATTTGTAGATAGCCTTGGGAAGTACTGCCATTTTCACTATGTTGATCTTTCCAATCCAGGAGCATGGGAGTTTTTACCACTTTCTAAGTTCTGTTTTGATTTTCTTTTTCAAGTTTTTAAAGTTTTCATCATAGAGGTCCTTCACTTCTTTGGTTAAGTTAATTCCTAGGTATTTTATTTTTTGTGGGGCTATTACAAATGGAGTTGCTTTCCTAATTTCAGCCACAGGTGGACCCACTGCAACAATAAGACCTACAAGTTGTATGTCGAAAATGAACTTTACAACTTTGGACGGGGGGGGGGGGGGGGGGAGGAGGGTTGGGTTGGGTGGGGGGAGAAGGATGGCATGGGAAGGGGAAACAAAGGAGGAGGCTGCAATGCTTGATAAGAAATGTACTCATTATCTTGCCCATGTAATTGTAACCCCTCTGTACAGTATTTTCACAATAAAAAAAAACAAATGTAAAAGTTGAAACCTTGATCTTTCATTTTTCATTTGAAACTATACTGGAGTTTTTCATGAAAGGAATTCTGGAAGTGTCTTTTCCTGCTACTTAGTGTTGTATAGATTCCTTTATATTGCTTTCAAATCTCATTCCTAACTTCAATAATATATAAACATATCAACACATCTAAACCTTAGAATAGAAAGAAAGGACATTTCTTTCTATCTGTGTTGTAACTCTAAGTCTTGGAAAGGATTCACAGTAAAGGAAACATGATTTTATGAAGTAAATTTAATTCATCAAGTGAAAATAATGAGGATTTTGTTCAGGTAGAAAATTCACCAGCCTATATAACCAAACTTTCATTTAACAAATATCTACTAAACACATACAATGGAAAGAGTACTGATCTAGACACACAAGAGATTTATATCCCAGTAGAGTGAACAGACAGTATATAATAAGTTAAAATAAAACTCAATACTTGATAAATATTATGAAAGAATTGTGCAGGTTTACTTGTGGAATAATTGAATCTTGATTTGGATAAATGGCAACCTTATATAACAAGGAGGAGAGAGCCATGGGAGCTTGCACTGACAAGCTTTGGAAGCAAAAGCCATATTAGATGAACAAACATTCCACTGGACCCAAGCACATTGGATGAGGGTAAGGCAGCAAGAGAGAAAGGAGTTTAGGGAGGCAGTTATGGGTTGTCATAATCAATATGAGGAAAATTAGATTTTTTAAAGAAGCTATGGGAACTTGTTGAAGGGTTCTAAGAGTATGAAATAATTTTTGATAATCCTTATTTGGTAAAATCAGTGGTTAAATAATAATGTATCTGAAACTTCTTTTAAAAAGAAAAAAGAAAACATTCGGAGTGGTGTTAGGAAATGGAGACCAGTGGGTTTTAGGTCAAACAGGGTTTATCATAAGTGTGAGAATTGTTTAAGATTTGTACATGGAGATAATTATACTATTAGTTCCACTTTATATATTTGAAAATTTTCATAGTAAAAATATTGACAAATGTGCAAAGGCATCACTTTACCCATGGATGTGAAAATATAGTCTAGTGCTCACATTTAGATGTGTAAATACTGATAATATACTCTGGTAGGAAACTGGAATTCAGGAACATGGACTGGGTATAGCAATTAGAAAAAGCACTGACAATTAATTAATGGTCCCATTTTAGGTGTGGTAAAAGATGTTTATTACACATTCAGCAGGAATTATTAAGTATCTCCACTGTACTTACGAACCCTGAGTTCAGAGAGGAGATTCAAGATGTCAATTTGTTCAAAAGTATTTGCCTTCTTTCAACTCTTGCCGTCTTCTCCTTGGTGCTGAATTACTCAGCCCATTTCTTTGAGTTTTGCCACATGGATGGCTTTGGATAATAGGATATGGGCGGATGTGAAATTCATAGTCTGAGTAAAAGTTGCAAGTGACAGTTTGCATGCCTTAGATTTCCCTTTTTACCTGATCTCCACCATGAAAGTGACATGAATGCATAATTTCCTAATCTTGAGACCTGGGGCCTGGGTTGACAAGCCCCATGATACTGAACTGCTCTAGTTGAGTCTGCCAGAGATGTGGAACTCCAGTAGTGCCCCCAAGAAATATGTGGTACTGAAAACCTTAAAGATATTAAAGTTATTTCTTACCACAGCTGACTGCCATAGTGATGGATGGCGACACAAATCTGAGAGTCTCACTTGCATACTGATTATCCTTAAGCCTCAGGATTAGGGGAGATGATCTAATGGAGATGGTTATTCCCAATTTATATATTTTATGTTGAAAAGTAACTTGAACTGAACAAAACAAAGCAATAAACACAACTTATCCCGAACTAATAAATCCCTAGAAATGTATTTGTCCAGGAGTGTTTATTCGTTGATTTCTACTTTAAAAATTATAAAATGGAAATTTTAAACCAGTTTTGATAACTTTTGGATATATATATACCAACCTAAAAAATGTGAAAGGCCCAATAAAATTATGCTTCACCCTCTGATCATCATACAATATCACAAAGTTTATGTAAATTTTCCCAAATTTTATAGTATAGTTGAAAGTGTAGTAAAGATATTATCTGGAATGAATTGACATCTCCTAAATATAAGTTACTTGTTTTAAAACATAATAAAAATGAGCTCAAATTGCATTGTTTCCTGGTATAAATTTTATTTCCCAAAATATATTAAGCTTTGCTTTAATTGGATGAAATAAGGCATTTCTAAATTGATGATAAATGTTACTTTAAAATGCACATGAAATTATGTTCCCAGTAATTTGTCAAATTATTATGGAAATTTCACATTTCCACAATAATTTGCTTAATTTGCATTTAGTGTAAGAGTCCTTCCATAAACTACCTACATCATTTCCACTTCCAGTTTTTCTTTTCTAAGTAATTGCATAAATGTCTACAGGCATTTATATTTTTCCTTATAAGTACCCCAAAAAAATCATAGAGTAGGTTGGTAAGTTTGCTAGAAAATTTTTCTTTGGCCAACACAACTCTATTTTTATTTTATATATATATTTATTTTAAAGATGGTGAACAGAGGGTTATAGTTATATAAGTAACATAATGAATACATTTCTTTTTAAACTCTGTTAGCCCCTCCTCATTTTCTCTTGCTTACCTTTCCCTTACCTTTCCCCCAAGTTGTAAAGGTCATTTCCAACATAGTGTCTAGTGAGATAATTGTTGCATTAGTTCATCCTTTGTCCTGCTGTTTCAGTGATTCCCTTTTTCTTCCACGGATGAGATAAAACTTATACTCAAGACAAAGGGAATAGAAAACTAAAACGGAAAAAAACATAGAAATAACTGAATATATAACATAAGAAGCCCTGTTTCCAATTCTTGGAGTTCATATTAATATGCTTCATTATATATGGTCATATGCACTTAGCGATTGGGCCATTGTGATCTCCTGTAAGGAATATCATATACATATTCTAGTTATTACAAATGAGAGAATCCATGGGGGGGAAGCTCTATGTGTAGTCTTTTGAGGAACCTCCATACTGTTTTCCACAGTGGTTGAACAAGTTTACATTCCCACCAACACAGTAGTGGCATTCCCTTTTGGCCACATCCCCTCCATTATCGGTCATGATTAGATTTCTTGATAATGACACTTCTAACAAGGGTTAGGTGGAGTCTCAATGTAGATTCGATTTGCTTTTCTCCTATGGCCACAGATGTTGAGCATTTCTTCATGTATCTATTGGCTTACTTCACTTAGAAGGGCTATAATGAAGAACCATTGCAACAAGGATACCCACAGGACAGTATATTGGAAACGAACTTTACAGCTGGGAGAGGGGAAATAGGGTGGGGGTAGAGGATTGGAGTAGGTGGTGGAAGGAAGGGATAGTAGGACAACAACAAGGAAGGGAAGGGGTAACAATGATCGACAAGTAATGTACTCATTGCCTTACACATGTAACTGTAATCTCTCTGTACAGTATCTTTACAATAAAATAGAAAGTAAATAAATAAATAAATGAGAAATCTAAGAACAGATGTTGGACGGGATGCGGGCAAAAGGGAACCTTATTGCATTGTCGGTGGGAGTGTAAACTTGTTCAACCACTCTGGAAAGCAGTATGGAGGTTCCTATGTTCTTTCCCCACGGTATAACCCCTGTTTTCACTGTATGTGACCTCGGTGCCCTGCATCTTGTATATACATTTTTCTAATTTGGGGAGGGAAAGGGAAATAACAAAATGCTGAAACAAGGATACAGGTGGACCCATTGTAACAATGAGATGTACAAGACACTATGTTGAAAACAAACTTTACAACTTGGCAGCAGGATTGGGGGGTTATGGGGAAGGAGGAGGGGAGGGAGTGGAAGGAGGCGGCGGAGAGGTGAGGAGGGGGGAGGGAAGGGATGGTATGGGAAAAACAAAGGAGGAGGTAACAATGCTCGGTAGGAAATGTATTCACTACTTACTCATGTAACTGTAACCCCTTTGTACACTATTTTGTACAATAAAAAAACATTTAAAAATAGACTACACATAGAGCTCCCCTATGAACCAGTAATCCCACTTTTGGGCATTTACCCTAACGATCAAACAAGACCATACTAAAGCTACCAGCACAACTATATTTATCGCAGCATTATTTACCATAGCTAAGATATGGAACCAACCTAGATGCCCCTCAGTAGATGAATGGATCAAACCAATGTTTATATATATAATGGAATTCTATTTCTCCATCAGAAAAAAATGACATTACCCCATTTGTTAGGAAATGGAAAGACCTAACATCATTTTGTACACAGAACACAACTCTTTTTGATTTTCATGTTACATTATGTCCTTTGTTTCTCTCAACTATGGTTTTAATTTTATTATTATCAATTAGTACATCTTTTAAAGATATTCTTTCTTTTATTCATATTATTTATTTATTTATTCTTTTTTTTTTGTCTGTCATGGGTCTTGAACTCTGGCCTGGGTGCTGTCCCTGAGTTCTTCAGCTCAAGGCTAGCACTCTACCACTTGAGCCACAGTGCCACTTCTGGCTTTTTATGGTGGTTAATTGGAGATAAGAGTCTCACAGATGTTCTTACCTGGGCTGGCTTTGAACTGCGGTCCTCAGAGCTCAACATCCTGAGTAGCTAGGATTACAGTTGTGATTCATCGGTGCCTGGTTTCTTATTCATTTTTATGACATACGTTAGACTTCCTTTTCTTTCTTTGTTCCTGTAATTATTTAAAAATCTTGGATATAATACTGAAAAGTGACCTCATAATCCACTATTATAGTGCACCCTATTTAAGTTTGATTGTTGGCACAACTTGTTGCAATCCCTTGTTTCCCCATAAAACTTTATCAGAAATATTTCAGAAAATTAAGAATATATTTGGGATGTCAGCCATTATTATATATTTCCAGCTATTTCATTTCTTAACAACAATTATAATCATCATTTATAAATGTTTATTGTGTTCAGTAATTATTCTAAAAATTAACAAATCTTTTAATCTCAATATCACTTTATTATTTTATTTTATTACATGAATCCCCATATTGCTGTATTATATTATTTATTACTTTATTTACTGGGTTTCTGGATTTGGAACTCAGGGCCCACCTGATAGTTCAGCTTGCTTGCTCAGATGCTGTTCTGCCTCTTGGGACATGCCTTCAGTCCCCAATATCATCTTATTAAGAAGTTCTGGTAGTATTCCTGATTAACAAATTAAGAATATGGTTAGACAATTTGCCTACTGGCATGCACCTAACAAGTAGGGGACAAAATTTAAACTTATTTGACCTTGTGTAAAGCCTAAGTACTAACATATGTTATATGTAGTCTCTATTAATCATAGTAGGTTAGCAACTGTACCAAACTATATCCAAAACTCAGTAATTCAGTAAAGTAAAATTTTATATCTAATTCATATTATAGTTTAATCTGATGATTGTCATGTAATATCTTCAGGCTTTTTCTGTCTAGATAGAGTGGATATCTGGATATTTATAATATTATTTGAGAAGCATAAAAATTATCAACTTAAAATTAGCACAATATTTTGGTTAAATAATTAATCCAGGTATTTTGGCCTTCAATTTGTATTTAGCATGTTTTGAGATAAACTGATGGTCTAGATTGCCTTTTTCATTATTGCTAACACTTTACAGACTAGACACACATGTTTGTTTTACCCTTCCACAGCAACAAGAACAAAAATAATTATTTGTTCATTTCCCTTGGAAAGTCTACACTTTTCATCAAATTTCTTTTATTTATAGTTTCTACTTTTGAGATGCCATGCAACTTAAGCTCTCCTTACTATCCAGTGTATCTGCCACCAGTGTTGTGATAACTTTGCTTTGATCATTGTTCTAATCCTACATCTTGAGTTTAACACATCTATTTGTATCATTGACTCTTGGAGTTATTTCTTCATACTATAATTTTTAAATCTTTATCTGAGATTCATTTCTTGTGCAGATCATTGATCATGGACATGTATATGAAGAATGGATTGGGGTTATCTGTGTTGTCAAAACATTGCCAACCCTGTCTGTACTTATTGGAGGCAAGGTCATCTACATCACTCTCATGCATCTTTGCTCTCTATCATTGGATTGTTGTAGTTTTGCCACAATGTTCCAACACTTATTCTATACATAGACTCTGAGCCTCTCTTGTACTGACTTTCCTCTTGCACTGACTGTCCTCTGAGTCACCACATACAAGAAGATGGGCATACAATGAAAATTATACATATCCTATATATTGGATATACACATATCCAATAGATCCATCGTATCATATTCATCATATATTTGGATAGCTATATATCCAAGATATGAGATATGTATGTATATACATATATAAATGTATATACATATATCTTCCATATTGGATGTTGCTTGTTTGTCCTTCAAAATACATAGTATTAAGATTCATTTAATAAAAATTTATGCTGTTATGTATAAAGGCCCTAGATTTATTAAATTTTAAATTTTGTTTGCAATTGCCTTGTTCAGGACAGACCAAATGTTTTCCTGGGCATTATATTCCCCATCATTTATCTAGAGTCTTTGCTTTTCTCTAGAACTACAAAATTCAATATGATGGTTATTAGCCACATACAGCTTTTACTAATAACAATAGAATTTCAGTTACACTTCTACTGGGGCCATATTTTAGTTGGTCAGTCACTCCATTTGAATTAATCTCATTTTTGATAATGCAGTTATTTAACGTTTTCATTATTACAAAAAAATGGTGGGATGCTCTGACCTAGAGCTTCTTGATCTTTCTTTGGTCTTGGTTTCAAGTTTGCATATGAGAAAGAATTTTGTGAACCAGGCTGAGGTCCAGTCTAGTCATGTCTATGAACTCAGAGAAGTTTCTGTACCTAAATGCAGGAGAAGCTCAGCTGCATTTAGGAAATATTTGCCAAATAATTATTAAACACTTATTTAGACATTTGAATTGCATTTTCAACTCTTCACAAGAAATTTCTTTTTTGAGATTATGGTATTGCTTAACTAGTAATCACTTGGAGAGGAATTTCTTTCTATAGCTCCTGGAATAGAACTTGTTTGATCAAAAAAATGTGAGGTAAAGTGATGTTATCCTTATTTAGAAGAGAGTCTCAAAAAGCATATTCTACTATTCATCTTTTCAGGAGAATCTGAACTCTACTATGAAAGAAATATGCCTCAGTGTCTTCCATGTGAGGTTGCAGAATGAGGCAAATAGAATGATCTTGCCCTAGCTAACCTGCAAACTCACAGAAGGATGAGTAAGAAAACAATTTATATTCTATAATTTTTTATTCTGAGATTTAATGGGTAGTTGTATGTAGTAAACTCTAACACAGTTCTGAAGCAGAAGCTATTGTAAAGAAATGTAGAGTCAAGATGGTTAAGTACCCAATATTATAGTCAGTTAGTAAAGAACTAGGATTTAAACTAAGACCCTCTATTGATAATATATTTATCCTTAACCATTATAGCATTCTGACTTCAAGCAATTTTATCATTGTCAGGGACAAAGACATAGTCTGTTGAACAATTTTGTTATTAATAATTTAATTGCTTAACTACAATTTTTAGCTTTTCTTATCTGTAAGTCTATTTTACATGTGTATGCCTGCAAACCTATTTGTAATATGCAAACCTATGTGTAATAAATGTATGTTATTACATATGTGTAATAATGAATTATACATATATAATAATATTACATATGTGTAATAGTGAAAAAAATGTTACAATGTTCTAAAGACGTAAGTTTCTTCAAATGAATTTGCAGTAAGTTCCTCCTTTTGATAAGTGAGTTCTCGAAATTTATAACAAAGAGGAATGCACACACTGCAGGAGCTCAGGTAACTTCTCTTCCAAGTTAGACCTGAACAATATTCTCAATAATTGGCGACTTTTGGCAAGACTTCAAAAGGCACATTTAATTCTCATTTCTATTACTGAAAACAGAACTAGTTATTGGTTAAGTGGCATATGGTTGGGAAAGAAAAGATGAGATCTTACAAGCACAATTTTAGTTTGTTACAATTATATCAGAAGATCTATTGTCAAATAATAACTCTCATTCATATTTTTGGTTATTTTTTCTTATTTTGATGGGTTAATGTTAGAGAAATGACTATTATTGTAATGTAACTGGTAGTATGGAAAATTAATGAGTTAAGTGCAAGAAAAATATGCATAATTGAGAAAATATGTATGTAGCTGTGATGGAGGAGTACAGTTGAAAAGGGCCAGTTATATAACTAGTAACATAGTGTATGCAAAGCATGTTGAAAATGAATGTGTAAGCCTCCAAAAGTATCTTGTTTTAGTGTAGTTTTCCATTTGTGTTTCTTTATCCTTTTTGGATTTTTGTTGTCCTAGTAAGTTACTGTATAACTCTATAACCATTGAAGTTAGGAAGAATTTAATAGAATGGCAACTGAATATGTATGGAAACTGAATATGTATCTAGTGTCACTGCAGTCTTAATATTGAATGGGTGGTCCATAGACAATACACATTGCCATCACCAGGGAGATTGTTATGTTTAATTACTCATCATATTCAAGAATGACTAAATCAAAATATTTATCTTAATAAAGCTTCAACTTTTGATGAATAACAGAAAAATAATTATTCATCATTTTCACTCATCTGCCCTTTCATTTTCTTAATTTTGTTGGCTATATATTAGTTTCTTGACTACACCACCTTGTTTAATGGCAATGCCTTATAAAAAAACTAAAATGGGGGGCTGGGAAGGTGCCTCAGTGGTAGAGCTCTTGCTTTGCATGCTCAAGGCCCTGGGTTCGATTCCTCAGCACCACATAAGCAAAAAGAAAAAAGGCGGAAGTGGTGCTGTGGCTCAAGTGGTAGAGCGCTAGCCTTGAGCTGAAGAGCTGAGGGACAGTGTCCATGCCCAGAGTTCAGGCCCCCACGACCGGACCCAAAAAAAAAAACTAAAATGGGGGGGATGGAATGAGTGACACTGATCAAGACTCATTGTACTCATGAATTGACAAGTTGGATTTAAACCCCTCTGTTCAACTACTTAATGATTATAAAACTTGAAAATCATAATTATAGAGAGAACATATTCAGAAATCATCAAATTAAAATGTTGTTAATCAGGTTGAGTTTCTATGCAACCAGAAGGAAATGGTTTATTTCCATCACTAACTAGACCAGAGGAGAGGCTTTTTATCTATTTAAATGTTCAAAATAGAGGTGAAAATTTAGCCAACTCACTATTATTTTTCTAGTTACATTCCAATTTTCAGATTAGCATATGTTAAAGTAGTGTTGAATTCACAAAAAATGGAAATCTTATCAACTTTCCTTGACTGTAACTTTAATCAAAGCATAATTTACAAATAAATTGAATAGCTTTGGGAATTAGAACACAATTAACATTAATATCAGTAATGTGCTAAATTTTTTTACTTTCTGTTGACTTTAGGAAAATTCAGCATGTAATATATTCAAAAGAATGAAATTAAGTACTGCTATTTGATGTTTTAATTCATGATCTTATGCCAAAATACATGTTTGTTCAAGTAATGCTCAAATTAAAATTGGTATAAATTCTTTTTTTTAATTTTTTGTGAATTGGTATAAATTCTCACAAATTATTATGGGATTCATGTGTGGCTGAATACCTATAATAAATACACAGATGAAATGCTAAATGTAATAGAGAATATAATGAAATACTTGAAATATTTTCTTTTGCTGAGGATCTTTGTAAGACCAGTTGTATCCTTGTTCAAATAGGTTTAATTTATTTTTAAATGGTTACAATTGAGTCAGAATATCTATTGTCAAGTAAAACTTTCTCATTCATATTTTTGTCTATTTTTATTATTGTGATGTGTTATTGTTAGAGAAATAAACTCTTATTTTTTATTTAAATAATTTTTTTATTGTGAAAATACTGTACAGAGGGTTTACAGTTACATGAGCAAGGTAATGAGTACATTTCTTATCCAGCATTGTTGCCTCCTCCTTTGTTTTACCCTACCATTCCTTCTCTCCAACATCCTCAGCTTACCCCTCCCGCCCCCCTCCCTCCTGCCCCCGCCTAAATCGTAAAGTTCGTTTTTCAGCATAGCGTCTTGTACATATCATTGTTGCAATGAGTCAATCTGTATCCCTATTTAAACAATTTGTTTTTCCCTTCCCCTTCCCAAATTATACCAACATCAAATACAGTGAAAACTGGGGTTATACCGTGGGGGAGGGACATACAAAGCAACAAAAAAATCACATGGTACCTTATAAATACGTTAGAAATAATAGCAAGGAAGAAAAAAAAACACTTGTGTCCCTATCTTGGGGTTCATTTCGCTTAACATCATCTTATCTGACCTTTTTTGATTGTCCCAGACATATACTAGTTATTGAAAATAAGGGAAACCATGGGACTTATGTTTCTTTGGGCCTGGCTTACTTCACTTATATATCACCCTGCACCAGAATGAACTCCAAATGGATCAAAGACCTTGGTGTCAAAACAGACACCCTGAAAACATTACAGGACGGAATAGGAGAAATCCTAGTTCTCCTTGGCACATGCCGAAATTTTCTTAATAGAGACCCAGAAACACAACAAATCAGAGAAAGGTTGGACAAATGGGATTGCGTGAAGCTGCAGAGCTTCTGCCTGGCAAAGGACATAGCTAGCAAGATCAATAGACTTGGGAGAAGATCTTCACTAGTCATACAATGGACAAGGGTCTCATATCTAAAATATACTTGGAACTCAAAAAATTAAATCTCCCAACAACAATCCTTAAAGAAACAACTTCCTGATAAGTAAGTGGGCTAAAGACTTAAAGAGAAACTTTTTTGAGGAGGAAATAAGAATGGCCAATAGATATATGAAAAAATGCTCAACCTCTCTAGCCATAAAAGAAATGCAAATCAAAACAACATTGAGATTCCACCTCACCCCAGTTAGAATGGCTGTAATCAAGAATGATGCTGGAGGGGATGTGGAGAGAAGAGAACCCTATTGCATTGTTGGTGGGAGTGTAAGCTTGTTCAACCACTTGGGAAAGTAGCATGGAGGTTCCTCAAAAGACTCCACATAGAGCTCCCCTATGATCCAGCAATCCCACTTTTGGGCATTTATCCAAATGATCACAAACAAAACCATACTAAAACTACCAGCACAACTATGTTTATTGCAGCATTATTTACCATAGCTAAGATATGGAACCAACCCAGATGCTTCTCAGTAGATGAATGGATCAAGAAAATGTGGTATATTTACACAATGGAATTCCATGCCTCCATCAGAAAAAATGACATTGCCCCATTTGTTAGGAAATGGAAAGACTTGGAAAAAATTATATTAAGTGAACTCTATTATTATTAAGTGATATTTATTTTGTACAGGCATTTTATTTTGTTTCAACCTCTTGTTCATTGTGGCTCTCTAGTATTTCTTCTTTCCTCATATACTTTTTGTCTGTTTTAGTTTCTATGATGATTGCTATTTAGTAAATCTGAAGGAGCTACTCATATATAAATACAACTGGTAAAGAAAAGACTGGTACCAATTAGTATTTCTAAAATGAAGATGGGCCTGAAAACATGCAAAACTTTCATATAGCCAGTCACCATCTGTCCAAACTCTAAACCTGTGCAATAATTTGTTTGCAAATAAATTTCTTTGCACCCCCTTCTCCTCCTCCTTCTCTTCTTTCTCCTCTCCTCCTCCTCCTCCTCTTCCTTCTTCCTCCTCCTCTTCTTCTTCTTCTTCATTCTTCTTCCTACTTCTTCTGTTACATCTGCCTTCTGACACCATAATTTTAAGGACATCAGGAAAATTCTTTGCTTATATCTCACTAAGAATGAATTTTAAGAAGACAAATATAATTAACATTCATATATGAATCACTTAAACTTTCATATGGTTAGCATATGTGAACCATATTGATCTAGAGAGAAATAGTTCTTAGGAAAAAATGTATGATGGTTTCAGTGAGAAATGTCCCTGGGAAAGCACAGGAGTACATGGGGAAGTTACTGGTGCATCTATAAGAAAATAATTTTCCCAAATAGCAGCATTCACCAGAAACTGAAAAAGGCAAGAAAATACAGTCTCCTTTAGTCTTGAAAGCAATATGAGTCTATCAACTCCTCCATTTTATATTTCTCATCTCCAAAATGAGGAGAGAACAAATTTCTGTTGTCTTAATACACTGAGTTTGTGTTGACTTATCATCTAAATCCTAAAGAAAGAAAGAAATCGTTTTGTGAAAGAATTCCAAAATTGAGTGACATTGGTACAATACTTTGGCAAGGTAAGAGTTTGTTCTCTGCACTTTTTCTCAGACCCAGGATTTGTTCACCAGGTGTTTTTGTCATTATTAAACAACTGTTAGCACCTGAAAAAGGACAAGGGCTGTTGATGATGAAGCAGGCTGTAGTTAGCCATGTATGGAAGTGCTATGGACCACATGTACTCCCACACATATGCATATAATCAGATGGCATCAAACTCCTCAAAAGGATGCAAGAAAACAATGCAGTTTTCCTGAATGCCAGTAAAGCAGGTGTATTTGGTGAACACATAGCATTTTTTATGCCAGAGTCTACCTTTCCAATATGAAATAATGTTCACACTTTTACTTTGGCATACATCTCCAGTGCACCACACAAGCCAAGCAGTCATTGTTTCTCTAAGGTTTGATCTTCAAATATTGAATCCTTCTCTCCAATGGGGCTAGCATCAAAAAAGATTATTTACCTTTTCCTCAAAGGCAAACTGTGGCATTATAGGTTTGTGTGGTAACATTGAGGTCCAGAAAATAGACACCAATAAAGAAAATTCTGGTACCTGCTTGGCAAATATTGTGCAGGCTGTCAATCCTAGAGGAATATAAAGTTTCTTAATTAGGTCCTAATTGCACTTGCTGGGGAAGTGAAATTTCCTACTTGTGTTTTATGTCCTCCTAGTAATTTTTCCCTGTCTGACTAAGTAGAGACAGGGAAACATTGTGTATAGGTTGTGCCCAGGTTTTATAGCTTACTTCTTAGTCTGATGGTCAAAAGTACACCACTGCCCACACAATCTTGTATTGTTTTAAACCAAAATCATGTTTTACTCTTTTGTCAGTAAAATTCTGTTACTAGGGCTGGGAATGTGGCTTAGTGGTAGAGTGTGGGCCTAGCATGCATGAAGTTCTGGGTTCGATTCCTCAATACTACATAAACAGGAAAATCCTGAAGTGGTTCTGTGGCTCAAGTGGTAGAATGCTAGACTTGAATCCGTAGATGTTCAGGGACAGAACACAGGCCCTCAGTTAAGCCCCAGAACTGGCAAAAAAAATCTGTTACAAATGCTATCTTCTAATCTATTTGTCTCATGTCAATTTCAATAGACACACTTATAGTTTTTTTTTTCTTAGATAAGGTTCAAAACATGCCCCTTATCTCTGTTCTTATCTTTCAGTTTCTGTGCAGCTTTGAGGCTACCAGTCTATGTGAGAAGTTGAATACAAATTTAAGGAAAGCTAGGCTACTCTGTGGAATAGAGACACTTCAATAGTTTCAAGACTTTTTCTGAATTCTGTCTTATTAAGCAGTTAAAATTTTCTTATTAACAGTTAAATTTTCTAGATTTGTTTTTCTTTTCAATTTTATTTATAAACCTAGCTATTTTTCTTAGTCTATCTTTTCTTACATGTTATGAAAAAACATAACCCATATATATATATATATATATATATATATATATATATATATATATATATATATTGGCTCATCATCTAAACTCTTCCTATAAGATGTTCAGCATTTAACAGGGTATAAGTGGCAGTTCATGATTCTCAGCCTGTGATAGGTTTTCTATCCACCATCACCTTGTACCTAAATTATTCCATATATTCTATGCTTCTCTTTGTATTGTTTCATTAATTTATTTTTTTAATTTAAATTTTATTTTCTTGTAAAGATGCTGTAAAGAGAGGTTACAGTTACATCAGTAAGGTAATGGGTACATTTCTTGTCGGGCATTTTTACCCCCTCCTTTGTTTTCCTTTGTTATAGAAGGCCATTACAAACTTTCAATTTCTATATTATTCAAAATCAGATGACTGCTGACACAAATTACATTAATATTCCATGGTTTCACTAATAAGAACTAAAGTGTCAGCCAATGCAAGGTGGTCCACGGAGGAAGTGGCATTTGTATCTCAAAGTGATAGAATGCTAGCCTTTGGTGAAAGAGCTCAGGGACAACACCCAGGCTCTACATTCAAGTCTGATGATGATGATGATGATGACAACAACAACAAAAAGATGTTCTACATAGTCAACTCAGTATTCAGGCTCACAGAGCTCCAATGGACTGTGGATAGAACTGAGAGAGAGGGAACATGGAAAGTGTTCTGTCTGGAAAGGGAGATACTTATATTCATTCTGCCCAAATTCCATTAGTTCAAACTTTATGAAAAAGAATAGAAGTCACTGCCGTCTTCTCATGTGCCCAGAAAATTATTTTGTGGTGTGTGTGTGTGGGGGGGGTGTATGCATGAACACGCAATGCATAGCATTGTGTCAAATGTTTCCATATCAAAAGGCAGGACTGAGAGAAAGGGTAGTGATCAACTCATTCAGTCATTCAGCGACCAGGCTGTTAGACATTCTGTCATCTTCCAGGTCACCCTGAGCTTTGATATTTAGCCAATAGATGGAAGGAGAGAGGGGAAAGGGAAGACTCATTTTTCAAATATATGGATCTAAAAATATTCCTTGCTGTCAGTCAGTTTCTAGCATGAAAAAGTAACCATGCAGCTCCATTTAAATTTACCTGGGACCTGAAAATTCAATCCTGGGATGAGAATGCTTATTTCCTGTAGATAATGCCCTAGATTGGAGGGGAGATTTGACGCACCGACTGCCATCAGAGCCAGAATGCCTACCCAAAGGAGAATGTTTATGAAAGGAGAGCACAGCAATGCTGACAGGCTTTCCCATTTCACATTTTCTGCCTAGTCTTTAGGTCTGGGATTATCTGACCCATTCATAATTATTCTTGACCCATTAGTACCTTAAAAAATTTGTTTCATTCACTAATATTTTTGTCTAATGATCTCATTGTCTGGATAAATGGGGTTATTTCCTTTGTCAGTTAGCCATCGGTATTTCCTAGTGATCTGAACATGAATTCACAAGGCCACATAGTAAATCTTCTTCTTTGTATTTTCTATATCATTATTATTTTTTGTAGGTTATTGGGCTTAAACTCTGGGCCTGGGCACCATCCCTGAGCTCTTCAGCTCAAGTTAAGTGCTCTACTGCTACTTCTTCTTCTTTATGTTTTCTATTATCAAATTAGTCTTGCTGAGAGTTTTCTGGACTAAGAGTAAAATCCATAGTAGCAGTAACAACTAGTAAAAGCATTTTTCACTTAACAATTCCCCGAGATTATCCTCTGTTCTATACCTCTTGAGTAAGCATATCCCCTAATCCCAGGCAAGCAGAAATCTGGCTGACTTGTCTGCCTTCAGAGCTGTTACCCCAAAGAGCTCCCTTCCCATAGCTTAGTATGCTCTTTCCCCTTTCCACAGCTTAGCATGCTCCCTTTCTTAGGCAAATGTTAGGCCCATGTAGTAAAGGTAGTAAATAATCAACCAGTATATAATCAGCTGCTCACCCCCTTTACCTTGGGCCATATAAAGCAACAAGAGCCCCTTAGAGTGACCTTCAGGTCTGGACAGCTGCAGGACCCTTATCTACTATTGGACAGCAACCATAAATCCTAGTCCATCATGATGAAGCCCCTGGCCCTCATGTCTACACCAGGGTCTCCACCTCCTAGCCACTTCTAGCCCCTCCCAGGTTATATAGGTCACCTCAGACAATAGCCGGTGCTTCTTCTCATTTCTCCCTTATGATAAGGGGTCTTGCCGTCCTTTTTCCTGGCAATAGACCATTCTTTGTTCTCTGTACTTGGATGTCTGCATGGTTCTCTGGCAAAGTCCAAATAATCTAACAAGATCTCAGCCCCTTACATTGTCTATTTACCAAGAATAGTATCTCGTTGAAGAAAAATTTCTCTTTCCTGTGAAAATGTTGGGGAATAAAAGAAGAAAGTTTGTGTTTTGAAGTTTTGCTTACAGTTACTATGAGCCACTGTAGCATGTAATTCTAGTTACTTGGGAGTCAGAAACCAGAGAATCACAGTTTGAAGCAAACACAGTCCACAACAAACAAACAAACGTAGTTTTTGAGCCTCCATCTTAATCAATGCCAATTGCTGGTGATATGTGCCTGTTTTTCCAGTTAGAGGAAGGCACAAAGGCTCCAGGCAGTGCCATGTGTCAGTTTTTCCAGTTACAAAGAGAAGAACAATCTTGAGGACTACAGTCCCGACCTGCTGGGTCATAAGAGAGTTTCTACCTGCAAAATAATTGACACAAAATGAGGAGTACTTACTGTAGGAGTACTTACCTAGCAAGGTTCAAGCCCTCAGTCCAATGCCCAAAGTTGAAACAATAATCTATAAAAGTAGTCAATATAAAGTGATTATAAAGGCTTAGGGAGTACTATAAAATTATGAAAAATGAATCATCTAAAGGATTTTGCTTTGCTTTCAAAATGTTTTATTTTCTCACTTACTTTAAAGGAATGGAACATTATACATATATAAGACAGGAAATAATTTTGGTTTCAGCAAGACAAAATGTAAGAAATTCCCACTAGGAAGCCTCCTCTTGCCATCTTAAGAAGTAGCAGACACACTGCTAAGGCTTTATCCTCCATTTACATCTTCTCTCTGTTCACTTGTAGCCGCAGGAGATAGCACCTAGAAGCTTGACAATATTTCACACCAAGTCTCTCTGTATTTCTCTCATTCCCTGTCCAAAGGGTTTCTCTAGATGTACACAATCATAGTTCAGGACCAAGGCTACTCAGAGTGTTTTAGTTTAATGCCCCATGAGCATTGAGTATTCACTAAGTTAGGACAATATGTGAATAAAATTATAATTGGCTTTTACACCCTTTGTGAGAACATTTTTAAAGCACCAGGAGGCCCCAAATATGATTGAATTTCGGGTGTCACAGTTAAACCTATCCCCTTGTTGGTTGACTTTTTTCCCTTCTCAGAATCATCTTCCCTGTATTCACTACTGCACTGTCTGAGATCACTTTCCAAAAGCTCCACCTGTACTTAATCCTTATCTTAGTGCTTTCTTTGTGGGGAATATAAGGAAAGGAAAGAAAAGGTCTGACCATGTAGGAAAATATTGTCAAGTGTGTTCATGTTGATTTCTTCTTCTATGTCTGGCTGCCTTCTTCTGTCTGGTAAGATAATTTTAAGATAATATTTTTCCCCTTCACTGACTTCTTTGATTACCTGCTGAAATTCGAGCAACAAATTTGATAACATTTCTATCAAAGGATTTCTAGAAATTCAAATGAGCAGAGGGGCTAAAACCTTAAACTCTAGATTTAAATCTTACCCTCTTTCTTATTAGAAAATATAATAGCAAGTAAATTAGCTATGCTTCCTAAACCAACTTTCTAGTTTTAAAAATATCAATAGTAAACCATCTCCGGTCACTGTCTGCTGTTATCATGAGGCTTACATGGATTAATATGTGCAGACATGCTAGCATTTACTTCATAAATGGTTAGTACCAATGACTGCAAGACATTCTGAACCTCCCCAGATGCACACTGACTTGTGTATCCATAAACCAAATGGATCTTTCAGAGCCTGTGGAATAGGTGGTGGTATTTAGGGACAGTAGTCATCTTAGTTCCTATAGAACTGCTGAATGAAAAACACCTATGCCCAGGGAAAATAATTATACCCTGTTATTCAGTATAGCAGGAGTCTGTAGGATATCTCCCCCAAAATCTAAACATCACATTCATCTAAAAATTGCTGTCCTCTTCTTTCTCTTTCTGTCTTTCCTTCCCTCCCTCTCCCTTTCTTCCTCCTTCCTCCCCCTCTCTCCTTTCTTCCTTGTTCCCATCCTCCCTTCCTTCCTTTCCTTCCTTCTCTCTTTCATTCTTTCCTTCCTCCATTCCTCCCTCCCTTCCCTCTCTCCCTCCTTGCCTCCATCCTTTCCCTCCCTCCATCCTTTCCCTCCCTCCATCCTTCCTTCCTTCCTTCCTTCCTTCCTTCCTTCCTTCCTTCCTTCCTTCCTTCCTTCCTTCCTTCCTTCCTTTCTTCCTTCCTTCCTTCCTTCTTTTTATGTGATAATAGGGTTTGAACTCAGGGCCTTATGTGGGAGCTAAAAGGGAGCTCTAGCACCTGAGTTACAACCACTGCCCTTCTACTTTGAAAGAATTTTATCACTTGAGCCAGATGTTGCTGGGTAAGTCCTTCAGTCCTAGCTATTCAGGGGACTAAAATCTGAGGAACAAGATTTGGATACATCCTGGACAGACAAATCTAAGTGGCTATTATTTCCAGTTAACCAGTTAAAAAAATAAAAAACCTAAAACCAAAACCATAAAAAACAGAAGTGGATGTGTGGCTCAAGTGGTAGAGTACGAATCTTGAGCAAAAGTAGAAGTGTAAGATCCAGTGTTCAAGCTCCAATACCGGAACCCAAAGTCCAAATAAACCTCTTATTTTGTATTTTATTTTGTATTAGTCTTACAGTCAATGCATTTGACTTCTCAACCTCAAGATTTTATAAGTTGCTGACATAGTACTATGTAAGTATATTTTTGTAGCTTTTTGCAAGCTTTGCATTAACACCATAGGGCATATACTTACTCATCATAGGGCATTTTACTTATTCATTGACTAAAGCCATTGAATATGAGCTGTTGTTTTTCAATCAAGTGTAATCATAACACCTACACACAAAAATTCTCTCTAAGTCTCAGCAATATTTTGAATTTTTTTTTCCTGAAGAAATTTAGTCCGAATTCTCTATCATGCTGTTTATTGTGCTGTCTGAATATTTCCTTTGGTAGGTACAAAATTATCACCAATGATAATGTCCCTGATTTCAAAGTGTCTCAAACTTGAAGAGAACTTTTAAAGATTAACATATAAAAGAGGTAGTTACATAAAGCCTAAAAGTCACCATCTATTTTGGATGAAGCATTTATAGCTCATTTTATGCAAGTACTGATAGGAAAGTGCAAAAGTACCAGCACTAATCCAGGAGTGGTTTTACTGTGTGGTAGAAATGTGCTAGTGAGAAAAAAATTAGGGGCAGAAAGATTAGCTTTCATTCTTTTGTGTTTCTTAGTCAAGGGAATCTGTATTAAGAAAAGGGGATTTAAAGTCTTTGAATAAGAAGAGAGCCAGAGAATACTGACTGAACTCAGAGATGGTGAGAAGGTTTTCCAAGTGCTGTGAACAGAACAATCAGAGTCAAGAGAAGATTGTGACAAGTCAGTAGATTCACACAGTGAGTTTAAGGTGTTTCTTTTGCCTAAAATAAATGTAAAAAGGTAATTATATTCTAACAAGATATTAGGCATGAATTGACTTTCTTTTACTGTTTTGTCTCATTTCCTGAAAGGTGTAGAAGAACTTTTTATGCACATGCAAAATTAAGAGGAGGCTATATTTTCTTTGTTTAATACCAGTTGATTGTTAAGTAAAAATAGGAGAAATTATTCAAATTACTATTAAATGTCAGTTAATAGATCATGATAGTGCTTTGTGGGAAATTTGGGAATAGACAGTAGGGAGTATTTCTTCAGGAATATTACAACCCAGAGCAGTGAACTCCTTTCTAAACACTTCAAAATTCTGTCACTTTACATAAGCCACCAGAGCTAAACATTTGTGGCTTCAATAACAACCCAATACTTCTAATCTTGTAAGCTGCAATGCTATAGCTTGTTTTAAAGTTCTTGCCTTATTAACAAATGCTAATTATGAGTAATAGAAGTCAAATTAGTTTTCATTTCTCAAATAGCTGTACTGTATTTGCAAAGAATTTTAAAGAAATTGAATTAATGTAAGTTTGTTTTAATTATAATTTGTTTTCATAACAGTCAACTGACAGGTGATACTTGCGCTTGTTCGAATTAAATCTTCAGTTAATGTTTTCATGTTTGTAGCTGTATAAATTATTTTTAATACGATGATAATACTTAGTCATAAAATAAAACTTATGAATATTTTTAAAACCAACTGAAGTTGTTTATTCCCTTAAATAGAGCATTACCTTTTGGACATGCATCTAACATCTGTGATGTTGAGTATAAATCTCAATTACCTTGATTATGCATCACTATATTTCATATTTTGCCTTTGCCTCTTGTGAATTAAGTTTCTGTATTCACCAAATAAAAATGGAATTTTTCTATAATTTCCTGTGATATTTTACCTATTCTACTGTTTCTACAATTATTTTTTTGTCTTATTAAAAAATCTAAATTATAGAACCTTAACATAAATGAAATTCAACATTCTGGTCCATTGAAGCTATCCAGGGCAGAGATGCCGAGTCTTTCCTTAGAGGAAAGGTGTCCTTTGGATCTCCATAAGTGCTTCTAAATAGTGTCCCTGAAAGGTAATGAGGAAGTGGAAAGGAGGATACCCATCAAGGGCAAAGTGCAATGATTATATTGAATGCTTAGGGTCATTTATCTAAACATTTTCTTTCTTTAGCAAGCCAGGCCCAAAGAAAGGTAGGTTGTATGATTTCCCTCATTAGTAATTATTAAACTATGTCTATGATATTCTTAACAGGGGATCTCAATAGCCCAATTGATAAGTTCAAAGGACCATATATAATCAAGTGTATCAACATGAACTCCAAGAATTGGAAACAAAAGGTTCTTGTTATGTCCTGTATGCAGTTATTTCCTCCCCTGCCCCGTTTAGTTTTCTGTACCCTTTATCTTGTACACACTTTTATCCAATCTGTAAAAAGGAAAGGGAACCACAGAAACAGCAGAACAAAGGTGAACTAATGAAACAATGACACTCACTTGACACTATGTTGGAAGTGAACTATATAACTAGCAGGGAGGGATTTAAGGAGAGGTCAGCGGAGTAAATGAGGGACAGGGTAACAGTGTTTAAAACAAATGTACTCATTACCTTACTTCTATAACTGTAACCACTCCGTACATCACTTTTACAATGAAATAAACTAATAAAAATTCTTCCTTTAACTTTTTCTTTTTTTCTTCATTTTTCTTTATTGCTCTGTTGTGTATGTACCTGTCTTGAGCTTGAAATCAGGGCCTTTCTTTTGTCCCTGAGTTTTTTTTTTTAATCTTTATTGAAGAAGTGATGAGCAGGGGTGTTACAATTACATGAGTAAGGTAATGAGTACATTTGTTTTTAAACACTCTTACCCCATCCCTCATTTTCCCCTGCTTACTCTTCCCTATACCCCTCCCACCCAAGTTGTAAAGTTCATTTCCAGCATAGTGTCTAGTGAATAACAATGTTGCATTAGTTCATCTTTTGTCCTGCGATTCCCTTTCCATCCCACGGATCTAATAAACTTATATACAAGACAAAGGATACAGAAAACTAAAACAGAAAAAAAGGAAAAAAAAGAAATAACTACATACAGAATATCATAAGAACCTCTTGTTTCCAATTTTTGGGTTCTTATTGACACATTTCATTATATATGGTCCTATGCACATACCAATTGGGCTATTGTGATCCCTGCTAAGAATATCATAGATATATTATAGTCATTACAAATGACGGAAACCATGCAATGTACATTTCTTGGAGTCTGGCTTGATTCAATTGATATGTTTTCCAGGTCTTTCAAACTCCTTACAAATGGAGCAATTCCATTGTGTATGTATTACCACATCTCCTTGATCCATTCCTCTACTGGGTTGGTTCCATATCTTAGCTATGATAAATAATGCTGCAGTGAACAAGGTTTAGTATGGCTTTGTTTGTGGTCAGTTGGGTAATTGCCCAGGAGTGGAATTGCTGGGTCATAGGGGAGCTCTATGCTTAGTCTTTAGAGGAACCTCCATACTGCATTTCAGAGTAGCTGAAAAAGTTTGCTAGAAGAATATCAGTACTTCAAACTCTATTACAAAGCCATAGTAATAAAAATAGTTTGGTACTGACATAAGAACAGGCCCGAGGACCAAGAGAATAGAACTGAGGACCCAGAAAGGAACCCACAAACCTATGGTCAACTAATCTTTGATAAGGGAGCCACCCCCCTCCAAAAAAAAAAAAACAGGTTGGAAGAAAGACAACCTCTTCAACAATAGTGCTGGAAGAACTGGCTATTCACATGTAGAAAACTGAGGCTAGATCCCTATTTACCACCCTAAACCAGAATAAACACCAAATAGATCAAAGACCTTGAGGTAAAAGCAGATACCTTAAAAATATTACAAGAAAAAATAGGAGAAACACTAAGGCTCCTTGGCACTGGTTGAAATTTTCTTAATAAAGACTCAGAAACACAATAAATCAAATAAATGTTGGATAAATGGAATTGAATTAAACTGCAGAGCTTTTGCATAGCAAAGGACATAGCTAGCAAGACAAAGGAGGAGGCAACAATGCTGGGAAAGAAATGTGCACATTACCTTGCTCATGTAACTGTAAACCCTTTGTACAGTATTTTCACAATAAAAAACTTAATTTTTAAAAAAGAAAGTCCACAGATTGGCTTCATATCTAAAATATACTTACAGCTCAAAAAAATTAATTCCCAGCTCACACCAATACTCCTCCAACACTTCAATGAAATTCAGAGAGAAAGTTTACTACCAAACTCATTCTATGAAGCCATCATAACCCTCATCCGAAAATCAGGCAGGGACTCATCAAAGAAAGAGAACTATAGACCCATTTCTTTGATAAACATTGATGCAAAACTTCTCAACACAATTTTGGCCAATCGACTTCAACAATTCATCCAAAAAATCATACACCATGATCAAACAGGATTCATTTCATGGATGCAAAGCTGTTTCAATATATGCAAAGCAATTAATATAATTCATCACATCAACAAGAGCAAGGATAAGACCACATGATTATCTCAATAGATGCAGAAAAGCATTTGATAAGATCCAACACCCCTTTATGATGAAGGTTTTGGAAAAATTAGGAATCCATGGAACATTCCTCAATACAATAAAGGTGTATATGACAAACCTACAGCCAGCATTATACTTAATGGTGAAAAACTAAAGCCATTTCCTCTTTACTCAGGAACAAGACAAGGATGTCCACTCCACTGCTCTTCAATCTAGTATTAGAATGCCTAGCTACAGCAATAAGACAAGATGCAAACATAAAAGGGATCCAAATAGGGAAAGATGAAAAACTCTCCCTCTTTGCAGATGACATGATTTTGTATTTAAAGAATCCCACAGACTCCACTCACAAATTACTCAAGCTGATTCAAAACTTTGGCAAAGTAGCAGGGTATAAAATTAACCCTCAAAAATCAGTGGCTTTTCTGTATGCCAACAATGAGAAAAGTGTGGCTGAAATCAGGAAAGCAACTCCATTCGTAATAGCCCCACAAAAAATAAAATACCTAGGAATTAACTTAACCAAAGAAGTGAAGGACCTCTATGATGAAAACTTTAAAATCTTGAAAAAGGAAATCAAAACAGAACTTAGAAAGTGGCAAAAACTCCCATGCTCCTGGATTGGAAAGATCAACATCATGAAAATGGCAATACTTCCCAAGGCTATCTACAAATTCAATGCAATACCTATCAATATTCCAACCTCATTCTTCAAGGAAATAGAAGAGGCAATCCAAAAATTCATATGGAACAATAAAAGACCCTGAAAAGCTAAAGTCGTCCTAAACAGAAAGAATAGTGCTGGAGGAATATAAATACCAAATTTCAACCTCTACTACAAAGCCATAGTAATCAAAACAGCTTGGTACTGGCACAAGAACAGACCTCAGGACCAATGGAATAGAATTGAAAACCCAGGAATGAACCCACAGACCTATACCCATCTAATCTTCAATAAGGGAGCTTAAAAAAATAGAATAGAAGAAAGACAGCTTCTTCAGTAAATGGTGCTGGCAAAATTGATTAACTACTTATAGACAACTAAAGTTAGATCCTTGTATATCACCCTGCACCAAAATCAACTCCAAATGGATCAAAGACCTCGGAGTCAAAATAGACACTATGAAAACATTACCGGATGGAATAGGAGAAACCCTAAGTCTTCTTGGCACATGCCGAAATTTTCTTAATAAAGACCCAGAAACACAACAAATCAAAGAAAGTTTGGACAAATGGGATTGCATGAAATTGCAGAGCTTCTGCATGGCAAAGGACATAACTAGATCAATAGAAAGCCCACGGACTGGGAGAAGATCTTCACTAGCCATACAAGGGACAAGGATCTCATATCTAAAATATACTTGGACTCAAAAAATTAAATCCCCCAACAACAAATTCTCCAAGAAGCAAGACTAGTACTCTATACCTTTAGCTACATATCCATTCTGGCTCTTTGGTGGTTCATTGGAGATAATAGGTCTATGGATTTTCCTTCTGCAACCAGTTTTGAACCATGATCATCAGATCTCAGAGTAGCTAGGATTACAGGCATGAGCCACGAGTGCCTGTGAACCCAAAGAGGGTTTACAACTACATAAGTAAATAAGTATATTTCTTTGCCTTTTTTTCTTTCTTTCTTTCTTTCTTTCTTTCTTTCTTTCTTTCTTTCTTTCTTTCTTTCTTTCTTTCTTTCTTTCTCTCTCTCTCTCTCTCTCTCTCTCTCTCTCTCTCTCTCTCTCTCTCTCTCTCTCTCTCTCTCTCTCTCTCTTTCTTTCTTTCTTTCTTTCTTTCTTCTTTTCTTTTTTTGCCTTGCACTCAGGGCCTGGACACTGTCCTAGAGTTGCTTTTGCTCAAGGCTAGCATTCTACCATTTTGAGCCACTACGTCTGGCTTTTTGTGTTTATGTGGTACTAAAGAATTGAACCCAGGGCTTCATGCATGCTAGACAAGCACTCTATTTCACTAAGCCATAATCTCAGCCTTACTTTTCTTTTTGAACACTATTACTTCCACCCTCATTTTCTCCTGCTTCCCCTCTCCACTCTCCTCCCAACCCCAAGTTGTAAAGTTCATTTGCAAGATAGTGTCTACTGTGCATCATTGTTACATTAGTTCATCTGTTGTCCTGCTGTAATTCTCTTTCCTTTCTTCAGATCAGATAAGCTTATGTACAAGACAAAAGGTACAGAAAACTAAAAGAGAGAGAGGAAAAAAGAGAGACAACTGCAAACACATAATAAAAACCCCTTGTTTCCAATTTTTGGAGTTCATTTTGATATGCTTCATTATATAAAGTCAAATCCATCTACTGACTGGGCTATTGTGATCCTCTGCTAAAAATATCATAGAGATTGTCTAATTGTTAAAAATGAGGAAACCCATGCAACCTACCTTTCTTTGGGCCTGGTTTGCTTCACTTAGTATGTTTTTTAGGTCTTTCCATTTCCTAACAAATGGAGCATTGTGATTCTTTCCAATGGAAACTTAGAACTGCATTGTGTATATATACCACATTTTCTTCATTTATTCATCTGTTGAGGGGAACTGGGTTGGTTCCATGTCTTAGCCATGGTGAGTAATGCTGCAATGAACACAGATGTTCTGGTAGCTTTAGTGTGGCCTTGTTTGTGGTCATTTCGGTAAATGCCCAGGAATAGGATTGCTAGATCACAGGAGAGCTCTTTGTTTATTCTTCTGAGGAAACTCTATACTGCTAGAGCGGTTGAACAAGTTTACATTTCCACCAACAGTGTAATAGCATCCCTTTTTGGCCACAACCCTGCCATCATCCGCTATTATTAAATTTCTTAAAATAGCCATTCTAACTAGGGTGAGGTGGAATCTCAATGTGGTTTTGATATGCATTTCTTTTATGGCCAGAGATGTTGGGCATTTCTTCATATGTCTATTGGCCATTCTTATTTACTCTTCAGAGAATCTCTCTTTAAGTCTTTAGCCCACTTGTTAATGAGGTGATTCTATGAGAGTTTGTTTTTGGGAGATTTAGTTTTCTAAGTTCTAAGTATATATTACATATACGGCCCTTGTCTGTTTTATGGCTAGGGAAAATCTTCTCCCAATCTGTGGTCTTTCTACTTATGTTGCTAGCTATGTCCTTTGCCATGAAGAAGCTCTCAGTTTAATTCAATTTTATTTATCCAGCCTTTCTTTGTTTGATTTGATGTGTTTCTGATTTAATTTAAAGTAAAACTTTAAATTAAAAAAATCTTGAAATTACTATTTTATCATAAAACAAAAACAATAATGAAAAACAAAAAACAAAATTTTAGGTCATAAGAGATAGGAAGAGCATCCAGTTAGAGACTGTGGAATATATTCAGAATTTAATTTCACAATTCATGTGCTATTACAGGAGGTTTTTGGTAATTTTACTAATCTATATTTAATGATGAACTATTTTTCATTCTACACAACTGGGTAATATATAAAAATAAGACGTTATTACTTTTAAGAACATCACTTTTTGTGGTACTGATATGTGAACTATTATGCATATTTTCACATTTTTATTTTATTGCATCTTATTTCAGTCACTTATTTTCCTGAATTGATTACATTTTTTTTTCATTTTTTTGGACAATACTTAGGGTTGAGCTCAGGTTTGGCAACTTGTTTCAAAAGGTTGGCTTTGTGCCATTTCAGTCCTGCTTTTTCAATACTGTTTTTGAGAAAAGATCTCAAAAACTCTTCTATTATATTTGCTCTGAAACTGTCATTCTTCTACTCTCAGTCTCTGTAGAGGCATATATATATATAGGCATGAGCTACTTGCACCTTGCAAAAATATTACTTTTAACTCTGAAATAGACTTGTTAAAAAAGGTACTTTATTATTCTTTTTTTTTTTTTTTGGGTCCGGTTGTGGGGCCTGAACTCTGGGCCTGGGCGCTGTCCCTCAGCTCTTCAGCTCCAGGCTAGTGCTCTACCACTTGAGCCACAGCACCACTTCCGGCTTTTTTCTTTTTGCTTATGTGGTGCTGAGGAATCGAACCCAGGGCCTTGAGCATGCAAGGCAAGTGCTCTACCACTGAGCCACCTTCCCAGCCCTTATTATTCTTTTATAATAAGACTTCATCTTCTTTATGACCAAATAATACTCTATTATGTACTTATGCCATAGTTTCTTAACTAGTCACTGATGGATACTCTAGGTAATTTCATATCTTGTTCATTGTAAATATTGCTACACACAATTAAGGAGACATGTATATCTTTACTACAATAACATCCATAGTGAGACTGCAGGATAATATGATAGACTTAGTTTCAGATAGTAAGCAATCTTCATACTGTATTCCTTAAAGACTTTATAAATTTTATATCCTTCTAGAATTACTCTTTTGTCTTTTATATAGATATTCTAACTTAGGTAAGAAGACCTTGTGTTTTTTTACATACGAGTAAAAATTAATAATGTTTTTCTTTCTACCCACTGAAGAAATATTAGTAGCACAGCCATTTCCTAAAGAGAACTATCTCCAAAATAAGTGTTCTCCATGTTCTCTGCAGAGACATACACATCTAGAGCTTCATTAGTGGCTTGATGTAATTTCATGAGATATAACAGTGATACAAGAGTCAATTTTTTCTGTCTTCAACATTTGTAAAAACTTATGTCTTTGGAGATTAAAATAGTTATGTAGATGTTTCATGATAAAAATGGAAATGTGTTATCTTTTTGAACTTTTTATGAATATAAATCTATAGAGATACAAAATTAAAATCTAAGAATTCAGTGTAAATTCTATTTGTTAGAAAAATATTTGAGACATTATTATCCATATTAGCTGACTTTATTGCCCATACTCCTCTCAAAATTACTTTTCTGTTTATATAATTTTTTGAATTGGAATATATTCAAAGACATTGTCCTTTCACACATGTTGTGTGCTTCTTTCTTAGTAACTAGCTTTCAAAGACAGTTCCATGTGCTTATTCATTCACTAAAAGGAAAATGAAAAGAATACAATGGAATACCAGTTTTTCAATAATAATCATTTTAATAGTGTCAATGGCTACAAACATGACTATTAGGATTTTAAATTATTGGAAAAGATTCTTGAATAATGTTACAGTTTTGTTAGTTCCTATCTTACAAGAAATAGTTTGAGTTAGCTATGAAATAGCATGGACTAATAACCTAAATAAACACCTGATGTATTAAGGCTTTGAGGTACTTTGAGAGCATGTCAAGTTATGAAGGGATCCTATCTCAGTAACCTTTGAACTACAGAGCATTAGTCTTGAAAGATTAATCTTAATAGGTTTTGAACCGTGTGTGTCATTGGCACACTCTATGGGACAGAAAGATGCTTCTCACTATTCCATTCCTATTCCCTGAAGGTTGACTTTAGAAATGTAGTGTACTTTGCTTTTAGAAAGCTGTCATATGATTATTTTTAAGACTTGAAAACAGATAAGATTCTGAGATTGAATTTTCTATCCCACAGAGATTTTACATTTCAGTAGAAAGTTGGGTTTTGCATATAAAAAGCAAGGGATCTCATATTTCTATTTAATATTTTTGCAATACTAAATGAGGCAACAATTGCATTGGGTGAGTCATTTAAACAATTGTTTAAATAATTTACATATAGTTAAATAAATGCTATGTTCCTAAATTACTTTGGGTATACAATTTAAAGTATATGACTTTGAAGTCCTGAAAAAATATTTCTGGGTGCATATTTTCATGGAGATTCTTAAGTTCAGCTTGTATGTTTTATGCATGAACACTTGCAGAGGCAAGCCAAAATGACTTATTGGATAGGATGCATTTCCTGTAAGCACCTGAGCATTTGGGTGATCTATGCTTTTGGTACAGCAAGCTTAACTAGATGTGAGAGGGTTAGATATTTTGGGAAGTGGGTCATTAGCATAATGTGGGTTCTTCTGAAGCAAGGGGAATGTAGGTGATCTAAACGCAATCAAGGTCATGAAACAGCAGTTGATGTTCACGTCAGCTAACATTCTTTCTGATTTAGGCCACCTTGATGGAAAGAGTTGTTGGGGTTTTTTTTTTTCTTTTTCCTCCAAAATGTGTGTAACCATGCTAAGCCCATTACCGGATTATATAAGGAAAGTGATCATTACACCAGCAAATAAGCTTTGTAGAGCCTGTCCTCTGAATGTTTGCAATTTCACACATATGCAATTAAGACAGCAAATAAGCCAGTTTGAAGAAAAGGCAAATTCGCTGTCACAGTATGAAGTCAATCTTCTTAGTTCATGAAATTCCTTTCTAAGCAATGATCCTTAATGACGGTGGATTAGATGCATGGTCTTTTCTGAGAAAAGAAGTGACAAGATAAGATAGCTACAGCATGATTGGTGAAATTTTCTTTCAGGAGCTTTTATAGATAATAAATAAACCTAATTATAACTCACTCACAAGAAATGGTGACAATATAAAATTGATGATGGCTAAATCTCGGCAGGTTTGCAAGTGTTTTCCAGCAGCTATTCTGGGCTACTTGATGAAGGGTGTGAAGCAAAGATCAGTCAATCAAATCAGGGTGACATTCGTTCATAAGACTTTAGAGAAGACTGCAGATAAGGTTTAAAGTGCCGTTCAAATATAAACTTGATTCAGGAAATATCCTGGATGTGCCTATTCTTTTTCATTTCTGGTCTTCTAAGTTAGACATTTGAAGTCTAAGTCCAAAGCTGTAGTTTGCAATTTTAAAAATTACTAATAGAAAATTTGAAAAGAAAAGAACAAAAACAACAAAAAATGGGATGTTCACTTCTATCCTCTGCTATAGTCTTGAGTAATATAAAATTTATATCTTTGCTTTAGATAATGCTGCCTGATTGCATCTTAGGCTCAGATGAAAATTAGGGATCAATGTGGATGTGATATTTGATGGGGTTTCAAATGTCCTTGAAGCCTTTCTCTGCTTTACAAATATTTGCTATATGGGGAAATCTCAGTTGTACAAATTGTTCTTCCTCCTTTTCCTGGTTGTGTTCCCCCTCCCCTTTTCTATCATAGTTCCTCTTCCCTAATGATTTTCACTACTCTATCTGGGCACACTCCAAGGATTTCTTAATATTCTTAGCAGTGGAGGCACCAGCATCAGAAATAATCTTTGCATGAGCAAGACTGAATGGAATCTATTGTTTTCCCCCTTGGTTGCAATAACTCTGTGGGACTGTCAAGGAGAAAATAAATATTTGTTACTTTGGGTAACGGAAAAAGTATGTGTGACTCAGCAACGCATGGGGAGCAGATGTGTTGAGTAAAAGCCCATTGCTTTGTATCAGACCTGTCACTCAATGAGGCTATAAAAAGAGAAAAATGAAGGAATAAGCTGCATCCTTGATTTTGCTCCAGTGCATTTAAACCCAAGTATTAAAATTGTAGGTTCTTGTTCTATAGAGATGCCTGGTGGACACAAGCTTGAGTGAGCTGGGAAACTGAAAATCAGTTGTTTTTCTACCCTGTACCCAGCATACCCAAAGCAATCTGAAATATGGAGTTTCTGAGAGTTTGAAACACATGCAAATTCAAATGGTGTATACTTCCTCTAGATATTTCCAGGTTTGCCTAATTATGCAAATGACTATGTGTTTTTTGATTCTGCAGGCGAGGTTTGAAATTTTGCCCTGCCCAAATTGGACTTGCTTTGGTATTTTTCATAAAAGCCACTACATTGCTAAGACTAGAAGCCAATTTGAAGCACCTCTATGTTGAGACACTGAACAAATACACTGTCTAGAAAATAATATACTCTCAGTGTATATTTGTTCAAAGGATTTACTGATGATCTCATAGCTATCTGCTAATATGTTGAGACATTAATACTCTCTCTTAAAACCTAATCTGGGGTCAGGGAGATTCATTCTTTCAAGCCAAATCTTCTTCCTGACTTCAACACACTTTTTTTTTTTTGGTGGTAATTATGACCTACCAGAAAAAAAATTAAGAAGTGTGAGTATTGAAAAGCATATTTCTTTGTTGTGTCACATGACATTTTCTGCTTTCTTTCAAAGTTGAAAAATAGAGTGTTCACTACATAAAATAGCCCTAGGATTACAGTGTGATGAAAATACACTTAAGTTTATTTCAGTTTTATTACAAGGAGTTGGTATACTACAGAATCTTCCTGTACTACTTATATCTAAAACCAATCAGTAACTGAAAGGTTGCTCCCATATCTGTACTGGCATGTTAAAAAATGGTTTAAAATGCTTGATATAGTGCCATTTAGAAAATGCTGATGGTCATATTATTTAGGTTTGAATCTCGGCTACAAAAAGGAATTGATTAGAGTGACCATTCTTTGCTTTTGCTCTTCTCTCACACCTTTTACTTTTTACTTGATTGCCAAGACTGCTTATTCACTGAAAATTACTAACACTTTGACCTCTTGTTTGAGAATGTCTTACTGATAGACATAGAAGGGACAGATAATTTACAGAATGACCTAACTGAAATGCACTGCAAGGAAATCTAGCAGGCAAATTTTGTTAATGGTAGGCAATTGATTTATTATCGTAGCAAGAAGAATGTTTGCTTCAAAGATCTATACATGATAGACATTTTACAAGGTCTTTATCCACATTATATACACTGAAGGTCAGTAAACTTCCAGTGCTTGATAGGAAATATACTCATTACCTTGCTCATGTAACTGTAACCCCTGTGTACAGTATTTTTACAATAAAAAGTATTAAAAATTAAAAAAGAATATTTTTAGTTTTGGTTGTTTCAGAAACTCAAAGCAAAATAAATTCATTCTCTAAATTAAATTTCCCCTCTTCTATTTTACTGGATTTATGTTCCCTAATTTTAAGATCTTTCCTATTATGCTCTATACACTTCCAATCTCCTATCTCTATTCTCTTTCATCTCTTTTTTTCTATTTATCTTAGACAACAAACTGTCCTATTTGAATATCTCTTTCCCCAAATCCACTGTGCCATTTTAAAGTTCCTTACTCATAAATCCCTTGCTTTCTTATGTTATAGACAAAGAACAGATTTCTCATTTGATATAATTCAATATAACTCGTATACAAATGAATTACATATTGCTCATTGATATGATAGGTCACATAGGTCACATGTGTATGTGGCCGGAGGGGGGAGGGCTTACTGGGTCTTAATCTCAGGTCCTGACTCCATCCTTTATCTTTTTTTCCTCAAGGCTGTCAGAACTGGAGTCACAGTTCTATTTCTGCTTTTTGGTGGTTAACTCAATCTGACAGTCTCACAGACTTTTTTCCCCAAGCTGGCTTTGAACTGTCATCCTCAGATCTCAGATTCCTGAGTAGCCAGGATTACAGGCATGAGCCACCATTCCCCAGCTTGAGGAATGTCAGATTTAAATCTAAAAATCAACTTGTGATTTCAATGGTGGTTGTAGTTTTCTTTTCTGAAAAAAGCCTAAGTGAAAGCTGCATTGTTTTGAGCTTAGGGGATGATCTATTACTGCCCCTTACTGGCATTTCAGCATTTGTTCTCTGGAACCCCAATATTTTCTGTGGTGCCTAATATGTATCATCACAAGCTCCCCATCTGTCAGCTTCTTCCCAAACCAAGTCCTGTCCATGTTAAAAATTCTGTGACTGTCATCATCTTGGAAAATGTCATGACATTCATGGATCAATAAAATCCTTTCCCAGAGAGGATGAGAAATATATGAAAAGAGCTTACTACATATAAATGGTTTCTTTTAAAGGCTCAGAGACTGAGGAAAAGGGCTGTATGTCAGTGATTTCAGGGAGAGGGTTTTGGTTGCCACTAGGCCGACGTTGACGAGGTGGGTTACAGAGTTTCAGGGAAGAAATGGCTTTCAATCTGAGATGTCTTCCAAGACTCCTTCCTCCCCGAGATCATTTTACTGAGAGGAATGCACAGGAATGGATGAAGCGAGTGGAGCTGTGAGGCACAGGCCTCCTCGGTTGCGTCACGTCTCTGCAGTTTACTAGGTCATGCTAAGATATAATGAGATGCTTTGTATGCAGTGTGCATGAGAGAGAAAATCAGCTCACCAAATTACTTTTTTTTTTTTTTTTTTTTTGGTGGTAATGACTTACTGTCAGGGGGCAGTTTTGTGAATCTGAAGAAACATGAGGGTCTGGAAGGCACATTGCATCCAAGGAACCGAACATAAAACAAAAAAAGGATTTTGATGTCTGCACCCAGGCTGTCACCCTACAGCAAATATGAAAAAAGGAAGCATTGTATGATAGAGGCTGTGACATCAGAAGGACAGGGAAGCAATTTTACAGTTACGGTTAAAGAAACCACTAAAGCCCCATGCTTAATAGGCAGCTGAAATGAAGAAAGTAAGTAGAATGTCAAGGTCCTTTTAAAGAGTGTGAGGATTATGAAGCAAATTGGAGGTTCTGGCAAGTTCTCAGAAACCCGCAAGCAGGAGAATTCATCAAGCAACGTTGTCCACGGCATCTCTCCCTTTTCCTTTTCTCAATGAAAATAAATCTGAGCAGAATGGGTGGAGCATGTGGAGAAGCAATCTTCCAGCTGTGCCAGAGGAGTTCTTAAAAATTTACTCATTTTCTAAAATTAGGCTAGAATATTCAGTTTACTCATTTCTGTTATTGTTCAGTACTAGAACTGGGACTTAAACTTGGCCTGGGCACTAAACCTTAGCTTTTTTTTGGTCAAGACAGGCATTCTGCCACTGGAGCCACGGATCCATTTCTGGCTTTTTGCTAGTTACTTGGTAGTAAGAGTCCTAAGGACTCTTGATCAGGCTGCCTTCAAGCTTCCTGAGTAACTAGGATTACAAGCATGAGCCACCAGCATCTGTCTCAGTTTACTATGGATTCGGGTATGAACTGTTCAGATACACTTTTTGAAAGCAATAAGAAAGATACTCAAACAAAACTTCCTCCAATAGAAAAATTGATCTTATGATTATGTCATAAATGTTGCAAAACGTATGTTCTTCTCATACGTTACTGATTAATGATACACTTCTTTGTAGCTTTGTATGTCCCTCCCCCACGGTATAACCCCAGTTTTCACTGTATTTGATGTTGGTATAATTTGATGTTGGTGTAATTTGGGGCCAAAGGAAAAAACAAATTGTTTAAATAGGGATACAGGTGGACCCATTGTAACAATATGTACAAGATGTTATGTCGAAAAACGAACTTTACAACTGTGGCGCGGGGGTCCAGGGGGGCGGGGGTGTGGTGTGTGGGGAGAGATGGGAAGGGACCATTAAGTTGAAAAATGAACTTTACAACTTTGGGGAGGGGGATGGGGGGAGGGAAGAGATGGGAAGGGATGGGAAAGGGAAACAAAGGAGGAGGCAACAATGCTTGATAAGAAATGTACTCATTACATTGCTCATGTAATTGTAACCCCTCTGTACGATATTTTCACAATTAAAAAAATGATAGGATGTCATAAATTCTGTAAATCTTAATTAACCAATTTTTTTAAACCAGTCCTGGGGCTTGAACTCAGGGCCTGGGTGCTGTCCTTGAGCTCTTTTGCTCAATGCTTACACTCTACCACTTGAGCCACAGTGCTACTTCTGGCTTTCTTTCTTTCCTTTTTTTTTATATGATACTGAAGAATTGAACCCAGGGCTTAATGAATGCTAGGAAAGCATTCCACCACTAAGCCACAATCTTTAACCAATCTTTTAAGAGGCAAATTGTACAGTGAATGGCTTTGATATTTTGCTTACCACTAATTATAAAATTTTTCAAATTATAACTTTTCTGCTAACTCACAGAGATGTGTGATTCTATTTTTAATGGGGTTAATCTCTTCTCCAAGGATTTAGAAAGCTTTGAGAGACTTTGAAGACCTTGTGTATTCTTCATCCATTTCTCAATTATTTAAATCTAACTCATCTGGAAATGCATCTTTCATCTGGAAAGATTTGGCTCATATAACAAAACACTAGTTCTTCCAAGTCTTCCCCATCATAAGGAATCTGTCTTTCCTTTAATTTCCCCAAGGAATTATGTGAATTCTTTTCCTATTACATTTTATTTAAATTTGCAGATAAAATTTTATATATATGCAAAGAAATGTAGTATATAAGTACATATATCAGAATGACTAATTTTAACTACATAACACATGTATTAGCTCACATAGAGATCAGTTTTGACAGGAGAACACTTAACTTCCATTCTCAGCATTTTTTTGAGGAATACTCTTTATTAGCTCTGGTGAAAACTTAATATCCCTCCTCAGCATTTTATTTTATTTTATTTTATTTTTGTAAGAGTGATGTCAAAGATGTTGCAGTTACCTTAGAAGGTAATGAGTACATTTCTTGTTGAACATCCCCTCCCTTGTTTTCTCCCACTTTCCTTTCCCCACTCCTCTCTTACCAAGTTATAAAGTTAATTTCCAACATAGTGTCTTGTGAGTATACTGTTATATGGATTCACCCTTTGTCCTTTACCTTGTTATTTGTTATTCCCCTTTCTTGATCCAAATCAGATAAACATATATACAAGACACAGGGATCCAAAATCAAAAACAAAACAAACAAAAAAACAAAAGGTGAAAAAATGAAATAAAAATGAAATAATTTCACACAGAACATTAAGAAACAAAATCCTCCTCTTGTTTCCATATATTGGAGTTCATGCTAATTAACATCATTTTATATGATCATATATACATAGCTACTGAGATATTGTGAGCTTCTGTTAGGACCATATACTAAATAGATATACTAAATATTACAAATGAGGAAAATCATGGAGATTATGTTTCTTTAGTTCTGGCACACTTCAATTAAAATAATTTTTTCCAAGTCTTTCCATTTCCATTCAAATGAGGTAAAGTCCTTATTTCTGATGGAAGCATAGAATTCTATTGTGTATATATACCACATTTTTCTTCATCCAATCATCTACTGAGAGTCATCTGGGTTGCTTTTATATCTTAGTTATAGTAAATAATTCTGCAATGAACATAGTTGTGCTGGAAGCTTTAGTGTGGCCTTGCTTGTGATCATTTGGGTATATGCCTAGGAGGGGGATTGCTGGGTCATAGGGGAGCTAACTCTATGTTTATTTAGTCTTTTGAGGAACCTCCATTCTGCTTTCCAGAGTGGTTGAATCAGTTTACATTCCCACCAAAACTATAGTGGCACTTCCCTGCCAGCATCTGTTGTTGTTTTCTTGTTAATGTCCATTCTAACTGGGGTGAGGTGGTACCTCAATATAGTTTTTTTTAATTGTGAAAATACTGTCCAGAGGGGTTGCAGTTACATGGGCAAGATATCCCTATTTAAACTATTTGTTTTTTCCCTTCCCCTCCACAAATTATACCAACATCAAATACAGTGAAAGCAGGGGTTATACCATGGGGGAGGGACATACAAAGCAACAAAGATATCATCTTATAAATATGTTAGAAACAATTGCATTAAAGAAAAAAAAATTTGGATACTTATCTTGGGGTTCATTTCCTTAACATCAACTTATCTGACCTTTTCTGCTTGATTCAAACATACACTGATTATTGCAAATAAGGGAAACCATGGGACATAAGTTTCTTTGGGCCTGGCTTACTTCACTTAATATAATTTTGATTTGCATTTGTTTTATGGTCAGAGATGTTGAACATTTCTCCATGTGTCTATTGGCTACTCTCATTTCCTCTCCAGAGAAACCTCTTTGATTCTTTAGCCCATTTATTAATAGGGTGTTGTTTCTTTGAGAATTTGTTTTTGGGAGATTTAGTTTTTTGAGTTCTAAGTATATTTTAGATATGAGTCCCTTGTATGTTGTATAGCTAGTGAGGATCTTTTTGTGGGCTTTCTATTTATCTTGCAGGCTGTGTCCTTTGTCATGCGGAAGCGCTGCAGTTTCATGCAATCCTATTTATTCAGCTTTTCTTTGATTTGTTGGGTTCCTTTTCACAGCACTTTTGAGGAATACACTATTTTGTTATTAACTGTAGTCACCACATTATAACGTAAAACCTCTTGAACTAATTTCTTTCAACTAACTGAAATTGTGTATCCTGGTCATTGCCTTTCATCCATTCGCAACCAAGTCTTCTTAGTCTTTGGTAAGGATCATTATGCTCACTAATTTCATGTGATTAACTCTTTCACTTTCCACATGTGAGTAAGTCTATGCAGTATTTTTCTGTCTGTGCCTGGTCCATTTCATTTAACATATGCTTTCTAGATTTGTCCATCCTGCTGCAAATGACAGTGAAGATCTTTCAGTTCATACTTTTTGTACAGTATATATTTTTCACATTTCTTATTTTATCAGACAACATAAGTCATTCAATACATAATAATTAAAATCTCTACACTAATTAAGGAATCAAAATTACTAATTTGAAGCGTTTACTTGGCAGCAAATTTGGATAGACTCATTCCTTTCTCTCGCATTTTGAGAATATTAAATTAATGAGGCAACATTAAACAAAAACTATAACTTACATTTCATTGCCAATATTTTCCCCATTTTAAGAATTAGAATTGCCAGGTGCCAGTGGCTCACACCTGTAATCCTAGCTACTCAGGAGGCTGAGATCTGAGGATCAAGGTTCAAACCAGCCCTGGCAGGAAAGTCCGTGAGACTCTTATCTCCAATAAACCACTAGAAAACCAGAAGTGGGACTGTTGCTCAAGTGGTAGAGCACTCGCCTTGAGCTGAAGAGTGCAGGGACAGCGCCCAAGCCCAGAGTTCAAGCCCCATGACCGACAAAAAAAAAAAAAAAAAAGAAAAAAAAGAATTAGAACTATTTTCCAACGGTTCTAAAAGTATAAAGAATCACATAATCAGCATCAAGTCCTTGATTTTGTAATATTGGAATAATAAAATCTTGACATTACTTTACAAGGCATTATGCACTCTTACTTATTTTTCTTTCAATGTTAAGTATGAAACCCAGGCTCTTATATATGCTAGACAACCGCTCCTTTACTGAGCTACATCTTCATCCCAGGAGGAACACTTGCCAATGGAATAGCAAGAGTTACTCTTGGGAAATGGAAGAAGATGGCAGAGAAGCAGCTAGGAGCTTACCCAGCTCTCACATAGAAACCAGTTTTAGTATTCTAGTAAAAAATTCAAGGCTAGACAGTCACACCAAGTGTGCCATCATAGTACAGAGAGTTTGCCCAGAGAGGAAAAATTCATGCAATTTGTTTAAGGATACATATTCAAGCACAAATTCAACCTGCTGACCACAGACAGTCTCAGACTGTGGACACTACCCAAACCAAGGGAAAGGCATGAGTAACCTACAAGACATCCTCACTCCTCAGGGTAGCATTTGGAAGGTAGTCTCGACCCCACTACCAGAGAAGAATTCCATCTTTGATACTGCCATAGACCAGGCCAGAGCAACTAGCAGATAACTCATGCCTTAGAAGCATACACTGAGGAGCCATTTTGGAACAGGTCAAAAGAACTTGACCATGGGGCTCAGCTCCACCCATTGGGTAAATAGAGCTAGAGGTGGCCCTACCCTTCTGACTCAAGGCCAGCTCCTAGCTGCTGGAGTGTAAAAGAAAAACAATTCAAAACTGAAAACAGCATAAATCCTGAGAGTTGCTCCAGACTGTGCCACAAAAGTGTCTCAGGAGCTAACCCCTCAGGGAAAAGCTACTGATTGCTGACAGGCCCCAACCCCACCCACATTCAAGCTCCCTCTCAGCAATTCCAAGCTAGAGGAAGGAGCCATCTCTCTCTTGTGTGTCACTCAATGCAGATTGCTCTCCCACTGAACTAGTCTGGGAGGAGTGTCACAAAGTACTTGTGCCAGTAAGGCAGAGCTTCATTCTGCCTGCTAAAACTGATTTAAGAATCCTACTAAGATACAGGAATACCAAACATTACAAGCAAATCAGAGATTCCACCAAGAGACTGGATAGTGTTACCAGGGAGACACCAGATTCCCCAAATAATCCCAAGAATTTTTTTCTTCTTAATATTTTAATTTTTTTCTACTTTTTTCATTTTTCTTTTCTTTTCATCGTTTGTTTTTCTTCTTTTTTTCTTTTTCCTTTTCTTTTTCCCTTTTAGTTCTTTCTCTTTTTTTTGTTCTATTTAATCACTGTTCTGTTCATCCCAGATACATACCCATCTTTGATTATTAGACCTTATCCTCATTGTGTACAAACTTAATTCAAACATCAATTACTTAATTCACAATTTCTCAACCTTAGTTCCTTTAATTGTAGTATTATTTCATTATACTTATATTTTTTTAAGGTTTTCATTACAAAAAAGTTTGTTTTCCTTTTTTCCTGTTTATTTCTTCTCATTTCTTTCTTTTTCTGTTCTCTGAATTTAGATCTTAGTTTTTTTCCCTGTCTTCCTTTCTCTCCCTATATTCTCTAATCTTATTTTCTCTTCACAATTCTCCTTATACCTATTAATTTCTGATCCTCTGACACCTTCTTTGATTTTTTTAGTTCATTGATCCCTAGTTGCCTGTTGTTGAACTAGATTTGTATCTGTACTCATTTTGTCTGTGTCAAAAAATATGTAAAACTACAGGACTCTGAGTTGATGCCTGCCTTAAAATTGCATTATTGGAATTGGTTTTGCTTTCATACCCACATGGGCAGAACAAGCCATAGAAACACAAGAAAAATGGCAAGTCAAACAACCTCATCCCCTGCTCATGATAAACAAGCAATATAGTGGTTAATAAATAATCCAGAGGAGGGTCCTCAAAATGCTCTACAAACACTAATGGTAAACATAGTGAATGAAAAAAATTGAAAGCCTGCAAAAGGCATTGTGTGACCTTGATAGGGCAATGCTTACGCCCAATGAAGCTAACCAAAGATTAATAGAGAAATTGTATGAGCATGATGAGGCTAAGCAAAGATTAATAGAGGAATTATGTGAGGAATGATGAGAATAATCAACGGCTGATAGAAAAAATTTTCACAAAGAAAAAGCTGGTGGAATCCATAGAGGCCACAAATGGAAAGTTGAATAAATTCTACCAGAAGGAAAGAGAGTCCAAGGACAATATAACTACTTAACTAAGGTAATTGAGAATCAACATTGAAAACCAAATCATAGAGGTAAACAAATCCATAAGAGATCTAAATCAAAACTCCAAAAAAGAATTTGAAGCCATCAAATCCGAACAATTAGAAGGAAAAGACATAAAAACAAAGTAGAAAGCTTGAAAATAAGTTCAACCATGCAAAATTTCGAATCTATGGGACTGAAGGCTGCCTAGATATTATAGAGAAAGAGCAGACAAATATTCAAGACAAATTCAAGAAATTTGGTAGATCCATTCAACAGATCCATTCAACAGTCACTATCAGAGGCATAATTTAAGGCTAATGGATGCAGAGGAGGGACTAGAGACAGAAGCCAAAGTTCTAGGCAATTTAGTTAACAAAATCCTAGCAGAGAACTTCTCAAACATGCAAAAAGGTAAGCCTTTTCATATACAAGAAGCCTTTAGAACTTCAAATAGACCAGACCAGAACAGGACATCCTATTATATCATAATCTGTATAGGAAAAAAGAGACCGAGGAAAGGATCCATAAAGCTGTCAGGGAGAAAAGATCAAACACTTATAAAGGGAAACCAATCAGAATAATTTCAGATTTCTCAGCAGAGACCATGAAAGCAAGAAGAGCCTGAAATAACTTATGACACACCCTAAAGATAAACAACTATCAACCAAGAATACTGTATCCAGCTAAACTCTCCTTTATAACAGAGGAACAAATAAAAATCTTCCACAGCAAAGAAAAATAGAAACAATATATCTCAACCAAACCATCCCTACAAAAGATACTTAAAGATGACCTACACCTAGAAAACCAACAAGAATATGCTGAAGGCAGAGAAATGGCCCCCCAGAAAGAATTAGATTAACAGAGTAAGAACCCTGGAGGCACAGCCTCCAAGAAGGTGAATAACATGCCAGGTACTATCAAACACCTCTCAAGCCTAACTCTCAATATTAATGACTTCACTCTCCAATTATGTGACATAGATTGTCTAGTTGGATCAAAAAGCAAGATCCTTCTATCTTTACCTTCAAGAGACACAACTGGCCCACAAAAACCAACACACTCTGAAAGTAAAGGGCTGGAACAAAATCTACCAAGCAAATGCAGGTGGGAGTGGAAATCCTAATATCAGATAAAATAGACTTCAAATTAAAATTAGCAAGGGCTGGGAAGGTGGCTCAGTGGTAGAGCGCTTGCCTTGCATGCATGAAGCCCTGGTTTTGATTCCTCAGCACCACATAAGCAAAAAGAAAAAAGCTGGAAGTGGAGCTGTGGCTCAAGTGGTAGAGTGCTAGCCTTGAGCTGAATAGCTGAGGGACAGCACCCAGACCCAGAGTTCAGGCCCCACGACTGGACCCATATAAAAAAAAAATAAAATTAGCAAGAAGAGAATTTAGGAGGATATTACATACTAATAAAAGAATCTCTCCTATAGGAGGATATAACAAATCAAAACATCTAATCACCAAATACCAAAGCACCCAAATACATCCAAGAAACACTACTTTCCCTAAAATCAAATACTGATCCAAATAAATTAATTGTTGGTGAATTTAACACACCACTTTCCATACTGGATAGATCAATCCGGCAAAAACTCAACAGAAAAATCTTGGATCTAAACAACTGCATAGATCAAATAGACCTAAAAGACATCTATAGAATATTTTACCCAGCAGCAACAAAATACAAATTCCTCTCAGGAGCACATGGAACACCCTTCAAAATAGACCACATCTTAAATCATAAAGCAAACCTGCCCAAATAAAAAACATTGAAATTATACCATGCATTCTCTCAGACCACTAGGAAATTAAATTAGAATTTAACACTAAAAGCCACCAAATAAAATCTTGTAACACATGGAGGCTGAAAAACACACAGTTGAACCACCAGTGGGTCATGGAAGAGATTAGAAAGGAAATTCAAATTTCATTATGTTCAACAAAAATGAACACACAAATTACCAGCTCCCCTGAGTACTGCAAAGGCAGTACTCAGAGGCAGATTTATAGCTCTGAGTTCCTACATCAACAAATTGGAGAGATCTCTAACAATTTAATGATGCACCTTAAGCTCCTTGAAAAAAGAGCAACGAGCTAAACAGCAATCTAGTTCTGATTTAATTAAAATTAAATCGAAACTAAATGCATTAGAGTAAAGAAAAACCATAGAAAACATCAACAAAACAAATAATTGGTTCTTCAAAAAAATGTAAAAAATTGACAGATCCTTAGCAAATACTACCAGAATCAGAAGAGAACACACTCAAATAAACAAATTCAGAGATGAGAATGGAAACATTACCACAGAAAAAAACCAAGATTCAGAACATTATAAGGGAATACTTCTCAAACCTTTATGTAAGAATCTGGAAGAAATGGAAGAATTTCTAACAAACATTGATATGTCTAAAATAAACCAAGAGGATTTAAATCAACTTAACAGGCCCATATCAAGCTTGGAAATAGAAACAGCATTAAGAAACCTTCCATCCTAGAAAAGCCCAGGACCAGATGTGTTCACAGCTAAATTCTACAAGGCCTTCCAAGCAGAATTCACACCAATACTCCTTCAACTCTTCAATGAAATTAAAAATGAAAATTCACTACCAAACTCTATGAAGCATAATAACCCTAATCCCAAAATCAGACAGGGACTCATCAAAGAAAGAGAACTATAGAGCCATTTCTTTGATGAACATTAGTGCAAAACTTCTCAACAAAATTCTGACCAATCGACTTCAACAACTGATCAAAAAAATCATCGACCATGATCAATCAAAATTCATTTCAGGGATACAAAGCTGGTCAATATATACAAATAAATTAATGTAACTCATCACATCAACAAGAGAAAGGATAAGAGCCACATGATTATCTCAATAGATGCAGAAAAAGCATTTGACAAGATCCAACATCCCTTTATGATGAAAGTCATGGAAAACACTAGGAATCCATGGAACATTCCTCCATATAATAAAGGCTGTGCATTACAAACCTACAAGCAGCATTATACTGAAGTAGGCCCTGAGAGGAGACTCGAGCTGGTACAGCTTCTTTACAGTGTGAAGTAGGCCCTGAGAGGAGACTCCAGCTGGTACAGCTTCTTTACAGGCTTTGTTTTTGTTTTAGGGATTTTAGGAAAACAAACAAACAAACAAACAAAAACCTTGGCTCCAACCAGCCCAGTTCTTGGAATGAAAAGAATGCCTATAGGTCCCCTTCTCCTTAACTACTTAACCCACCTTCATTGTTCTGTTAAGGACTGACCTACTAAACAGCCAGTAATCCGGCTCATGCTGGCCTGCTGTCACATCCCGAGTTTACTATAAACTATGCCTTTTTCACATGTATATGTTCAACTCCACTAAACTCCTTTGTGTATGTTTACCTTAAGCTCCACTTTATTGTTGAATTCGTGAGTCATTTAAACCCAAAATGATAGGCTGGTTTAAACAGCCATTATGTGACAAAGTGGTATGACTGTGCAATCTTTTGGGTGTGTGAAAATCTCATTGGTTGCCTATGTGACCAGGCTTCACCTTGTGATTTTTGCCTTTAAAAACCTAAGCATCTGGGCCGCTCCGGGTTGCAGTATCAGCTCCCGAGCTTGTGCTGCGGGCCTGGCCGGTCAGTGTAGGAACCTTCTCAATAAAGTTGCTTCTTTAATATCAACTTTGTTGCGGTGGGCTCTGTCACTCAGGACGACTAGGTGGGCTTGCTTGCCTGAGTAGGGGTCTTCCTACTACAATACTTAATAGTGAAAAGCTAAAGCCATTTCCTCTAAACTCAGGAACAAGACAAGGATGTCTGCTGTCTCCACTCCTTCAATTTAGTATTAGAATGCCTATCTAGAGCAATAAGATAAGATGCAAACATAAAGGGGATCCGAATAAGGAAAGATGAAGTAAAACTCTCACTCATTGCAGATAATATGATCTTGTATTTAAAGAACTCCATGGACAACACTCCCAAGTTGCTTGAGCTGATTCGAAATTTTGTCAAAGTAGCATGGTATAAAATTAACCCTCAGAAATCAATGACTCTTCTCTATGCCAACAATGAAAAGAATGGCTGAGGGTTCCAAGAAGATGGCTGAGGAGAAGCTGGAGGCTAAACAAGCTCTCGAATAGAAAGCATTTTTAGTGCTCCAGTAAACAGTCCTCGGCCAGAGAATTACACCAAGTGTGCCATCACAGTACAGAGAATTTGGCCAGAGAGGGAAAATCCAGGCAAGGAGACAGATCTGAGCACTTGCCAGTAGCCGCAGCTGCCATACCGACAACACTGAGAGTCCAAGACAAAGGAGCCAGACACATTGGGTGAGCAGATTCTACTCAACACCAACAAGAACTGACAAGGAGCAGATATCTTCATCCTTCAGATCGCAGACCAAAGATGGTCCAGGAACCAAGACTACAGTTTGAGTAGAAGCCTGACATCCTCACTCCTTTTCAGGGAGCAGAGGAGGGAAGGCCAGCCCTCCCTCCGACAGAGATCTCTATCTTTGATACTGAAAAAGGCCCTGCTGAGCAGCTAGCTCCAACTCAGGCCTTGGAAGAAAACAAAAGAGTCATTTAGCAGGTCACAGGAACCTGACCTAACCTGCCAGGCTCAGCACCACCCAGGGGAAAGTCACCCAGCCTAGGTCTAGAGAAAGCCCTGCCCCCAGAGGAGTGACTTTCTTCACTGGGTAAACAGAGCCAGAGGTTGCCACTCCCTGCAGCAGCCTAGACAATTAATTAAAATTCAGTAAACGTAACACCTGAGAATGACTCAAGGCTGGGCTCTGTGAGTGTCTCAGAAACTAACCCCTCAGGGAAAAGCTATATTTTGCTGAAAGGCCCCTGCTCTACCCAGAACCTACCCTCATCACAGCATCTCCAAACTAGAGGAAACAGCCATCTCCCTCTTTTGTGATATTCAAAGCAGATCTGCCTCCCACTGAACTAGCCTGGGAGGAAGATCACAAAATCCTGGATAAAGCAGAGCATTTTTCTGCCTGCTCAAACAAACTGAGTTAAGAAACCAATCAAGCCATAGGAAAACAAACACCACAAGAAGACCAGAGGCTCCACCAAGAGACTGGTTACTAACACAAGGGAGATACAGGATCTTCCCATTCTGCCCCCCCCAAAATCACAGAACTCTTTTTTGTACCTATTTTTTTAATTTTTAAGTTTTTAAAAAATTGTTTTCTGTTACTCTTTTTTCTCTCATAATTTTTATTTTAGGTGTATATGTGAGTGTATGCTTTTTTTTTTTTTATCTCTACTGACCGTTTGGTCCTTCTTTTCTCATTCTTAATTTTTTTCTCTTTCGTTCTCTTTTGTGTGACTTAATTGTTGTTTCTGCTCATCCTCAGATATACCCGTCGTTGATTATTAGACCTGATCCACCATTGTGTACACACTTAATCCAGAAATTTATTACTCAATTAAATACCTCTTAGGCATAAATTTATTAATAGCAGTATTATCTCTTTATACATATATAATTTTTATTTTTTAGTTTTTTCATGTCTTCTTTCTATCCCTCCCCTCCTCTCATCCTACAACTATTCAAGACAAATTCAAGAAATATGATAGATTTATTTAACATTTGGAAGACACCATCAGAAGGCCTAATCTGAGGATAATGGGTATAGAGGATCACCTAGAGACAGAAGTTAATGGTCTAGGAAATTTGTTTAACAGGATCCTAGCAGAGAATTTCCCAAACATGCAAAAAGATAGGCATATCAGATACAAGAAGCTTTTAGAACCCCAAATCGACCAGACCAGAACAGGACATCCCACCGTCACATTATAATCTGCACAGGATCAATACAGACCAAGGAAAAGATCCTTAAAGCTGTCAAGGAGAAAAGATCAATCACCATAAAGGAAAACCAATTAGAATCACCTCAGATTTCTCAGCTGAGACAATTTGCAAGAAGAGCATGGAATGATGTATGCCCTGCCCTAAGACAAACAACTATTAACCAAAAATACTGTACCCAGCTAAACTCTCCTTCATAACTAAAGGTCAAATAAAAACCTTCCATAGCAAAGAAAAACTGAAACAATATATCTCCACCAAACCAGCCCTACAAAAGATACTTAAAGATGTCTGACACATAGAAAACAAAAACAAAAACAAACAAACAAAAAAGAAACCCAACAAGACCACAATGAAGGCCAAGAAACCACACCCAAACTGAGAATCCAAGAACCTTAGAAAGAACCCAGTTGCCCCAGCCCCAAAGAAGGTGGATAAAATGGCATGAATTCCCAAAACCTCTCAGTCCTATCTCTCAACATTAACGGATTTAATTCTCCAATTAAGCAACATAGACTGTCTAGTTGGATTAAAAAGGAAGGTCCTTCTATCTGCTGCCTTCAGGAGTCACACCATGCCCATAAAAAAAAAAAAAAAAAAAAAAAAAAAAAACAACTTTTGAAAGGGAAAGGCTGGAACAAAATCTACCAAGAAAATGGCTCCCATAAAAAGGGAGGAGTTGCAATCCTAATATCAGATAAAATAGACTTCAAATTAAAATTAGTGAGAAGAGATAAAGAAGGTTGCTACATACTAATTTAAAGATCTCTCCTTCAGGAGGACATTAAAATCCTAACTATCTATTCAATAAACAATGGAGCACTCAAATTTCTCCAAGAAACACTTCTTTCCCTCAAATCATACATAAACCCAAAGACATTAATTGTTGGGGAATTTAACACACCACTATCCCCACTAGATAGATGAACTCCGCAAAAACTCAACAGAGAAACTGCAGATCTAAACAACTGCATAGATCAACTACATTTAACAGACATCTACGGAATATTTCACCCAGCAGCATCAGAACACATGTTTTTCTCAGCAGCACATGGAACATTTTCCAAAATAGACCACATTTTAGGTCACAAAGCAAACTTGTCCAAATTCAGAAACATTGAAATTATACCTTGCATTTTCTCAGACCACAAGGGAATAAAATTAGAACTCAACACCAAAAGCCACCAAAGAAAGTCCTATAACACATGGAGACTGAACAACACACTGTTGAATCACCAGTGGGTCATGGAAGAGGTTAGAAAGGAAATTCAAATGTTCATGATATTCGACAAAAATGAACATACAAAATACCAGCTCCTCTGGGACACAGCAAAGGCAGTACTCAGGGGCAAGATTATAGCTCTGAGTTCCTACATCAACAAATGGAAGAGATCTGAAACCAACAATTTAATGAGACATTTAAACCTCCTTGAAAAAGAGAAGCAAGATAAACCCCATTCCAGTAGAGGGCAAGAAATAATTAAAATTGAATTAGAATTAAATGAATTATAATACAATAAAAACATAGAAAGAATCAACAAAACAAAGAGTTGGAGGAATATCAGTGCTGGAGGAATATCAATACCAAATTTCAAACTCTACTACAAAGCCATAGTAATCAAAACAGCTTGATACTGGCACAAGAACAGACCTCAGGACCAATGGAATAGAATCGAAAACCCAAAAATGAACCCACAGACCTATAGCCATCTAATCTTCAATAAGGGAGCTAATAAAATAGAATGGAAGAAAAACAGCCTCCTCAGTAAATGGTGCTGGCAAAATTGGTTAACTACTTATAGACAACTAAGGCTAGATCCTTGTATATCACCCTGCACCAGAATCAACTCCAAATGGATCAAAGACCTCAGAGTCAAAGTAGACACTATAAAATCATTACAGGATGTAATAGGAGAAACCCTAAGTCTTCTTGACACATGCCGAAATTATCTTTTTTTCTTTTTTCTTTTTGATGATGCATTTAATTTGAAATAAGCAGAGAGAGAGCCCTGGCAATATCATATCTCTGATTAGAGAACATTTTACCCAACTGCTGTTCTCTCTCTCTCTCTCTCTCTCTCTCTCTCTCTCTCTTTAATTATAGAGACCCAGAAACACAACAAATCAAAAAAACATTGGACAAATGAGATTGCATGAAATTGCAGAGCTTCTGCATGGCAAAGGACATAGCTAGCAAGATCAATAGAAAGACCACAGATTGGGAAAAGCTCTTCACTAGCCATACAATGGAAAAGGGTCTCATATCTAAAATATTCCTGAAATTCAAAAAATTAAATCCCCTAACAACAAATCTTCAAAGAAACAACTGCCCAATAAATAAGTGGGCTTAAGAGTTAATGAGAAACTTCTCTGAAGAGGAAAGAACGATACCCAATAGACACATGATGAAATGCTTATCTTCTCTAGCCATAAAAGAAATGCAAATTAAAACAACATTGAGATACCACCTGTTGTTACTCTAGTAACAACAGATGCTGGACAGGATGTGGACAGAAGGTAACCTTACTGCACTGTTCGTGGGAGTGTAAACTTGTTCAACCACTTCGGAAAATAGTATGGAGGTTCCTCAAAAGACTCTACGTAGAGTTCCCCTGTTACCCAGCAATCCCATTTTTGGGCATTTACCCAAATGATCACAAACAGGACCATACTAAAGCTACCAGCACAACTATGTTTATTGCAGGATTATCTACCATAGCTAAGATTTGGAACCAACCCTGATGCCCCTCAGTAGATGAATGGATCAAGAAAATGTGGTGTATATACACAATGGAATTCTATGCCTCCATCAGAAAGAATGTCGTTGCCCCATTTGTTAGGAAATGGAAAGACTTGGAAAAAATTTCATTAAGTTAAGTAAGCCAGGTCCAAAGAAACAGATCCCATGGTTTCCCTTATTTGCAATAACTAGTATATGTCTGAGACAAGCAGAAAAGATCAGATAAGTTGATGTTAGGTGAAATGAAACCCAAGATAAGTATTCAAATGTTTTATTTTCTTTTATGGGTTTGTTTTTCACATATTTATAAGATAATTTCTTTGTTGCTTTGTATGTCCCTCCCTCACAGAATAACCTGTTTTCACTGAATTTGATGTTGGTATAATTTGTGGAGGGGAAGGGCAAAAACAAATTGTTTAAATCCGGATACAGGTGGACCCATTGCAACAATGAGATGTATAAGTTGTTATGTGGAAAAACGAACTTTACAACTTTGTCCTAGGGTGATGGGGGCAGTGGAGGGTGGGTGGGAGATGGAGGTGGGTAGGAGATGGGAAGGATGGGAAGGGGAAACATAGGAGGAGGCAACAATGCTTGATAATAAATGTACTCATTTTGCCCATGTAATTGTAACCCCTCTGTACTGTATTCTCACAATAAAAAAAAAGAAAAAAAGAAAAGAACAGCTTAAATCAGGAAAGCAACTTTTTTTGTAATTGCCCCACAAGAAAGAAAATACTAGGTGTTAAATTGACTAAGGAAGTGAAGGACTTCTACAATGAAAACTTTAAAAACATGTAAAAAGAAATTAAAGAACTTAGGAAGTGGAAAAACCTCCCATGCTGCTGGAGTAGGACCATTAGCATAGTGAAAATGGCAATACTGCAAAAGGCTATCTACAAATTCAATGAAATACCTATAAATATTCCATCCTCATTCTTCAACGAAATAGGAAAAGCAACCCCAAAATTAATATGGAACAATAAAAGACCCTGAGTAACAAAAACAATCCTTAGCAGAAAGAATAGTGCATCAGGAATATCAATACCAAGTTTCAAAATTTACTAATAATCAAAATAACTTGGTATTGGCATAAGAATAGAACTAAAGACCCAGAAATGAACCCACATACCTAATCTTCAATAAGGTAGCTAAAATAATAGAATGGAAGAAAGACAGCCTCTTCAATAAATGGTGCTTGCAAAATTGGTTAAACACCTATAGAAAACTAAAGCTAGATCCACATATTTCACTCTGCACCAGAATCAAGTCCAAACTGATCAAACACCTCAAAGTAAAAGCAGACACCTTGAAAATATTACAGAAAGATTAGGAGAAACTCTAGGGCTTCTTGGCACAGACCCTGAAACCCAGCAAATCAAAGAAAGGTTGGACAAATATGATTGCATGAAACAGCAGAGCTTCTGCATGGCAAAGAACATAGCTAGAAAGATCAATTGAAAGCCTATGCACTGGGAGAAGAGCTTCATTACAACTGACATGGGTCTCATATCTAAAATATACTTAGAACTCAAATAATTAAATCCACAAAAAACAAATGCTCGAAGAAACAACTGCACAATGTATAAGTGAGCTAAAGACTTAGAGAGAAACTTCTCTGAAATGGAAATGTATATGGCCAATGGACAAATGAAGAAATGCCCCAAAAATTTCTTTTATGTAGCCATAAAAGAAATGCAAATCAATGTTTTCAGAGTGTCTGCTTTGAGTTAAAGGTCTTTGATCCATTTGGAGTTGATTCTGGTGCAGGGTGATATATAAGGATCTAGCTTTAGTTTTCTACATGTAGTTAACCAATTTTGCCAGCACCATTTACTGAAGAGGCTGTCTTTCTTCCATTCTATTGTTTTAGCTTCCTTATCGAAGATTAGATGGCTATAGGTCGGTAGGTTCATTTCGGGGTTTTCAATTCTATTCCATTGGTCCTGAGGTCTGTTCTTATGCCAACACCAAGCTGTTTTGATTACTATGGCTTTATAGTAGAGTTTGAAATTTGGTATTGATATTCCTCTAGCAGTGTTCTTTCCGTTGAGAAGTGTTTTTGCTATTCGGGGTCTTTTATTGTTCCATATGAATTTTTGGATTGCCTCTTCTATTTCCTTGAAGAATGAGGGTGGAATTTTGATAGGTATTGCGTTGAATTTGTAGATAGCCTTGGGAAGTATTGCCATTTTCACGATGTTAATCTTTCCAATCCAGGAGCATGGGAGGTTTTGCCATTTTTTAAGTACTGTGTTGATTTCCTTTTTCAAGATTTTAAAGTTTTCATCATAGAGGTCCTTCACTTCTTTAGTTAAGTTAATTCCTAGGTATTTTATTTTTTGTGGGGCTATTACAAATGGAGTTGCTTTCCTAATTTCAGCCACACTTTTCTCATTGTTGGCATACAGAAAAGCCATTGATTTTGGGGGGTTAATTTTATAACCTGCTACTTTGCCAAAGTTTTGAATCAGCTTGAATACTTTGGGAGTGGAGTCTATGGGATTCTTTAAATACAAGATCATGTCATCTGCAAAGAGGGAGAGTTTTATTTCTTCTTTCCCTATTTGGATCCCCTTTATGTCTGCATCTTGTCTTATTGCTGTAGCTAGGCATTCTAATACTTGATTGAAGAGAAGTGGAGAGAGTGGGCATCCTTGTCTTGTTCCTGAGTTAAGAGGAAATGGCTTTAGTTTTTCACCATTGAGTATAATGCTGGCTGTAGGTTTGTCATATACAGCCTTTATTGTATTAAGGAATGTTCCATGGATTCCTAATTTTTCCAGAACCTTCATCATAAAGGGGTGTTGGATCTTGTCGAATGCTTTTTCTGCGTCTATTGAGATAACCATGTGGTTCTTGTTCTTGCTCCTGTTGATGTGATGAATTATATTAATTGATTTGCGTATATTGAACCAGCTTTGCATCCCTGAAATGAATCCTGTTTGATCATGGTGTATGATTTTGGGGATGAATTGTTGAAGTCGATTGGCCAAAATTGTGTTGAGAAGTTTTGCATCAATGTTCATCAAAGAAATGGGTCTATAGTTCTCTTTCTTTGATGAGTCCCTGCCTGGTTTTGGGATGAGGGTTATGATGGCTTCATAGAATGTGTTCGGTAGTGAGCTTTCTCTTTAAATTTCATTGAAGAGTTGGAGGAGAATTGGTGTGAGCTCTGCTTTGAAGGCCTTGTAAAATTCCGCTGTAAAACCATCTGGTCCTGGACTTATCTTAGCTGGGAGGTCTCTTATTGCTGTTTCTATTTCAATGCTTGATATGGACCTGTTAAGATAGTTTAACTCATCTTGGTTTAGATTCCACCTTCCCCTAGTTAGAATGGCTATAAGCAAGAAATCTAATAACAAGAGATGCTAGAGGGGATGTTGCAAAAGGGGAACCCTACTGCATTGTTGGTAGGAGTGTAAACTTGTTCAAACACTTTGGAAAGCAGTATGGAGTTTCCTCAAAAGACTCCACATAGAGCTCCCCTATGACCCAGCAATCCCACTTTTGTTCATTTACCCAAACAATCACAAACAAGGATATACTAAAGCTACCAGCACAACCAAGTTTATCACAGCATTATTAACCATAGCTAAGATATGGTGATGTCTTCTGTAGATGAATGGATCAAGAAAATGTGGTATACATACACAATGGAATTCTATGCCTCCATCAGGAAGAATGACATTGCTCTATTTGTTAGGGAATGGAAAGACTTGGAAAAAATTATATTAAATGAAGTAAGCCAGGTCCAAAGAAGCATAGATCCCATGATTTCCCTTATTTTAAATAACTTGTATTTGACTAGGACAAGCGAAATGAACCCCAAGATAGGGACACTAGTGGTTTTTTTTTCTTTTTTGCTGTGGTTTTTATTATATTTATAATGTACTATGTGATTTTTTGGGGGGGATTTTTTCCCCATGGTATAACTCCTGTTTTCACTGTATATACAGTTTCCTAATTTGGAGAGGGTAGGGAAAATAACAAAATGTTTAAATAAGGATATAGGCTGACCCAATGTAACCATGAGATGTACCACACACTATGTTGAAAACAACATTTGCCACTTTGGGGGGTGGTGAGGGAGGAGTTGGGGAAGTGGGGAGGAAAGGGATGGTAGGGAAAAAACAAAGGAGGTAATAATGCTCAGGAGGAAATATACTCATTACCTTATTTATGTAACGCTAACCCCTCTGTACAGTATTTTTATAATAAAAACACATATATACAAATACAAAATTAAAATAAGATTAAATCCATATTAATCATCACAGCTTGGTACTGGCAGAAGCACACACCTGAGGCCCAATGGAATAGAATTGAAGACCCAGAAATGAATCTGCAGACTTATAGCTACCTATTCTTTGATAAGGGAGCCAAAAAAACTGAATGCAAGAATGACAGCATCTTCATTAAGTGGTGTTGGAAAACTGGGTTTAACAGCTGTAGAAAACTAAAGTCAGATCATTATATAATCACCTGCACCAGACACAACTTCAAATGTTATCAGACCTCAAAGTCAAAACAGACACCCTGAAAACATCACAGGAAGGAATAGGAGAAACTATAATGTTCCTTGGCACAGGCCAAAATTTTCTTAACAAAGACCAAGAAACGCAACAAATCAAAGAAAGGTTGGACAAATGGGATTGCATGAAATTGCAGAGCTTCAGCATGGCCAAGGATATAGCTAGTAAGATCAATAGAAAGCCCACAGACTGGGAGAAGATCTTCACTACCTATACAACAGACAAGGGTCTCATATCTAAACTATACTTAGATCTCAAAAACCTAAATCCCCCAACAACAAATCCTCAAGAAACAACTACCCCATTAATAAGTGGACTAACGACTTACCTTGAGACTTCTCTTAAGAGGAAATAAGAATAGCCAATAGGCACTTGAGGAAGTGCTCTCCTTCTCTGGCCAGAAAAGAAATTCAAATCAAAACAACATTAAGATTCCATCTCACCCCGGTTAGAATGTCTATAATCAAGAAACCTAATAACAACAGATTCTGGAGGGGATGTGGCCAAAGGGAACTCTACTGCACTGTTGGTGGGAGTATAAACTTGTTCAACCACTCTGGAAAGTAGATTTGAGGTTCCTCAAAAGACTACACATAGAGCTCCCCTATGACCCAGCAATCTCACTTCTGGGTATTTACCCAAATGATCACTAACAAGGCTATGTACTAAAGCTACCAGCACAATGATATTTTTATGCAGCGTTATTCACCATAGTTAAGATATGGAACCAACCAGTTGTCCCTCAGTAGATGAATAAAATGTGATATAATGAATGAGGCGGTGTCAGTCTTTCAGATGGAAGCATAGAGACGCCTCATTCATTATATCATGGAAAGATTTGGAAAAAAACATATTAAATGAAATAAGCCAGACCCAACGAAATATAATTCTCATGGTTTCCCTCATTTGCAATAATTAGTATATTTCTAAGATAATTTTATCAGATGAGCAGAAAAGCTCAAAAGCTATGTACATATGGAATGATGTTAAGTGAAATGATTCTCAAGTTATGGACATAAGAGGTCTTTATTTGTTGTTGTTGCTTTTAATGTATTATGTCATTTGTCTTGTTTCCTTTGTATGTTCTTCCCCCTATGGTATATCCCCTGTTGTCACTGTACTTTATTTTGGTAGCCTGCATCTTGTATGCATATACAAGATGTTTGTGTAATGTGGGGAGGGGAAGAAGAATAACAAAGTGCTGAAACAAGGGCACAGGATGACTCACTGCAACAATGATACCCACAAGACAGTACATTGAAAATGAACTTTACAACATCGGAGGAGAGAGGAAAGGGATAGTGGGAGAACAACAAAGGAGGGGGTAACAATGCTCAACAAGAAATGTACTCATTACCTTACTCATGTAATTATAACTCCTCTGTACAGCATCTTTCCAATAAAATAAAATTTAAAATGTTATTCTTACAGTTATTATGCAGATAATTTCAAATAATAGAAACATTATTAAGCTCTTATAAATGTGAAATACAGATACTGATTATATAATGAAGACCGATTCAAGAAGCAAATATCCATGTAATACAGATAAAAGTTGTAGTGAAAGGTAAATATTAGTCAATTCAAAGATTGGTATTGATTAACTTGATTAATTCTCATTGGGAAAATCCTAATTCTAGAGTTTAAAAGGATACAGTAAAATAAAAAGTGAAACTAAAGCACAGTATAGGATAGACATGTGAATACCAGAAAGCCATAAGATAATTAAAATTGGAATCTCAAGATGAAGCATGAGAGATAATATATTTTATCTAATTTTCAGAATATAACTGAATGAAAGACTTCAAGATAAAATAGGCTGTGTTAGGTAGGTTTCTCTCCATGAGCTAAAATATTCTGGGGGTGTGGTTGGTACTTACAAAGGAAAGATTTGTTTGGCTCATGGTTTCTGAGGAATTAACCAATGGTAGTTAGACTAACTTGTGTGTAGATCTGTTAGGCATAGCAGGACACTAAGCTCATGTGGCATAGGAGTCTGTATACCTCATGGTAAGCAGAGAGAGAGAGAGAGAGAGAGAGAGAGAGAGAGAGAGAGAGAGAGAGAGAGAGAGAGAGAGAGAGAGAGAGAGAGAGAGAGAGAGAGAGAGAGAGAGAGAGCACAAGGCAGGAAAATATGCATTTCAAATTATGCTTCTATATTCTACATTTTCCACTTAGATTGTGCCTTCTAGAGTTTCTTTTTTTTTTATTGTGAAAATACTGTACAGAGGGGTTACATGGGCAAGATAATGAGTACATTTCTTATCAAGTATTGTAGCCTCCTCCTTTGTTTACCCTTCCCATCCTCCCCCCACCCCCCCACCCATCTACTTCCTTCTTCACCAAAGTGGTAAAGTTCATTTTTCCACATAACGACTTGTACATCTCATTGTTGCAATGGATCCACCTGTATCCCTATTTAACCGATTTGTTTTTTCCCTTCCCTGCCACAAGTTATACCAACCTCAAATACAGTGAAAGCAGGGGTTATACCATGGGGAAGGGACATACAAAGCAACACAGAAATAATTATAATTGTGTTAGAAACAATCACCTGAAAGAAAAAAAAAACATTTGAACACATATCTTAGGGTTCATTTCCCTACCATCAACTTATCAGACCTTTTCTGCTTGACTCAGACATATACTAGTTATTGCAAAAAGGGAAACCATGGGACCTAAGTTACTTTGGGCCTGGCTTACGTCACTTAATACATTTTTTTCCAAGTCTTTCCATTCCCTAACAAATGGGGCAATGTCATTCTTTCTGATGAAGGCATAGAATTCCATTGTGTATATATACCACATTTTCTTGATCCATTCATCTACTGAGGGGCATCTGGGTTGGTTCCATATCTTAGCTATGATAAATAATGCTACAATAAACATAGCCGTGCTGGTAGCTTTATTGTGGCCTTGTTTGTGATCATTTGGGTAAATGCCCAATTACTCAAGCTGATTCAAAACTTTGGCAAAGTAGCAGGTTATAAAATTAACCCTCAAAAATCAATGGCTTTTCTGTATGCCAACAATGAGAAAAGTGTGGCTGAAATCAGGAAAGCAACTCCATTCGTAATAGCCCCACAAAAAATAAAATACCTAGGAATTAACTTAACCAAAGAAGTGAAGGACCTCTATGATGAAAACTTTAAAATCTTGAAAAAGGAAATCAAAACAGAACTTAGAAAGTGGCAAAAACTCCCATGCTCCTGGATTGGAAAGATCAACATCATGAAAATGGCAATACTTCCCAAGGCTATATACAAATTCAATGCGATACCTATCAATATTCCATCCTCATTCTTCAAGGAAATAGAAGAGGCAATCCAAAAATTCATATGGAACAATAAAAGACCCTGAAAAGCTAAAGTCGTCCTAAACAGAAAGAATAGTGCTGGAGGAATATAAATACCAAATTTCAACCTCTACTACAAAGCCATAGTAATCAAAACAGCTTGGTACTGGCACAAGAACAGACCTCAGGACCAATGGAATAGAATTGAAAACCAGGAATGAACCCACAGACCTACAGCCATCTAATTTTCGATAAGGGAGCTAAAAAATAGAATGGAAGAAAGACAGCCTCTTCAGTAAATGGTGCTGGCAAAATTGGTCAACTACTTGCAGAAAACTAAAGCTAGATCCTTATATATCACCCTGAACTAGCATCAACTCCAAATGGATCAAAGACCTTGGAGTCAGAGCAGACATCCTGAAACCATTACAGGATGGAATAGGAGAAACCCTAGGACTCCTTGGCACAGGCCGAAATTTTCTTAATAGAGTTTCTATATTTCTATCTCCTCCAACTAAAAGCAATAGCAGCAACAAACTTCCAACACCTGGGCTTTTGGGAGGCATTTAAATTAAACCGTGTGTGTGTGTGTGTGTGTGTGTGTGTGTGTGTGTGTGTGTGTGTGTGTGTGTGTGTGTGTGTGTGTGTGTGTGTAAACACATTAGGGCTCGGACTTTCAGCCAGAGTACCCTCCTTTAGCTTTATTTGCTCAAGGCTGGCAATCTTCCACTTGCTAGGTACACCTTTTAGATAAAAGTCTCAAGAACTTTCCTTCCTGGGCTGATCTTCAGATCTTACCTTCTGGAGGCATGAGCTTAGCTTAAACCATATACTTTGTATTGCTCAACAAATTTCAGGCAGGCAATAAAATAACATGAAAATTCATCCCAATATATTTATTGGTAAACAAAGCTTACAGAAGGACCAATTGATTTCAAAGGATTATCCATTGGGAGCTGACATCTAAGACCAGATGACAAAAGCCAAAAAAAAAAAAAAAAGGAATGATATTGCTAGAAAATAAGTTAAGATTTTAATATTCCAAATATGTTTTCCAAAAAATTTGATGAAATGTATTTTCAAATATAACAATGAAGGTAATTCATCCTCAATGGATCTCTACTGAAGTCAACACTAAAAAGAAAAGAATATGAACCTGATGGAAATACCAAAGCTCTGGAAAATTTACGAATACTAAGCAAGGGGGTTGTGAATGTGCCTTAGTGGTAGAGTGCTAGCCTAGCATGCATGAAACCTTGGGTTCAATTCCTTAGTATCACATAAACAGAAAAAGCAGGAAGTAGCGCTATGGCTCAAGTGGTAGAGGGCTACCCTTGAGCACAGAATGGCTCAAGGACAGTGCCCAGGCCTTGAGGTCAAGCTCTAGGAACAGCACAAAAAACAATAATACTAAGCAAGATATGTTTATAGAATACAAAAATTATTACACCTAAAACAATAAATGCAATATCTGTCGGATAAATAATATAAAGAACAAAAGGTAAAACCGTACTAAATATAAAATGCAAAGAAGTTTAAAGAAATTAAAAGTTCTATTTCCAAGCATTATCAGGAAGATAGTAAGAATAAAAATTTTATTAGACCATAATAAGTCAGTGAGCCATATTGTAATATTTAGCATGATTACTCTAAGAAAAATAAAAGAATACATATTCACATAATCTCATAGATATAAAAGAGAAAATAAAATATTCAATTACATTTAAAAGAAGTTCCAAAAAGGAAACTCTAAGTATATATACTAAAATAGTAAGAGGGTAGATATAAAGTAAAATGTAATTTTCATTATAGAATCATGTGTTACCTTAAGTAAAGACTTTTGCCTGGGTTAAACAATTCTCCATTTAAAGAAACACTTTGAAGGATATAACCAGGAGAAACATGAATACAACTAAAGAAATATATCAGGCAAGCTAGTTTAATTTTACTAATGTTACACAAAATTAAATTATTTTAGTATTTTGTTTGTAAATCTGCAGGTATGTATGGATTTCTTTTGGTACTACTGGGCTTTGAACTTGAACCATTCTCCAGAGCATTTCCTTTTGAGATTCCTATTTTGTCCAGCTGACCTCAGACCTTGAACCTTTTATGTCTACTGTTTAACTGAGATTAGAAGTTTTGCTTGAGATAGGTCTTAATAACTTTGTTTACCCTTGAACAATGATCCTCCTACTTTTACCTTCCAAGTAGTTGACATGGCAGGCATGCAGCTCCATGTTTTATTTGATACTAGTTTTTTTTTTAAACTCTAGTAATTACTCTACCACTGAGCCACATCTCTAGCCCTATTTACTTTTGTAGTTACTTTAAAATTAAGGTAGGGTTTTGTAATTTTGTTCAGGGTGATGTCAATCTACTATCTTCCTACCTACACAACCTGCATACTGGATTATAGGCATGCATTACAATTTAAACTAGAGTAAACAACTTGAAAGCAATGTTCTAGATCTCAGGGGAGAACTTCAGGATAATAACGGAACTAATATAGCAAGAATAAACCATAGTCTTGAATCTATACACAGCCAAAAACATGGATTCAAAATATATTAAGTACAACTTGGCCAAACTAAGTATAATAATTACATCTAACTTTACAGTGGGTCATGTCTAATACCTCTCATACCTATTAAGTACACACAGAAAAAGCATATAGGAGATTTAACAGAGTTAGATATTATTTAAGTTGATTTTATATGTGTAAAATTGCAATTGGTGATAGGATGCAGAAAACTTTTTCAGGGGCACATGAAACATTTGCTGTATTTGTGAATTTGCTGAGACAGATACCTCCCAAAATCTATAACAATTGTGATAGCATACATCAGGTTCTATGGCTATGGTGATATTAAAGTTGAATAAATCACAAAGAAGTAATTAAAAAACTCCCAAGAAGCATACAAACAAACCTGTAAATGATTCATAAATCAAAGGAGAACTTAAAGCAAAAAACTACACATTATTTTAACTGAATGTGTAAGATATAGCCTATTAAAACTCATGAAATACAGATAAAAGCGAGATCAAAGGTAAATTGATAGTTTTAAAGAAGAGAACGCAACTGTAGTACAAATGTAAGAAAAGTACAAGGAAAAAATAATAAAAGAAAAGGCATATTAAAACATTATGTAATAAAGAAATCAACATTCATTGAAGATACTTCTTGAAAAAGTTGAACAAAATTGATCTAATGTTAACAAGACTTCAATTAAGGAAAACAGCATAATAATTATTAATATTAAGAAATAATAGGTAATTTCATTTTTTATTGTCAACATTTACACGAGTAAATGACAAATACTCATTAAAGTACTAGAAAAAAATAAATTATACCTTATAATGCGATCTCCATGAGAAAATCATATGTGTTGCTAAAAATTGTCCCAGAGTCTCAGAAGAAAAAAATGTTTCATTTTAATTTTCTCTTTTTTGTCAATCATGGAGTTTGAACGCAGACCTGGGCACTCTCCCTGGGCATTTTTGCTCAAGGCTAGTTCTCTACTACTTTGAGCCACAGCATTACATCCGGTTTTCTGGTGGTTAATTGGAGATAAGTATCTCATGGGCTTTCCTGGCTGAGCTGGCTTTGAACTATGATCCTCAGATTTCAGACTCCTGAATAACTAGGATTATAGGCATGAACCACTGGAGTCCAGCTTCCTTCTAAAATTAAAGAGAAATAACATCTATCTAACTCAAGTTCCTTCAAAGATTAGAACAAGCCGGAGGCCACAATAATTTATGTCAAAGTGTGGCAATGGTATTATATGATGACATTGTGATGGCATTTGGTCTCATAAGCATAGACATGTAGTCATACTTGAAGAAGTCATACTTGAAAAACTTACTAGATACAAGATTAAATTTACTAGATACAGGTGATTTTACTAGATACATGTCAATATAGAAGATATTCAAAAGCAACCCATACCTTTTGAGAACATATCAATATGATATTTGACATATTTATTCAAAAACATTTTTAAATTAAAAATAATGACAAACAAAAAGTAGTAAAAAGATTCTTTGATAAAAGAGGTATTTATTTAAACATTACATTTTCAATGCAATATTCATCAGGAAAATGCAAAATAGAACTTGTAACTGTTAGAATATGAAACAAGATAACTGTCAGATACTAGAGAGGACTTGGGACAACTAGATTTTCCACCCACTCTGCTTCAAGTAGAATTTGGTCTTACTACTTTAGAAAATCATTTGTCAGTGTTATTATATCTATATATTCTGGCTCAGTGATTTCTCTAATGAGTACATCACAAAGAAATGTACATATGTACTTCTTATAAATATGAATTATAGTATAAAACCATCATTAACTTACATAAACCATAAAACAGAAAACAGACATGTATGAAGGTTTAGCACCAGTTATAATTACTTATCTTACAGGATTAATGCTTTTATTTAACAGAAAAGCATATTTTCTTTTCCAGTTTATAATTTTTAGCTGTTCTACTCCTTTTGAAAATGAACAATATGCAAAACTTCCTAAGGGCTTGTATTTATTTTCCATGTCATTGAGAAGAATGTTTTCCTAATTAATCAGTGTCCTAATTAGTAGATAAGATTAAATTTAAATAGACTGAAATGTGTATAGAATTTTGTTTCTTTAGTAAATGGACTTATTAGTGGCAAATAAACCTGAATCAAAAGTAAGTTAACCATTGAAGTATTTTCAAACAGCAAAATAGACAAGCAATTGTACAACAGTTTAAAGATACTAGCACAATGATAATTTTATAAAGCTATGTAAACATAATCCCAGATTGTTCAATTTAGTTGTCCAGTAGCTGTCAAATTAACATGGGCATTCATTTTAAGGTAGTTACATATATATTATCATATCAAGTAATTCAAATTGTATTCAAGAACTAAAAATCACACAAATAATAAAAGTACTGCTATATAATTACTCCTATGTAATTAACCCCCACATCAAGAAGTATGGCATTAATAAAAAAAGAAGTCTGGCATTTTCAGGACTACTGTAGCCTTCCTGTTGCCCTTTTTCCCTCAGTGTCCACCATCAAATGTTGTCCTCACTTAATACTACATGAGAGTTTTGTCTGCTATGGAAATTTATATAAATGCCATTCCCTATACACTTAATTATGATTTATTTTGTTCAACATTATGTTTATAATAACCACCCATGTTGTTGTATCTGTAATAGTATTAGTATGCTAAACTAAAATTATTTTTCTAATATTTATTCTTGATTTCCTGAGCCTCACATTGGAATGTGCTTTGTTATACAGCCATTTGATTTCTGTAATGCTTACAGGTCTTTTCTTATTTCAAGAAATATTTGTCTACAAATGTGAGTCATTGACCAACTGTTCTTAGACGTTTGGTGCTACTTTTAATGTCTGCTATGACTTTGTTTGTTTGCTATTTATTGTTATTATTGTCCATTAGTGTCTGCATTGACTTGTGCTACGTGTTACAAAGTATATAATCAAATTAGTAGTCTGATTTACACTAATTGTGTAGGCTAAGTTTTGTCAGAACACAGAATTTGATAGCTTGATTTAGAATTTTAGACCTATGTTAAACTCAGGATTGCTTTGAATTCTCAAGAAGGGTTTAATATTCACTCAAAGTCCAGGGAAAAGCATGAATGTATTTGTCATTTCCATTTACGCATGCATTTCGAGGCTATCGTCTAGAGTTCTGTTGGATTGTCTTTAACACACAACCTCTTCATTTAGGCTTTAGAGACCAAGATATTTTGGTTTAGGAGAGGAGTTAAATGCTTCTACTTACTCCAATCAAATAGCCACTCATATAGTTCCTACTTTAACTTTTTTTTTTCCCATTTCTGATCACTGAAGATTTCTTAACCCTCAAATTAAATATTGCCTATGAGGTTAAAAATATGTTTTAAAATATTATCTCACATTTCTGGCTGATGATTAATTGTTAAGTTTTCTGATTATTTTTTAGATCAGCATTTTGAGAGGAACAAACTTTAATACCACCTCTTGCAATAGATATTATTCTTATAATTTATTTGAATTAAGTGTACCATAAAATTGACTCATCTGTATTTTGCAGATTATTTGTCATTTAAAAAGGATCCTTTTATTAAATCTAGCAATGATTAATAAATGAGAAAATTGTTTATGCAATGTTTCTCAGGTAGAAACAATTTTCCCAGTGTTCTAGAATAAGAGGAATTTGTTTGTGTGTTCTTCTTCATGTTTTTATGTCAAACCAAATACTCGTGTAAGTTACCACATGCTGAGTCTTTTGTAGAAGTGCCCCCTGTGATAGGGAATTATTTTTTCATGGACAATTCCCATCAGTTCTATAAAATACTAAAAATACTATTTAAAAATATTCTTTTGAGTTTATTTAAAGATTAAACATAGAAGTGCATACTAGTGAGTCATACCTGCAATTCTAGCCATTCAGGATGCTGAGACTGAAAGAGCAGTTTGAAACCAGTCTGGGCAGAAAAGTCCTTGGGCTGGGAAGGTAGCTTAGCGGTAGAGTGCATGCCTTGCAAGCATGAGGCCCTGGGTTTGATTCCTCAGCACCACATAAACAGAAAAAGCCGGAAGTGGCGCTGTGGCTCCAGTGGTAGAGCGCTAGCCTTGAGCTGAAGAGCTGAGGGACAGTGCCCAGACCCAGAGTTTAAGCCCCATGACCGGCAAAAAAAAAAGTCCTTGAATCTCTATCTTTGAGCTACTAGCTTCAGCAAAAAGCCAAGTAATGGAGTGCCAGCTTGGAACAAACAAGTTGAGTGACTGGTAGGCCCTAAGTTCAAGCATCAGAAGAAAAAAAAGGAAAAAAAGCTAAGTTCCTTGTATTAAGTAATGTTTTGAGTTACGAGCAAGAGAAAACTAACTACTAAATTAAAAATAAATAAGTGAATTTTGTAAATGTCAGCTTGTTCACTGAAAATAAGAAAAATGATAGAGAAGTTTAGGAAAAGGTAAGAACTACTTAGATTTTGGGAAGTTATACACAGCCTTTTCTGTACTTCCAGATGAAACTCCAACAATTTTCATTCTGTCATATAGATAGATTGCAATACTTTGGAGAAAGAGTCAGACTGATCTAGTTTTAGTCAACTTCCCATCTCTTACCCAACATAAGTATGAACGTTGAAAGTCTCCCAAGAATTCACAGAGTAAAAACCTGGTTCTTGGGTCCCCTAAAAATAGTGCCTAAAGACTGATTAACAAACAACTATAAAATATTATATTACAGTAAGCAAATACTTCTTAGCCATAATATATTGTTAAATTATAAATCAGGTTATAAAACATATGCCTTCAGAAATCATTGGAAAGAGAAGTACTATTTCAGGAAGAGCTGATATATACTCTCAGACTTATTTACTAATTTTATTGACTATTCTTTCTGTTTAGTTTCTTAAGTCAAGTGAGACACATATTTGTAGGCCATTTTAAAGAAACAATTTTGAATAAGTAGTAGTTGCACTTAAAGTAATAAGTGGATACATATCCCCTTAAAAGAACTATTTCAAGTATTCTCTCTAAGTAAACTCATGGAGAAAACATTGTAAGAGTTTAGGATGAGAGTGATAGCCAAATACTGAGGTATATACTTCTTAAAACCAGAAGCAAAACTTTTAAATTGTCACATATAATACTGATAAATTATAATATATAATTTAATTGTAATTTATAATGATAAATTATAATAGATAATGCTGATTAATTCACTAAAATTGTTGTAAAGTAAAACTTTATAATTCCCTCAAAAGTTTCATATGCTTCTTTTATACTTGATTTTTGTATACTTGAGTGAAATTTCCATCCCCATACTGATTTGGATCTTGAAAAATATTTTTTAATTAATTTATGTTGACTTTAAATAGTTGTACAAAGAGGTGTCAGTTTAACATGTTATTTTATATGTGCAAATACACTTTGATCTGTGTCACCTTTTCATCATTTCCCCCCACCATCCACCTATTCCATCACACCCATCTAATTAAGTTTTCTCATCCCATTTTCACGTAGGTATTTCAAGTATTATGGCCATATTCATCTACCCTTCCTCTGTTAATTTGTCCTCCTCTCCTCTCCTGAAACCTCATGCTTCTCAAACAGGGGTGGGATTTTGACTTGCAGTCATTCCTTTTGTTAAATATTCTGGTAACTGTTCAAAGAGATTAGTTATATCATGGAAACCCATCCTGTATATATATATATATAACTTGTGTTCTTAATTGTGATAGCATTTTAGATTTACTACTACCTATGAGGGAAAACATGTGCCCTTTGTCTCTCCAAGATTGATTTACTGTACTCAACATAATTTTTCTAGGTCCAGCAATTTCCATGCAAATGACATAATATTCTTCTTGACAGATGAATAATATTTGTTATATATAATATATAATAATATAACATATATACATACTATAGGATATGTAATGTTGTCTTGATCCATTGTCAGTGTTGACATCTAGGTTCTTTCCATAATTTGTCTACTGTGAATAATGCCTTGTGGAATATTTCTAAGTCCTCTGCTATTTGAAGCTAATGGTCAGGACAGTGCCTACTAAGCTAACTGTATTCTTTACATTTTAAGAGTAGAAACAAAATGACAGTGTTCATTTCCAATGTTCTTTGAAAGAAAAACATTTTCCCCAGTGCCCATCTGTGGAGAACCTTAGTTCTCCAGTAGTGTCCAACATTGTGTACTGCTAGATGAGGCAGCTTGGAGGTAGCTTTTCATTTCAGAGACCTGGAGTTCTTATTTCTTGTGACTTCCTTTTGGGGTTGGCTACCTCTTCATTCTTCGAAGCATGACAATGATAGCAGGTAAATTTCACTACAAGTCTTCTAAATCGGAAAGCTTTGTATTTCCCCCTTGGCTCCAAGGATCACTTTTAAATGTGGATTCAGCCTCTTGTTGCATTGGGAGCCTGCAGGATGTTATTCTGTCTCTGCCATGGAGTACAGAACTCTCAAGCATGTGAGAAAACCTAAGGGGGTTGATTGTACACTAGATTTGGCCAGTATACTGAGCAGTTTGCTTCAGCCCTCTTTGCAAATGTGTTAATTCAGGCTTAACTATGCTAAACCTTGAAGGCCTGCACTTTAGAAATCAAATCGGTACTTTCTCACAATTATTGCCTGAATATACATTATACCGAGGTCCTCACTAAGGCTTGTCACAGCTGTGAGAATAGTAAAGAGCAGATCTGTGAGCTTAGCTGGGGAAAAGGCCTCTAGCACTGGGGAGGTAGAACTTTGTTTGATGTGTATTTGGTTTTGCCCTGTGTCAAATTTTTTGTATTCTTTTAATTGTAAAAATACTGTACAGAGGGGCTGGGAAGGTGGCTCAGTGGTAGAGCGCTTGCCTTGCATGCATGAGGCCCTGGATTGGATTCCTCAGCACCACATAAGCAAAAAGAAAAAAGGCGGAAGTGGCGCTGTGGCTCAAGTGGTAGAGTGCTAGCCTTGAGCTGAAGAGCTGAGGGACAGCGCCCAGGCCCAAAGTTCAGGCCCCAAGACCGGACCCTCAAAAAAAAAATACTGAGGGGTTACAGTTACATGAGCAAAGTAATGTGTACTTTTCCTATCTAGCATTGTTGCCTCCTCCTTTGTTTTTCCCCTATCATCCCTTCCCTCCCACCTCCACAACTACACCACTGCCCCTGCCAAAGTTGTGAAGTTCGTTTTCAACATAGTGTCTTATATATCTCATTGTTACAATGGGGCAACCTGTATGCCTATTTAAGCATTTTTTTTCCCTTCCCCTCCCGGAATTTGAGAAGTATGTATACAAGATGCAGGGGGGTCTTTGTCATATTTCTGTTGCGACAGAGAACAATATTTCACAACTCTGGGCAACTGTTTTTGGGGAATGAACTACCTGAAACTGGCTTAACTCCTTTGGTTCTGGAAATTTGACAGATCTAAGCTTGTATTTTACAAGAATCCAAAACCATTGGTATATGTGACTAGTAATTGTGATTCCTCTTTTGGATCCATGTCAACAACTTCATATATTAGTTGAAATAAGAAATTGTCAATGTTCAACCTTTGTGGAGCCACAAACATGGTATTTCTCAAGGCTCAACTGAATACCTCTGACTTTTAGAACAACTTAAATAAGCCCCGTGTTAGCATTCTATATATTCAAATCACTAAATTAGCAACCAGTTGGTTTAAATATAAATAGTGGGAACACTGGTTTCACTTGAATTCCTGTTTTAAATCCCTAGATCTTTCAACCGCCTTTCTGGTTTAATTGATGGATGCTTCAGGGACATGTTTCTATTTTCTTCAGATTTGTAGAAGCACATGAAGGTTAGGGACTCATGATCTTTCCTTTTTCTCTCCTTTAATTTCCCCCTTTTATCAAAAAGTCCTTTTCAGTCCTACCTTTTTAGGTAATAGTCTTCATAGATTAAGAAAAGAGAATTTTTGATGGTTTTACTTGATTGAGTTTTGCAGAGGAACCTGATCATTCAGTAAAGACTGGAGTCAGAATAAGTTGAAGTAGCTAGCTCCTACTGGTACAGAAAGAGCCTCATATTTAATAACAGTGTTACTTTTAACCTAACTTGTCTTTTTGATCACCTTTTCAGCACCAGTAAGTTGAAGTAAATGCCTCCCACCTATAGAAATAGAGTATATTATATACTATGTAATGTAGAGTCTGTGAAGACTGCATTGTTTGTGTTCTGTGCTGTCAATTCCACTCCTATTTCTTCTGTTACACCCTCAAGACTCAGGACAAAGACTGTACGGATCTGGACTTATCTTCTATTCTTTTGCCCAAGTGGGTAAAAGTAATCCAGGGGGAAATGACAAGAAGGTTTATCTTCTACATTCCTTCAATTATGAAAGTCATAAAAAAAATCCCTTGATAGCGAGCTTGTGTTCTAGGGTGGTGATATTTTGTTCCCTTTTTATTTTCTAGGGACTTCTCAAGGAAAAAAAAGAAATCAAAGTATGTTGTGGTATGAGGGGAAAGAGATTTGAGGTCTTTTATCTCCACTATATACAAACAATCATTTTGCAGTATAATGTTAAAAGCTATAAGTTGAAACTGATAGTTATAAATATTTTAACACTCTTCAAGTACTAATGACTGGGGTTGAATTTAGGGCAGATTTACATGGATATGGTTTGGGCACACTCAAATTCTTTATTTGAAAGACACTTCTAAAGAAGTCATTTTAATTACCAAATATATAAGATGTGGTCATGGTTCCATTAATTATTTTAATATTTCAAGTCATTATTCAAAGACTAGCACTAGGATTTTGTAATTTCTTTACTTGCTGTGCATTTACCTGTTAACTCCTTTCCCAAGCCCTACATGAAACACTGAGCTGCCTATGTTGTATCTCTAGAGAGCAGAAGTGTGATGGTTGATAGTCTAACTGGGTGCAAACTTGGCTAAACAGCTGAGAGCACAGAAATAGCTTTTTCCTAATTCCAATGAACTCCTTCATTTCTTTAATATTGTTCCAATTATCAGTGTTGGTTTGGGAAAAATTCTGTTCTCTTTGGTAAGCCATGGTTACAAAGAAATCTCGGAGAAATAAACATAGTAAACCAAAAAGAGAAACAAAAGCTGAAGAGAAGCACATTCTCAGTTCAAAACTGGAGAATATACTTTTTATGAATGTTACACATAACATTGATAGAAGCAGGATTTAAGCTCACTTGGATTTTCGTAATTGGTGTCATGGTAACAGAGTGAAGGCCTTGTATAGAATTTCAAGTGTATTATTTGGTAATGTTTGGTAATGTTTTACCAAATTAACTTTGGTGATCAACTTTATTAATTTTTTCTACCACGTCATTCCCTAGAAAACATATCAGTTTTCAGAAATACTGTTACTAGGATATACCTGTTAACTTATTGGTGATGGATTTTAAAAGATTTTCTAATGAGGCTATCATCTCATGATAGAGTAAAAGAGCATGTCTCTTACATGTCACATAAATTATTTAAGAATAATCATGTTGGTTTGGTGCAATTATTTGACCAGCATGATTAACTAAAGTACATGACATAGAAATAAAATTCCTATCTAAAAGCAAGAGTATATTTTCCATCAATACCCTTTTAGTTTAAAAGAAATATATTCTAACCAAAATTCTAAAATTATATTCTCCTTTATTGAACCAATCTCTTCAATCTATTTTTATATTGATTGCTGAATTTTCTGCTAAAGACCTTTTCATTAGTTGTGGTTCGGTAGAATTTTTTGTTATTACGTAGATCTTTTTCTGTTAGTGATATGTTAGTTAAACACAAATATTGCACAGTAAACAGGAGAGAGGAAAACATGAGATAACCAGATAAGCACTAGATAACCTTTATAATTTATTCCACCTCATGTTTCTAAAATTATTTTTTATTGTTGCTTATTGAAAAAAATGAACATCATTAGTCACTAAAATTGTATAGTTTAAACTCTCTTTATACTTTCCCTACCTTTTGGGTATGTACAAATGGATGACTTGGTAATAGGTATGAAGATGATGTGGAAAGAAAGGACTCAGCATTAACTGAAGAATGGGTTTGTTATACAGGTAGGGATAATATGAAGAGCTATTCTATTTTAATCGATATAGGATTGATGCTGCTGACAAAATTTGTATTTGATATAGATAAATATTGGGAACATTGAAACCTGGAGCACCAATTAAGTAAAGCAATAATTTTTAAATTTTTAAAATCATCTTAAATAGTTGTACAAAGGAGTTGTCATTTAACAAAGCAGTTGATGGATACAATCCATCTTGATCAATGTCATTCCTTTGAACATTTTCACCCATTCCTAACCTATATACTCATTCCCTTGTTCTTCTTAATGTTTTAGGGCAAACATTGAATTTTTAATTTTTTTATTTTACTGTAAAGATGATGTTCAGAGGGGTTACAATTACACAAGTAAGATAATCAGTATATTTCATGAGGAACAGTAATAGCCCCTCCCTTGTTTTGTCCCACTTCCCCCCACTCCCTTTTTCACCATTTTGTAAAGATCATTTCCAACATAGCCTTGTGAGTATTGCTGTTTCACTAGTTCAACCTTTGTCCTTTGTCTCACCATTTTGTGATTTCCCTTTCCTTCCCCAAATCAGATAAACATATAAACAAGACACAGGTACAAAAATTTAAAAAAGTGACAACTGAAGATAAACCAAAGGAAAAAAGAAAGAAAAATGAAATAACTTCACACAGTGCATTAAAAAAACCATCTTGTTTCCATATCTTGTAGTTCATTTCAATTTTATGTAGTTATAAGTGCATAGCTATTGTGTTCCTCTGCTAGGATTATCCCAGACATATACTAATTATTGCAAATGAAGGAAACCATGGAGACTATGCTTCCTTGGGTCCAGTTAATATGATTTTCCCCAGGTCTTTTCATTTCCTTACCCACAGATTAGGAGATCTTTACTAGCTATACAACCAACAAGTGCCTCAAATAAAAAATATACCTAGAACTCAAAAAAAATTAAACCTCCCAATAACAATTCCTCAAATAAACAACCATCCCATTATTAAGTCGGCTAAAGAATAAAAAAGAGACTTCTCTGGAGAGGAAATAAGAATAGCCAATAGACATATGAAGAAATGCTCAACGTCTCTGACCATAAAAGAAATCTAAATCAAGTGGGAGAAAAAATGAGGGAGGAGTTAGCAATGTTCATCAAGACTATATTGAGATTCAACGTCACTCCAGTTAGAATGGCCATTATCAAGAAAACAAATAATAACAGATGCTGGCATGGATGTGACCACAAGGGAGTGAATGCTACTACACTGTTGATGGGAATGTAAACTTGTTCAACCACTCTGGAAAGCAGTATGGAAGTTCCTTAAAAGACTACACATAGAGCTCCCCTATGACCCAGCAATCCCACTTCCGGGCATTTACTCAAATGTTTACAAACAAGGCCATACCAGTTGTGCTACCAGCACAACTTTGCTTATTGCAGTATTATTCACCTTAGCTAAGATGTGGAGCCAACCCAGATGCCCCTCAGTAGATGAATGGATCAAGGATATGTGGAAAGAATGATATTGCCTATTCATAAGAAAATATATGGAATTCTTGACTGCATTCTCCCCCTATTCTCCTTTTCATTCATCTACTGCTTCCCTCTTCTCTACCTCTTTTAAGTACTTTGCCTCTGCTTTTCTAATGAATGACACTTTTTGAGTTCTGCCTTGAATCTAGCATATTTCAGTTAATACATTTTAATATACTTGCATTCTATCCAGCATATTTACTTAAAAAATTTATAAGTTAAATCTAGCTTCTATGTACAGGGGAAATCATGCCTCCTTTGTCTCTTGGGATCTTACCTAATTCATTCAATATGATTCTTTTCAAGACTTTCCATTTCTTTTCAAATGGTACAATATTATTTTGTATAATGGATGACTAAAATTCCATTGAGTATATATACCACATTTCTTAATCCATTTATACATTTAGGGCATCTGGGATGATTGCCTACCTTGGATATGATGAATAGTGCTGCAACAAGCACGATTGTACCGGTGACTTTATTGTATTCTGGTTTGTACTCTTTTAAACTCCCAGGAGTAGAAGTTATGGGTCATAGGGTAGTTCTATATTTAATCTTTTGAGGAACTTCCACAGTGCTTTCCAGAGTGATTAAACAAGGTTACATTCCTACCAACTGCATATTCTGATTCCCTTTTGGCTGAATCCTCACTAGCATCTGTTATAATGGCCATTCTCAATGGGTTGAAGTGTAATATCAATGTTTTGATTTTTATTTCCTTTAAGGCCAGAAACATTGAACATTTATTCTATTAGCTATTTTCACTTCTTCTGAGATTCCTTTTATACCTCAGCTGATTTATTAATTGGGTTGTTGGGTTTTTGAAGGTTTAACTTTTTAAGTTCTCTGTATATTCTGGATATTAGGCCAATGTCAAATGAGTAGTTGGCAAAAATCACCCTGTCTGTAGGCTGTCTTTGTAATAATGGAATTTATTGGAAGAAAAAATAGAAATAAGGGAGAAACTGGTAGATATGTTTCTTTTATTTCTACTTTGTTATGGTTGCTTACAACGATTTTTACTAAATCCATTTGAGAACTTATAGAAAAAAAGGTCATTTAATAATTTAATAATATCCAATTTCTTTAGTTATTGAATACTCTAAATTTAGGTCTTAAATCAATTCCTAGTGGAAATTTTACATACTTTGTTTATCATTCAGCAAAAACAACCTTTTTATACTAAAATCTAGGATATAGATACAAGGTAATGCCTTTTCCTCTCTCAAAAATGAAAAACCTTACTAAACATGGTTAGTGTTGTAACTATCATGCTAGGTCAAGAGGCTTTCCTTAAAGTTTATATATATATATATATATATATATATATATATATATATATATATATACACACACACACACACACACACACATATATGAGTAATAGACCAGATTTAGATAGTAATCTCATCAGAGAAGCAGATCTTCAAGTCCCATTATGATTTTAATACTTGATATGTATCTCACAAATAAAGTCATAGCAGACACTTGCAAAAAACAAAAGGAAAGTTGTAACAAAGATATGTAAAAAATATTATATCACATCCTGATACTGTTGCTGAGATCTATAATCTTAGCTACTCAGAAGTCTGAGAACTGAAGAAGAACTAACTGGGAATATCAGCTTTTAAATCCTAAATGTGGTGGCTTGAAGTCAGCACAGGCAGGAAAGTCCATGTTATGTCCAATTAAACACATACACACACACACACACACACACACACACACACACACACACACACACACACACACACACAGAGCACAGCACAGGAAAGCACCAAGGCCATGAATTTAAGCCCCAGGCCCAACACAAAAAAGTAAAAATAAATAAAAAATAAAAGAAAAAAATAAAAGGAATATTACCATAATAAGTAAAATGGATACATAGAGAAGAATTTGTTTCTTAAGAGCATAGATGGAGGGGAGAAAAATAGAAGGAATGATATCGATCAAGATGCATTGTACTCACAAGTAGATATTTGGCAACCTTTTCAAACACCTACCTAAAGATGCTGCTGCTGCTGCTGCTGCTGATGATGATGATAATAATGTGTATTTACTTAGTTAATAATATAGATTGTTTAGGCAATAATTCTACTTGTCAAGCCATGGCTTGACAAAGAATATCTGTTTCTATACTAGAACTCTCATATGTACTCAGAATTTTGAGAAAATGTTTCATTTCCTCCAAGGGTAATGAATGTACTATGCTTATAAATTGTATTTGGAATATTACCATCCATAATTGCCTCAATAAAGCAAGAAGAGCAGAAAACTCACCTCTTGCTCCCTCTCCCCTTGCACAGTCTCTTTTCTCCCAACCACCTGAGAAAATACAATATTTAACATCTGTGTAGCAGCCAGAGTAATGCTAATGCTGTGTTCACAATGGGTTCTTAGTGAAGAATTATCCATGTAAAAATGAGAATGGTTAATGCAATGCAAATTACATGAAGGCTTTTGTTCTTGGTGGCATTTATTTATTTTGGCAATGGCTATCCAAACATTGCTTTTACAATTAATTAAATCTACATTTGGAAATATTTGTTGCAAATTTTGCTGCCAATTTCTATTTATTTTTATTTTAGTTAAATAAAGAGGACTTTATGATCTAGGAACTCATTTTGAAAACACTTTTATAAATTAATTTTATAAAAATACACTGTATGTTTTATTCTATAAGTAGGTCAAATGATTTTCATCTCCTTAAAGTTCAGGTTTACTATTCAGGATTGAACGTTTATTTTGTGGGTTTTGAATGGACTTAATTATTTTCTTTTACTGAATATTTTTAAAGCATTGGTTGTCTCTTTGTATACAGACATCACTAAAAATACCTCAACAATTAGTTGAGGGTTTTTATACAAAGATAGTGAATGTTTTGCTTGTTTTTCCTTTGTCAGTTTGTTTTTCTTTCTTTCTTTTTTTTTATGCCAGAACTGAAACTTGAACTGAGCATCTTCAGATGTTTGGCCTTTTTGCTCTATCACTGGAGTCACAGGTCCTTTTTTGGAGTTTTTTTTTTTTTAGTTAAGGTTAATTGTAGATAAGTGTGTCATAGATGCCCTGCCTTTACTGGATTTGAACGTCTATCTTCAGATCTCAGTCTCCTTAGTAGCTAGGATTATAGGTCTGAACCACTAGCACCTGGCTTACGATAGGGTTCCTAAATTTTTATTTACTTATTTATGTTTTAATTTTGGTCTTGACCCAGTAATTTTCTGGTTTCCATCTCCCAAGTGCTATGAGTACAAATGAGCTCCATCATGATTGACCTGAAGTCATAATTTTATCATTGTGTCATCCTCACATCCACTTACAGTTTTAAAGACATTTAGTATAACAGGCTACCTGTCCGTCTATCTGCATAGTGATACTAACTCCTTGAAATAATAAAAAAGTAATGTATTCTTTATCTGGCTTAAATAACTCTAACCTCCTGTACATTACCTTTGTAATTACAATAGAAATGTTTAATAATAAAAAAGAATTTATATAATTTCAAAGTAGATCAGTGATGGAAATATCATCCTAGAGGAAGATGCATAGTAGCTTTTGGTATAGGTTATCTGCATCAATATCAATGATAACATTGTCTTTTGAAATCTTTGAGATCTGTGGGAACATGAACATCATTTTTAATTTATGTATTTCTTGTTTCCCTAAAGTCTAAAAATGCCAGTGCATGTAATTTTTTATCCTAACAAAAAAACCTTGTAAATATTTAGAAAATTCAAGAAATAGGACTGGGATCCTGATGAACTCAAAGCTTAAGGTAGCACCGTGAAATAAGAAAAAAATTCATAACACATAAAACTGAATCAAAACAATGGGAGCAGTGAGGAACAATCCTGATGACACTGAACAATTAAAACAGTACAGTTGAAAAGCTGGGGAAAGGAGTCTAACTCAAAGAGAACATTGGATGTGTAGGGACACCCAACAAATGTTACAGAAATATAGGTCTGGAGAAAACAGCTTTTAGTATTAACAAGCAGGACTGAGGAAGAAGGACTTCTACATAAATGGTGATAGTACTGTATCCAAAGCTTAGAATGCTGCCAATCTTTGAAATGAGAAGGTTTACAGAATGCAAGTAAAACCTACTTGATGAAACTTATGTTTATCCTATACTTGATTTTTACTTTACCTTTAAAAGGTGATTTAAAATCCTCTGGAAAGGTCCACATAGGGTTGACAAATTAGTTAACATAAGAGGAAAGAAATGATCCTGCTGATTTTAACTTTCTCATATAGAAACCTTTGAATTATATCTGTATAGTTTTCTGAGATCCAAATATTCTCCATATGCAAGGATATAACAATTCTCAGTTACTTACATATGTCTTCTTCAAACAAAGACATAAAAATCAGAAGTTGATGAAGAAATAAGTAATCATGGCAAAGAACATTGAGCCAACTAAGTTAAAAAGGGTTTCTTTTTGCATTTTTACCACTTTTAAGAGAAATTTCATGATATTCAATGAGTATATGTGAAAATGGAACCAGGTAAGTTGATAGGATGGGTGGGATTGGGAGAGATGGAGAACAGCGAAAGGGGTTACATTGATCAAGATGTATTGTCCTTATGGGCTGACATGTTGAATTGAAACAGCTTGAAGACAGCATATTCTGTGATATCAATTATGAAATACTAACTTTTTTTGTTATCTATGTTACAAGAAAATTCAGGACAGAAGGACAAACTGAAGGGCCTATGAAATGAATATACAAAATATTTGGTGGTAGGCTCAGGGATTTAATAGTTATCACTGGAGAAAAAGAAATATGAAATCATTTTGTTTTTTTTATTGTGAAAATACTGTACAGAGGGGTTACAATTACATGGGCAAGATAATGAGTACATTTCTTATCAAGCATTGTAGCCTCCTCCTTTGTTTCCCCTTCCCATCCCTTCCCATCCTCCCCACCCCATTCTCCTCACCCCGCCTCCCACACCAAAGTTGTAAAGTTCGTTTTCACATAAATGACTTGTACATCTCATTGTTGCAATGAGTCCACCCTTAACCCTATTTAAACGATTTGTTTTTTCCCTTCCCCTCCACAAATTATACCGACATCAATTACAGTGAAAGCAGGGGTTATACTGTGGAGGAGGGACATACAAAGCAACAAAGAAATCATCTTATAAATGTGTTAGAAACAATCTCATGAAAGAAAAAAAACATTTGAATACATATCTTAGGGTTCATTTCCCTAACATCACCTTACCTGACCTTTTCTGCTCGACTCATCCATACACTAGATATTACAAATAAGGAAAACCATGGGACCTATGTTTCTTTGGGCCTGGCTTATATGAGATCAGTTTAAAAGTACCTAATGCAGAATGTTTAAGAAAGTCTCAATTTTCCTAAAGCATTTTATATCTGTAAACATATTGTTTTGAAGATATAATTATTTTTTGATATTTCATGAATGAAATTTATTTTTATTTTATAAATTTTCAAGAATGGCTTTTGAACAATTGCATAGCACATCTATAATTATGTACATATGTTGATATGATTTAAAACATGTAGAAAATTTTAGCTATACAATATTATCAATAATAAATTAGGAGAGGTTAACCTAATAATTTTATGCAATATTTTGCCTTCCTTCTTTCCCTTCCTCCCTCCTTCCCTCCCTCCCTCCTTCCCTTCCTTCCTCTCTTCCTCCCTTCCTTCCTTCTTTCCTTCCTTCCTGCCTTCCTGCCTCCCTGCCTTCCTGCCTGCCTGCCTACTTGCCTTCCTGCCTTCCTTCCTTCCTTCCTTCCTTCCTTCCTTCCTTCCTTCCTTCCTTCCTTCCTTCCTTCCTTCCTTCCTTCCTTCTTTCCTTCCTTCCTGCCTTCCTGCCTTCCTGCCTTCCTGCCTTCCTCCCTTCCTCCCTCCCTCTCTCTCTTCCTCTTTCTTTCTTTCTTTCTTTCTTTCTTTCTTTCTTTCTTTCTTTCTTTCTTTCTTTCCTTTCTTTCTTTCTTTCTTTCTTCCTTCCTTCCTTCCTTCCTTTCCTTCCTTCCTTCCTTCCTTTCCTTCCTTCCTTCCTTCCTTTCCTTCCTTCCTGCCTTCCTTTTCTTCCTTCCTTCCTTTCCTTCTTCCTTTCCTTCTTTCTTTCTTTCTTTCTTTCTTTCTTTCTTTCTTTCTTTCTTTCTTTCTTTCTTTCTTTCTTTCTTTCTTTCTTTCTTTCTTCCTTCCTTCCCTTCTTGCTTGCTTGCTTTCTTCCTTTCTTAATTCCCTTCTTTCTTTCTGAACTGTGGAGCAAACCTAGTAAGTACATGTGTGCTAGGTAACAACTGTAACAATAAACATCAACTTTCATCTAATATTTTTTAAGTCAATCATTTGTCATAATAATTAAAATCTTATTTGTAAAATGGAAGGATTTTGAAAACTATATTCAATTGTAAACAAAATGAAAATAGAAATAGCTAATATAACAAAGAAATTAGGAGAAATTTGATTGCATTTAATTTTACCTGAAAGAAGGACCTCAAAAAATGAACATTTTGGAAACTACTATAGTTAATTTTAATATTTTATGCATAGGTTAATGATTGACTGAAATAAAATATTAAGAATTTGCTCTGCTATTGCAATTTCAACATGAAGAATTAGGAAAGAGATAAAAGATATCTTTCCACTTTGGGCAGAAAAGAGCTCACTTCAATTGCTAGACTGATTTAAAACTTGTTCAAAGTTGATTTTGTCACCTAGTTGATGTTTTTTTACTAAAAAGATTAAAGTGCATCATGGATAGAAAACTGATCTTATGTACTGGCTATAATTAAAAATAGATGGATAAATCAGAGAATCTTTATAGTTTAAAGTTGTATTTCAATGGAAATTAGGTCTTTTACAAAAATATCTTATATGAAGACAAGTATTTTTAAGGTAAATACTTCATTCCAATTTTTTCTCAGAAGAGTTAAATAGGAAAAATATCATCTAACTAAATGAGCCAGAACCTATTTTGGTTCACGGAAATTGCATTTGTCACCCTTTTCCCTTTGCAGCACCCACCCACCCACCCACCATAAGTCTGACTCAATAGGTGGAGCAGGTGTCCTGAGTTCCAGTGAGCTCATGAAGCCTGGAGGGTTGTTTCCATTTCAACTCATTTTCCCTACTTATTTTCAGTCCCTTTCAGAACTCTTTTCTGTGTTGGACCTATAAACATCATTGACTTACACAGAAGATAAAGCCAAATTCCTATTGAATTAGTTTATTTTGTCTTGTTTTGGTTATTAAGGCAAATGGTCAGAGCATAACAAGAATGGTGATACTGTTTTAACTCAATTTTAGGTGCTAAAGATGTCTTTTACAAATAATACTGTATTACATTGGCTAAATGTGTGTTACATGTGCTTTGTACTTACTGAAGTTAATAGCTTCTAAATTTGGCTACAATTATCTTCAAAATGACATCACCCATTAAGTTGATTTTTTTTCATGTAATGTGTCGGGGACACATTGGAGGAAGTTCTTTCTTTAATATATCTTTTTATACTTGCTTCCAACAAATTGTGGCAAAATTCAGGGTTTGAAATCTGTTAATTCTTATTCTACAAATGAATCTCCTTTTTCTTCTGCTCAATTCCCTTGCGGTTATGAATTATTTTCATGGGTCTGAGTATGAATAATTCCCTAAGAATTACTTTCTTATGTGGGTTAAGCAATGCTTTGAAATTTCATTATAAAATTAAGAAAATAAACTTAAATCCCACATATCGGTCTAGGAAGAAAATATATATTTCCTGTTTCTTAAACTTAATTTTGGGCAATGATTTGAGTCTCCATTTTATTAGCCAATTTAGCAAATTTGTTGTAAAGACAGTTTGGCATAGTGGAGGAAATATGGAACCCAGAGAAAGAGCCCCTTCATCTTAAGCAGAACCCTTTATCTATCATGTATTAGGGTACAACGTTGAAAAAGTTAGAAAGAAAATTAAAACACCATTAAGTTACTCCCCATGAATGAAAATATGAAATACTGGAGTTAAATATTTTGAAGATTTAATTAAGCAGTACATTTTAAATGGAAAACATTATCTAGTTTGTGACTGTTGTGAAAAACGAATCTGCTTGTCATCATAATTTATTAAAATTTCTAACCATTGGGCAATAAATGTTTGAAAGTGGGAATGGAGAGCTGAAATCTTGATAATTCAGAAACAAGTGAAGTATCTTCTAGATTTAAGTGATTATGATTGAATAGACACTATGCTTTTCACTCTTGTAAATGACTTCCAGAGCGTTATTAGACCAAGTGTGTTGCATCTTTCAATAAATATTATATAGGGTTTTAGAGCAATAAATAAATAGGAGTGTAAATGAGGAACCTGAAATACAATGTATTATAGTCTAGGCTACCTTGCTTAGTGTAAACTCATTATTTGTAACAAATCTTAATAGAACTCATAATTCTGCCAATAATTATTCAAGCATAGCAAAGTTTAGTGTTAGAATGCAGTCAAAATATTCTTTTAAAAATGATCTCCAGTGAAGTGCTTTAAAAATGGTAATTGCTCACAGATGCCAACTGGAGTATACTGCTTTTTGTCTATGTCAGTGAGCTTCTGTTGTAAACAATGATGTACAACAAAATGTCCTCATGCCTCCCTCACCTCAGGAGTCAACATCAACCAAGTCAATATCTTACCAAGTTGGTCTATTGGCCCACTGTAGTTTAGCTGATTTACTCTGTGCTAATATCGGCGTCTCTAAGTCAGGCTGTGCACTGGCTGGATTTGGTGCTAGTTCTCATATCTGCTCAACTTGCATCTATTTTCCATGCATATTCATCTTCCTGGAGGCATATTTATCTCAAAATCAGATGGAGGAAACCCAGACTCTTTTAGCACACTAGCCTCTGCCTATGTGACTTCTCTTACATTTCTGATGAGCGAAAGCTAATATGTCCAAAGCACAAACCGTTGATGTGGGGAAATACATATTGCTCATGATCCGAGGTATTCTTGCAAAGTCTTGTAGCAAGAAAGGGATGGGGCAGGTGAAGCACTTAGAGGGATTCCCCTAATCTATTATGGTTTTCACCAAGCTTTTCTTCTTCAACAAATACTCAAGGCATATTACTCTTACAAGAGAATATGACTTGAAGTAGTGAATTCTAACTCAGCCTGGCTCATAAAACCTCTCATATTATCCCTCATTTTCTCTCTCTGTACTAGTCCTGAGGCTCAATAAGAAGGAGGCTTGGCCCTATGATAAAATGTCTAAATTACAACAGGGAAGGAACCCAGACATTTATTTCATGCATAAGAGCCTCTAAATAACCTCATATTGCACACTGGAATATAAAGATAAATAAACTTTGGCTTGGCTTGGTGGTTTATATCTGTAATCCTATATCTTAAGAATCTGAGGCAGGAAGACAGACATTTTGAGGCCTGTCTGGGCAGTGTAGCAGATTGGGCTACATAGTGAGGCCTTATTTCATAGAAACTAACCAACCAACCAATCAGCCAAACAACTAATCAATCAATCAGCCAATCAAATAGCTAGCCAGCCAGAAGAAAAAAACACAAAATGAGAAACAAATCTTTATTGCTTTAGTAGTCTCAGAATTTGTTCTTATGGGGAGCCCAGCATAACTCACTCTAAGACTGTTGCCACAGACAATTTTATCTGAGACTCAAATAAGTTTCCTAGATAAGGGGCTAACCCTAATAGTTTCATCAGGAATGCTGTATATCTTAATAGGAACGTATTGTGCAAAGGCTGGTTTTTATTATAGTAGAGTGGATGGGATTTAGTGGAGACACGAGAATCTTCACAGGTACTCTCAATTGTAAGAGAATAGTTACGCAAACTTTATATTTTAGTCTAATTACTCTAACAACATGAATAAATATTTATGGCAAAAGTGAAATCATACAAAAGGATTTAAATTAAAATATAAACCCTTGTCTTCTTACTAGCTTTAATTTGAAAGTGGTTTCCTATGTAAATATAACTGCATATGTACCCTTTATAATAGTTGTCATGATGTCAGTATGAATACAGATCTTCATATATTTAAGAATTAGGTGTTAGATGTGCACCTTTTCCATCCAGTGCTATACTACTATGGCCAGATGGTATTTTCACAATATCTATGGTGATGCTGTATGACAGTACCTATTGTGATGATCAGAATTTATGCTTCAAAGATTTTATGACTTACAGAAGATGCCAATTTTCCATCTAACCAAAAATATTGTGTTTGGTCTAAATGCAATGTTAAAACATTCATATTTACTAAGATTTGTTTCTGCTGGAGAATCCAATATGGAATTTAGGCATTGATGCTTTCTACGACAAAATAGCTGCACAGAGGGAGGGAGAGGAGGTGAAATTCTGCAGTTCTGTCAGCAGAAGAACAAGGTGAGCAGTCTGATTTTGTGTAAGTGCCTTGGGTCAGAGCTTATTTGTCTTCCGTTGTTGGAATTCTTTGTGCACCTTTACCTGGGCCTTGACAATGATTAGAAACGTGATAGTCCAGTTTCACGGGGCTGAAAAAGCACACTGTATGTATGAGCAGAGAGGCTGAGAGGTCACTTGTACCTCTGGCGACCAGATGGCTTTGAAAATTTCAGGCAGCTCAGTGGGTGGGGTCTGTTTGAAATCAAGGGCAGATTTGAAACCATATGGGACTGTTTTAGTCCAGAAAAGTTAAATTTTATAAAGATGAACAGCTAAAATAAACCTACTATCTTGGCCAGTGGCAATTCCCCAGTGCTTGGAATTGTGGGTTCTTGGCTTCTTGCTATAAAAATGTGAATCTGTCCTTTTCCCACCCCATCCTTTACCTCCTGTGACCCTCCATCAGTTTATTTCCTGCCTTATTTTGTCTGAATGGAGGCTTTATCATTTTGCTATTGAGGTGCAGGGACTATGACTGTCAGGTCTGTGGAAAGCTCTATGGAAAGGGTCACAATAGTCATTTTTTTTATGGACCCTCACATCAGCAAAGCTCTAAATCATACTCTTGTTCTAGTAGTCAAAGAAATCCACAAAAACAGATATTTAAAACATGGAAATGGAAAGTCAGTCAAAAACCTCTAAACAGAATTGTTTATTTTACTCTCACCTTTAATCACAAGTAGAATTATTCTTTATTTGCAAATACAGTGAATCTAAGCATTTAGCTGAGCATTTAGTGGAACATCTACCCAGTAAGCTTTGCTTATGTTGCAGACAGCTACCCTGAGGAGTGATTTGAATTTAAATGTGATTCCCTTATTAGTTTCTGCTAACTGCAAATATCCCAGGCACTTAATTAAGTGGCTGAGTAATGTACGAATGCTCACTTCTGGTCGTCATGTAGAACAAAGTGATATATTTATATTCCATGCACAATATGAAATTTAATGACACAAGCAAGAGTAATTTAGAAAACCTTTGTTTTTATTGTCCTTGTTTTTGCTTAAGTAATTTCTCCTCTTTGTCATAGTTTAGCCAGGACAGTGATATAAGACGTGGTCCAAAATGTTAGCTGCTGGCAGGTGACATTTCCTAATAAGCCAGAGATTCTTCTGTGCCACTAATGACTTACAACATTGGTGGGTTTTCATTAGCTATACTATTTTGGCTTTTGTTCATTACTGTATTTTTTAATTTACTAGCTGCGAACAATTACTCTATCTTTCTGGGTAACCACTGGAACAAAAAGGAAAATGTACGTGCTGCCAGAATTTGAAAGCATACATCAGGTTGCAAGGTAAACCAATAAAAATTTAGCCAACATTGCTTTTCTGAACAATTGTCTCCAGGAAGCCATAATCCTGTGGCTGTTTATTCATAAGTATTTCTAGTGAGCATTTTTATGTACTATTCATTTTCTAAAGTTAATATGATTTTTTAAATTCAGAAACCCTAAAATCCAGGAATTTGGGGGTTTGTTTACCATTCAGAGTGAGCTTTAAAGCCTTGCTATCCAGTTTCCTTGGCTTGCTTTTACACTCACATACCTTAAATTAAATGTTTATGTTTTGTCATTTGGAACAGAGATGTACATATGTTTTGTCATTGGACAGATGTTTGACTTGTCAGATGGTGCTTCGTCGTGCAAAACAGGATTTCATGTTCTCTCTATTCCAGTTCCATTGCTCCATGCGAGGAGCTAGGAGGCATCTTTAATTCTGTTCTGGAATCCTCACCTCAATTAGTCGCCTCTCTTTATTTAGACAGATTCATTTGTTTCCTAATGGACTTAGGTGGGTGGTGAATTGGGTCAGAATTACAAGGTATTACTTCTTGTTCTTGTTGTTCTTCTTTTTTTAAATGTCCTACAATATGCAGTTTCTTCCATTCCAGGATACAATGTTTACATACAGTTACAACTCTTTGAAGGCATGGTTTTGCTTGATCCATTGCGTGTAGTGCCTAAGACTTTTCACTTTAGCAGGGAGAACTGCTGGCGTGGAAGCCCACCTCAGTGCTATCCTAGAGTAGTACAGGCTGAATGTGGGCCAGTCAGAAAGGAACAAAGTCCTTAAACATAGAAGAGCAGTGAGCGAGTGTGCTTTCAAACCCTTGGTTCTCAATGCTACAGACATACGGGATCTGTGGTCTCATCTTGCAGTAAGGTATTACTTCTTGGCAGAAGTATTTTCTATCCAGAATTGTGTGCTACGAGACCGGTGAATTATGTATTCTTGCTTTTACATACCCGAATAAGCCCTTTGCCATTAGCATCAGTCAGCCACACTGGATCCAGTTGCACTTAACCAAGACAGAATGATGTCATGCTGCTGGAAGGGTATTGCTCCTCAGTTCCTGTCAGAAAAACCCCACTGCTCAGTAAATTCTTGGCAAGGCTGTTCTTTGGTGCTTCAATAATCACGAACTGCTGTTCTGTGCGAAGCAATTCTTGTGCTCTGCAAAATTCATAGCACTGTTTGAAAATATCTCAGTTTTATTTTTACTCCTCTTCTAGTGCACACTAAATTCTATCTAGATGTGCTGATAAGTCCTTGAGCAAGGTAATGAGGAAACCCTGGGAATGTAGCAAGAGTACCTGTTCCTGCTCTGAGCTCCTTATTTCTGGGCATTTGCATTTGATGGGTTTATTCTGAGGCTGACTCTGAAGTCATGAGTCTTCCGTCTCAGCCCCTTCAGCCACTGTGACCTCACCATATGCCCTGGACTGGAGAGAAGCCCAGGTTGGCTGCCTATTTTCAGAGTCCACATATGTTGAGGGGAGGGACACCCCAGAAGGCAGCTGATGCTGTTCTTCTAGTCAGAAATCACTTCAGAGGTAAGAAAGGTACTTTCTTTTGCCTACTTTTTTTTAATGCACCCCGAGTGACTCGTGTCAGTGATGGTAATATACCTTCAGCCTCCAGCTACAGAGATAGGCTGATGGAGCTAACCCATCTTGGCAAAACAATCTCCTTCTTTCTCCTCTCTTCTCTTCACTTTTCCATTGTTTGCAGCTAATCAACAATGACAAGCCCCCTTTGACTGTACACTTCTGTGGTGAGGCTTCCAGCTTCTAGGCATCAAGATTAGTGAGGTTCTCTTCCGGGTGGGCCAGTTTGTTTCTCAGTGACATAAGAGCATTGCCTGGGGGGGTCCACTCAGGGATCCCTGTCAGTCCAAATATGATTTTGCTTTCTTTACAGATTTTCTAACTACTACAAGCTAAAGAGTCTGGAAAATATACATTTCCTCTATGTAATCACACTGAATTATTTTTTATTTGAGAATATCATGCCAAGAGGCTACTGAGGTTAGAAAGACACATAAATGTTTAGTCCATACATAGATATGACATTTATATCCTCTCTAAAGTCCCTTTCTATCACCTAGCTTTTGTAAACAAGGGACTCATGTCAATCAAAGGCAATGAATTTCATTTTTTAGCTAATGCTTTTATGTAGAAAGACCATATTCCTGCATGTGTACGCATGTGCATGTGTGCGCATGCATGCACGTGCACACACGCACACACACACATACACACACACACACACACACACACACACACACACACACACACACACACACACACACACTTTCACAGACTAAGCCTAAGACCTTGCCAGTACCTCATTCCTCTTCTTTCCTGGAGTTGGTGACTTGATCACAAATTTAGGATGTGGTGCTTTGATTCATATTGAAGAGACAATTTCAATGCCAATCAATTGGCTGTTTTTATTCTGTTCTGATACCCAGTCTGATTATTCTCCACACCTGATCTGGTGTCTGCTTATTTAACTAGCATGTGTACACGGGGCATGTGCACACTCAAAGACAGTATCCACTGATACTAAGGTGTCATTGTAGTCAGAAGAATCTCATCTTTCCCTGACTGCACAGTGTAATCAACAGCTAGTTTTACTCCTTCCTGAGTCTTAGTTGCTTATCTAGAAGACATGAAGATGATAAGACCACTAATTTTAGAAGAGTTTCTTAAGGAATACTGGGGTTCAATAGAAAAAATATTTGAAATTATCTTGCATACAGAGGACAGGTAATGAATATTACTGTTTTTTACTGTTGTTTCTCATTCTGTGTTCAAGTAGAAGCCAAAAGTTTGTGTGTAATGAAGCAAGGCCTAACTCTCCTATGATATGCCTAGATATTCTTCAGATTGGTATCAGCCAAGAACTAGAATATCTAGACATCATTTTTCATAGTTAAGACTGTACAGCCTAAGTAGCCTAACATCCAGATATTTTTCTCTCTCTTGCCCACCTACTTATCCTGAAAGAACTTCCAATCAATAATGAAGAGGCAAGGACAGAAACTATTATTGTTTGTTCTTCATGAATCTACATTTTAAAGAAATACCTCTTTTTTCATCATGTCTTCCTTTTTTATTAATATCATTGTAGTAATTGCTAGAAAATATTTTAGGAAGAATCTACTTATTTTCTATTTTTGATATGACTTTCCTGACAATATCTATTTCTTTTTATTATCTGGTATTATTCTTCTATGACTACTGCCATAGCAGTATATTCTCTTTTGAAAGTTCACTTTTTTTTTCGTGCTGATCCTGGGGCTGAAATTAGGGCCTGAGTTCTATTCCTGAGATATTGTGTTCAAGGCTAGTGATCTACCACTAGCTTAGCTTCACCCAGTGCAACTGGGATTCTCAGATCTCTTCAGCCTTAGTAGCTAGGATTACAGGTGTAAGCCACTACTCACCAGGCTGACCAGGATTCTTCAATCTTCTCCTCCAAAAGGAGGAATATAATGAATTCTTCATTCTTCTCCTCCAAGAAAAGGAATATAATGAAAATTTATCTAAATTGACTTTGTTCATTGATGAAAAGACTATAACAATTTTATCTTACACTTAAACTTTGTGTCTCCAGAACCTGAGATTTAGAGAAGTTGTTTTGTAAAATTGATGTTCAAAAAAGTAAAATAATCTTATGGTTTTCAAGACTCATTTGACATAAGAAAGCACTTATCTTCACTATTATAAACTTCCATTCATTGGAGAGGGAAGATTTGTTAAAATGATGCTTTACCTGCCAGGTCAATTGCACTCTGAATATGTTATAGAAGTTTCACTGCTAATACCTTCCTTTTCTGTCACCAAGACATGATAAATGCCTGGGCATCATGAAAGGAGGGAGGATTTATCTTGGCTCACAACTTCAGAGGTTCTAGTCTACAGTTAGCTATCTCCATTGCTGTGGATCTATAGTCAGACAAAATGATATGGAGCTCAGTTTGTGATTGGGAACACTTTTCACTTCATGACTGTCAGTAAACTGGGGAAGAGGAGAGGAACGGAAAGGAGAAGAGGAGTAGAAGAGGGAGAGAAAAGAGGAGATGAATGAGGAAGAGAGAGAAAAGAGAAGAGAAGAGAAGAGAAGAGAAGAGAAGAGAAGAGAAGAGAAGAGAAGAGAAGAGAAGAGAAGAGAAGAGAAGAGAAGAAACAAACATGAGGGGAGAGAAGAGAGGAATCTAAAGATAAGATATTCTCTTCAAATATGATCCCTGTGTTTGACTTTTTTCCAGCTAAGTCTCTCCTTATAGTCAGTTGGGATCTGAGCTCATCATTAGCCCTTTCATGAGTAAATCATCTGTCAATAACTCCAACAGCTGGTGAGCTGTAAGCCATTTTGAGGAACTTTTTAAATCCAAACCATAATCTATAGTAATCACAACTTAGCTAAAGGGATAAAACATCTAGTCAACCCTAGCTGTTTTCTCTTCCCACCCTGCAACACCCTCCCTCCCTCCTTCCATCCCTCCCTCCCTCCCTCCCTCCCTCCCTCCCTCCCTCCGTCCCTTCCTTCCTTCCTTCCTTCCTTCCTTCCTTCCTTCCTTCCTTCCTTCCTTCCTTCCTTCCTTCCTTCCTTCCTTCCTTCGTTTTTTCTCTCTTTCTTCTCTCTCTGTCTCTAGCTCTTTCTCTCTCTCCTTCACCTCTGTCTCTGACTCTGTTTCTCTTTCTCTCTCTCTCTATGGTAGTACTGTGGGCTGTAACTTAGAATTGTGAACATGCTAAGCAGGGGCTAAGACAGATGAGCATGATTGAACTTGCTAATACCTTTTCAGAAATACAGTATTAGCAAAACAGCATGACTCTGATGTATAATTTTATTTGAAGTTATAGGAAGATCTTCATATGTTATAGTGAAATAAGATGTGCCCCAAGATATAGCAAAGATAGAAAAAATATTTAGATAATTTATGGCTCCCCTTGTCAAGAACAGATCCAATTCAAGTTGTAAATTTATTCCAGTTCTAAAGTAGTCTTTCTGATTTTCAAGAAGACAGAAGTTAGAGCTCATTACTTCTTGTAATCTTCTTTCTGTTTAAAATATATATTTTTATTGTAAATATGTTGTACAAAGAGGTTACAGTTACATGAGTAAGGTAAAGAGTACATTTCCTATTGAGCATTGTTATCCCATCCTTCTTCTTTCAATAAGAAGAAGGATATGGCCAGTCAATTGGTCCACTTATATATTTTACCTAATATAATTTCTTTATAAGAATGAGTTGATGAACTACAGATTATCAGATGGATGCTATGGAAATATCCTAGCTCTTGACTAGGTCAAAGTATTACCCTTCTTGTACTTATAGTGGAATTTCTGGTTTAATGCAGTGATCTCCTTCTCCTTCTTTAACCACCACCACCTCCTCCTCCTCCTCCTCCTCCTCCTCCTCCTCCTCCTCCTCCTCCTCCTCCTCCTCCTCCTCCTCCTCCTCCTCCTCCTCCTCCTCCTCCTCCTCCTCCTCCTCCCCCCCTCCCCCTCCCCCTCCCCCTCCCCCTCCCCCTCCTCCCCCTCCTCCCCCTCCTCCCCCTCTTCCTCCTCTTTGGGGCTTAGGCATCTGTGAGCTTTTTGCTCAAGTTTAGTGTTCTACCACTTGAGCAACAGATCCACTTCTGGCATTTTTAAGGTCATTCCCTGAAGATTAGAGTCTGGCAGACTTTCCTGCCCAGGATGGCTCTGAACTACAATCCTCAGATCTCAGCCTCCAGAGTAGTTAGGATTAGAAGAGTGAGCCACCAGCTTCAGACTTTCTGTTGTAAATTGCTCAGCTACCTAATTTGTGGGGTTTGTTTCAGTAATTTATGTTTCGAAGTAGCATTTCAACTGACTTTGATGAACAGGCACATTTTACTCATTTTCTGCTTTTGTAAGTATTTCGTCTTTACTCTGCAGCCTGGAATCAGCAAGGGATGCTTCCCACCTCTTTTGTCAGTGTCTTTCTCTCCCCTGTAACCAATGTACCCAGACGACAAGGATATAGAAACAAGTGCATTATCTCTTTACCCTTAAAGAGCTTATATTTATCTCTTACAATAAACACTGTCAACTCCAGGAACAATTTCCATTTTATTCTCCTGATTAAAACTTTAGTCTATACCAAGGTAACAAATGAAATGAAGTGCAGCTCTGTGTGTATGTGTGTGCATGTGTGCACATGTGTGTGTGTGTGTGTGTGTGTGTGTGTGTGTGTGTGTGTGTGTGTGTGTGTGTGTGTGTGGTTTGTGTGTGTGTCCTAGATCCAGGACTTGAATTTAAAGCCTGCGACCTGTCCCTGAGCTTTTTAGCTCAAGGCTCATACTCTTCCCCTGGAGCCACAAATACACTTGCAGCTTTATATTTTTTATTTTTTTATTTATGGTGGTTAATTGGAGTCTCACTGACTTTCTGATTCCAGGCTGGCTTCAAACCATGGTCCTCAGATCTGTCCCTTGAGAAGTTAGGATTACAGGTGTGAGCCACTGGCCCCCAGTTTGAGATAGAATTTTTATTTCAATCAGTTCATATCACATCTGATTTTTGTTGCCAAAAAACAAAGCACAAAGAAAAATCTCTACTGAATCTTTTCTATATGAACTTTTCTAGTCCTTTAATAATCTTTCTGGTACTCTCAATGACCTGTTCCATATGCTACAGATGATTAAGGCTGATACACCTATTATGTTTGCATATTGATGATGTCTTAACCAAATTAATAGTCAGCACACAGTGAAACAATGAGAGTAAAGCTAGTATATTAGTTTCAACTCAGAACTATCATTTTTACTTTCTACCTAAATATTATGTATATTTTCCCCAATGTGTTTCCAAGTGGTCCAGTTCACAAACTTCAGAGAACCTCAAACACAAAATGCAGATTAAACATCAATAGCAATAATAATTAAGAGCATGTTATTTTATAGTAATATCTACAAATTAGTCATAATGCTCATTCTGAGATTGGGGAAATCAATTATCAGAGAGTATCATTTATTTATTGACATGGCTAATAATTGCAGATGGAGAACTGGAATTCTCAAGAATTCTACAATCTTTGTCAAATCATCATGTCACAGAAGTAATAGTTATGACAAGCATCTCCACTTAGAGTCCTAAAATTTGAGCTTTTATAGTTAGAATAACTTTCATAATTATTAATTTAAAAAAATCTCTTAGGATCCCCAAGATTTATGCATATATACACAAATATATATACATATATGTATATATACTCATGCATACACAAATGTATATGTACGTATATATATATATATATATATTAAGTGAAGTAATGATTTCATAAAAATTAATCTTGTAATGAAAAAGTGGTAGCTAATTTTCATCTTATCTTTATTATTCTTTATCACTTATTCATTCTTCCATTAAAAATATTTACCAAATTTTCACTATGCATAATTAACTAATTATACAATTAAGCTGATAAGGTTACCTTTGCATGGGAAATAGAAGAACCAACTTTTACTACACTCTGGCTGTAATTAATCATGCTGAAATTATTTAGGACTTACTAAACTTCCAGGTGGTGCTTAGATTAAATAAACATTTCTTTCCATTCCAGATCTCATCTCGCCCACCTTGCTAACTTTTCACATAGTGAATAGATGTCTAAATACGTTTTCATTTGATTTTTAAATGGGGAGAACTAGCTACTGAATACTCCTTTTGAAACTTTCAGAAAATACATGCAGATCTATCTTCTTTTGTTAAGAGCAAACCTGTCTGCAAAAAGAAGACAAGTTAAATTACATGTTTTACTGACTTCTTTTCTAGCCCATGTATTAAACTGCTGTTTGTATAAGTGATACACATACTTGAAGCCCAAGAGACAATCTCATATAGATGCCTGTATGATAATTAAGAAATTAAACTTATGATCTGCTCACACATTCCCCTCAGTCTCTCTCTCTCCTCTTACTCTCTCACTCTCTCTCTCTCTCACATATTCTTCTCTCTCCCTTGTTTCTTCACAACATCCTCAACTTCCACCATTCTACAAAACACTTTGCAACATAAATCTTAAAGTTTGCTGAAGCTAACATTGCATAGATTTTGCTGGAAAAGTTTTGTGCATGGCTATACCTTTCTTTATAACCAATCAAAAACAATAAATATTTTTACACTTCCTAAGTCTTCATGAAGAAAGTTCTAAACCTATTGCTTGGTAAAAACCAGTGCTTTTTACCAGTATATTCTGTCTGTCTGTCTGTCTTTCTTTTTAATCTTCCCTCCTTACTTTCTATTTTTTAATAAATATTTTTATTGTAAAAATACTGTACAGAGGGATTACGCTTACATGAATACCATAATGAGTACATTTACTATTGAACATTGTTACCTCATCCTTTGTTTTCCCCTACCATCCTTTCCCTTCCCACCTACCCAACTCCTCCCTCCCCTGCCCCAGAAGTTGTAAAGCTCATTTTCAACATAGTGTCTTGTACATCTTATTGTTACAATGGGTCGACCTGTATCCTTGTTTCAGCATTTTGCTATTTCCCTTCCCCTCCCCAAATTAGAAAAATGTATATACAAGATGCTGGGTGCCAGAGTCAAATACAGTGAAAACAGGGGTTATACCATGGGGGAAGAACATACAAAAGAAACAAAAAATCACATAGTACATTATAAATACATTAAAAACAACAGCAAGAAAGAAAAAAAAACACTGTGTCCCTATCTTGGGGTTCATTTCACTTGGCATCATCTTTTTAAAAAATTCATTTTTATTGTAAAAATGTGGTACAGAGGAGTTACAGTTACATGAACAAGGTAATGAGTACATTTCCTATCAAGCATTGTTACCTCCTCCTTTGTTTTTCCCCTACCCTCCCTTCCCTCCCATCTCCACAACTACTTTCCAACCTCCCCTCCTTTCCCCTTTCTCCAGACCTAAATTGTAAAGTTTGTTATTCAACATAGTGTCTTGTATCTAATTGTTACAATGAGTCTACCTGTATTCCTATTTAAGCATTTTGTTTTTATCCCTTCCCCAAGCTACAGAAGTGTATATACAAGATGCAGGGCATCGACATCAAATACAGTGAAACAGAGGTTATACAGTAGGGGAAGAACATACTAAAAAAAAAATCACATGGTACATTATAAATACTTTAGGAACAGTAGCGAGAAAGAAAAAAGCATTTGTGCCTATCTTGGGGTTCATTTCACTTAACATCATATTATCTGGTCATATGTACATAGCTTTTGACCTTTTTTGCTTGTTACAGACATATACTAGTTATTGTAAATAAGGGAAACCATGGGACCTATGTTTCTTTGGGCCTACTTTCTAATCACTCAGAATTTGCTTCAACTTTACATCTACATTTTCAAGTATACAATTAAAGGAACAGTTTCCATAATTACATAAAAACATGCAAAATTTTTTAAAACCTACCAAGAAGCAAAGCAAAAGATTTAAAAATATTCATAGTCAAAGACTTTTCAGATTGATAAATCTTTCAGAAATACCTCCCAAACTATAATTCTAAATTCTACTTGTTAAAGAATTTACAACCACAGTTTTATTTGTCTAAAAACAGCCAGAAGACTGAAACGTAAGTTTTTACCCTTCATGATTCAAACATCACAGAGGTATCAGTTAAGATTTTCTTTCAAAAGATGGGGTATTTTCTTCTTTACAATAGTATGTTTATTTGATATGGGTTTCCTGTTTAATTCATAGCTGACACGTAACCATATCGCGTTTGTGTAGCTAGTCTACTTGCTTCCTGATCTTTTGAACTTGGAAGTAGTTATGAAAGGCTTCCTTTTCTTTAGGCTTTAGAAATAAGTTTAGTCTAACTTTTTACAAGCCCTAGAGACAAAGAAGCCATTTGCTCATATTATTTTACAGTGATTGTTTTCCATAATTAAATTCATGTTTTTCTTCTCCTGTGGTGAGATTTTATAAAATAAGAGGCTGCCTCTATAAATATTTATCACTTTCACTTCATGTTAGCAAACATGAACTTACACATTTAAATATGTTTCACTCTGTTTTTCCTCTTGCATTATCTGATCTTGTGCACTTTCACACACTACTTTACATATTCAATAGATTAAAAATTGAATCTAATGTCTAAATATACATTGTTCTACCTACCCAGATCCATACACACCTACTGTCTAGCAACAAATATTTTAGATTGCCTTTCTCAAGGCATCCGATACCTGCAGCTTTGTCTCGTTTGGCAGGTCCTCTGTTCATCTAAACCCCTCCAAGCCAGTACTCTGAGATACATCCTTACTGCTCTACTTCTCATGGTTTCTGCTTCTCCCTTGAAGGCCTTTGCAAGTAAAACTCTAAAGCACAGATTTTGGATCTTTTGTATATTTAATTTAGCTACTTCAGTTAGATAGTATGACTCTAATGGCCAAGAAAAGCTTTAATAGGCTCTTAATCAGAGCAAGAAGTATAATGGAATGCAAATATGATTATATGGTTGTTAAAATTAAAAATAATTGCTCATGTTAGCAAATAAATGATTTTATTTGGTTTTACATCCTAAAGATTATTTCCTCCCTTCAGATGGGATAGTAATGATACTTTGATGAAGATCAAATTGCAAGTCAGCATATAGTCATGATTCTTAGTTATAGGAAGTTATATATTTTAAGATCAAAAGCATAATATCCTTCTCCACTCACCACACTTCAAAATGCAATTGACACGATGACACAAAAGGAAAGAGAAAAATGAACGCACAAAAAATAACCCAAACCATGTATAGTTATCAAATACTGAATTTAATCTGATAGCTTCTGTCCTCTTAAAATTGATGTGCTGAAAACTAATCTCTAACCTAGTATCAAGAAGGTGATTAGGTTAAGTAGGATCTGCTATACATCCAGTACAACAGCATGCTTCCTCCACACCAGCTGCGACTCAATCAGTCCCAGGATGGTACAGACTGCTTCTTTTTAGGGGGTAAATCTTGGTAGTGTCCATATGGTACTAATTCTATAAGAGCAAAGAAGAGCTTAAAAGGCATGTCGTTTCTATCTATATTTCCCAGAATGCCCTGAGAGAACCACTGATGGGAGATAGCCATCAATGCTTGGTGTAAGACTGCCCAGTGGAGCTGTGGGAGCAAAGCTACCTCTTGAGATGTGAGATTAATAAAGCCACTAGTACACAACTCCAGTCAGGGAAACTTTGGGGCAGGGATCCTCAGAGATTTAATGACCTGCCTGAATTGAATGGATAGGAAATCAATTCAAGCAAGAGTATTCTCCTTCATATCTAATGTTGTGTGCACTGATAGGTTTTGAATTTGGAACAAGATATCACTTTGTTCCTCTCTGTGTCTTCTCTTTCAGAAGGGAAATTCAAGCCTATGTCTATTCCAGAATTGCATTTGTTCATTTTTTATTATCATCTTTTTTATTGTCAAGGTGATACAGAGGGGTTACAGTAGTATAAGTAAGGTAATAAGTACATTTCTTGTCAAACTTGTTACCCCTTCCCTCATTTTTCTCCTACTTTCCCTCTACCCTGCCCCACCAAGTTGTACAGATCATTTCTCTGTTGTCACAGAATTATTATTATTATTATTATTATTATTATTATTATTATTATTATTATTATTATTATTTTGTTGGTTGTGGGGCTTGAACTGTGGGTCTGGGCGCTGTCCCTCAGCTCTTCAGCTCAAGGCTAGTGCTGTACAACTTGAGCCACAGCTCAACTTCCGGTTTTCTGAGTGGTTTACTGGAGATAAGAGTTTCATAGACTTTTTCTGCCCAGGCTGGCTTTGAAGCATGATCCTCAGATCTGGGCCTCCTGAGTATCTAGGATTACAGGCATGAGCCACCAGTGCCTGGCAGAATTACATTTTTGAAACACATCATTTCCCCCAACAATCTGAAAGCTGGATTGTAATTTGCTTCAGGATGAATCTTACCTTAATTTCCACCCATATCTGATTTAGATGACATTTATATGAGACATTCAGTTTCAGTTTTTGAGTTTATGCTGAAGTGAGTTAAAACTTTTGTGGTAAAAGGATTAAATGAATACATTTTGTATGTGATATAAAATGGACTTAGGGAAGCCAAGGGTGAAAAACTGTGGTATGAATATTATGGACCTTCCACAAAGCTTACGTTGAAAGCTAATGTCTAATTCAGTATCATTGAGAAGTGAGTCTTTTGAGAGTTGGTTGGGGTATTAGCACCTCAAAACAGACTCTTGGGAATTTTATTTGCCTCTACTATCATGTAATGACACTTAGAGAATTCCAGTTAGGAACAGATCATTGCCAGACACCAAGTCTACTGCCACATTGAATTTGGGCATGCCAGCATCCAGAGCTGTGAACAATAAGTATTGTTTAGAAATTTCCCAGTTTAAGGGTTTTTAAGTAGCTCTAGTAATACAGCAATATCATATTTAATTAGTGGAAAATAAAAGTATTTAATTATACTTTCAGTAGAACCTTCTAACTAAACCATTGCAGCATACACCTCATTATATTTCAATGGTTTCTCTGATATAAATTAAATTATAGATAGAAGTTTTATATATCCATGTTTGCAGGTATAAATCATATGCTATTTATTATTTATTCATATGTATTTATTTTTCATGTATAAAGTAACTGTAATCTAATCTTAATAGATGAATAAATTACCATTCTTTCATTTAAAAGATTAACTATATACAAATTACATAGTTATATATAAATAGTATAATATATTCTGAGAATCTTCTTGGATTCAGCAAGCAGAAGTCTGACAGTAGATGACAAGATCTGGGTTGATTTATAAGTACATGCATTTATTATTTCCTCTATCCTAGTTCATGCATTCTTTAGTTGTGCTCTGTACCTTGAGTTATTACTTTATTGATGATACCACAAAACATTGCATTTGAGGTGTTAAAGAGGATTAGCAAGGAAGATGAGCAGGACTGAATAACGCATTTATTTATTCAAATTATTTTTATTGGTACATATACAGAGACTTCCTGGCAAGATCTCAGACTTGTTCATTGAATAGGTTCTCATGTCAGTCTTTAAATATATTTCCTCATTTTTGAAATAAAGATAGGGAAAATTAAATGAGATGATGAACATTAAACCATTTTAAAATATGGAATCAAGTGAATGTTCAAAAATTCTAAAAATTACTAGCTCTAGTTATTGTAACTCAAATATATATGCATATGTATATATAATGCTATTTTAAATCAAGGGCTTAAAATGAACTCATCATTGGAAAGATAAATTTAATAAAGTGAAGAATTACACAAAATATTGAATTTTTTAAAGCATGTATTTATAACAAAGTCAATGTAGCTCAAGTTGGTTTAACATTTGATACCAAAAAAGTGTAAGTTAATATGGTTTTCAATATCATTATACTGATTAAAAATACTGTGTTTCAAAGAGAGGTTATTAAAGATTATTTGGTTCTTGTTACAGAGAATAGGATTTATATGGCCAATAAGAGATGTATCTTGTTCATCTTAGCATGCATCATCATCATTATCCATGTTTTAAGACACAGTGATTGTTCTTTTACATTAAAAGGACAGATTATTTATATAGAGGGCATCATATGAGCCATATCAAGTTTTCAGAAAGTCTTCAGTCATGATATAGTTCTCTATTAGAATAGGAGCCTAAACTCAAGGCCTTATACTCTCACTTGTCTTTTATGCTCAAGGCTGGTGCTCAACCATGTGAGCCACATCTCCACTTTTGACATTTTTTTCTGCTCAATTGGAGATAAGAAATTCTTGGTTTTGTGGGCTAGGTTCATGTCTAGCTTCCATCCTCACATTTTAGCCACCTGAATAGCTAGGATTTCAGGCATGAGACATTGGATCAGGTAAGATACAATTATTCTTCTCTTCCTCCTTCTCCTTTCCCTCCTCCTCCTCCTTCTTCTTCTTCCTCTTCTTCCTCCTCCTCCTCTTCTTCCTACTCTTCCTCTTCTTCTTCTTCCTCCTCCTCCACTTCTTCCTCTTCTTCCTCCTCCTCTTCTTCCTCTTCTTCTTCCTCCTCCTCCTCCTCTTCCACCTCTTCTTTTTCTTATTCTTATACTTATTGTCAGTCATGGAGCTTGAACTAAGCCTAGGCACTGTGCCTGATATTTCTCAAGGCTAGTACTCTATCACTTTGGTCCACAGCTCCACTTCCAGTGTTTAGGTAGCTAATTGGAGATAAGAGTCTCATAGACTTTCCTGCCATGGCTTATGTTGAACTGTGATCCTCAGATCTTAGCCTCCTGAGTACTTAGGACGACAGGAATAAGCCAAGAGAGCCTGGATCAATTCTAATTATTTTTAAAATAAATTCAGTTCTGATATTTTGAGTTTTCCATATTATTCCAAATAAATAAATTTCTGAATAAGTAAATAAAATTTTGGACTTTCAGCTACAGAATTAAAAGTTTGTATTTTACTATTTCCAAAGTTCCTTAGTTAAAATGCTTAAAAATGGAATCAATTGTTCCAAACACTTTTTGTAGTAAGTAGAGTAAGAAAACTATGCAAGATCAAAAAGCAAAGGTAATAAACCCTAAATCTTCCCAGGAGTGTAAAATGTAAATAACATATTATCAAGAATAATATAGAATATAAGTTAAGATAATAGCTACTATACATACTTTTAAGTCAATGATCTGAAAAAAGTACAAATATTATAGCTATTGAATGGAAGTTAATTTGGTGGCAAAAATAGGTGGAAATAGTACTTTCAATACACCTCAAGTTAAATCTATCATGTGGAAAGTTTGATATCATTTATTTTAAATAGGATATTTTATGTTTTTGATTTCATTTTTCAATAGCAAACACAACTGAAAGGAAAAACTGAATAGCTTTTACATACAATAAAGGAAGAGAAGTTATTACAAAAAGTTAGATGGCTGCTGATGTTGTACAAGAGTTTATGGAACTTTTCTCCAGACATCAAGCTGCTTCAGTTTTGGAAACACAGGGCTATTAATCACAGGAGCATGTCTGTTTGTTTTCTGTTGACAGAAAGTTTTTCTTACTTTTAACTATGAAAATATTCAAGCAAACAAATGTCCAGAGAATAGTATAATGAGTCCTTATTTATGCAGTTTAATTTTATAATGATTTGATAAACCACAAAGGCATTCTGGTATCATGTTAACCCTTAAATCCACAAACTCACTGTGTGAATCTGAATTTTATATTGTGTCCAAATGCAGTGAACTAACAAAGGCAAGCTAACCACATCTGCATTCAGTATTTTATGGAGAGTGCTTTCATGTTACTGGAAATATTTTCTACCTCATTGTCCTGGAAACTGATACTTATTGACAGTGGTTAGTATCTGTCTTAATCACATGTGAAAATTATTGCCACATGATTTTGTTAGAAAATGGCCAGGAGATTAGTAAAGAACACTCTTGGTGTGTCTATTGGGATGCATTCTGAGATAATTAGATCAGGAATGCTCTGTACTAAACAGTAGTTTAATCAATTAATGAATCCCAAATTTGGCTGGCACTAGGGTCTCACATTTGTAATGCTGTCTACTCAGGTGGCTGCGACTCAGAGAATTGGGTTTGAAGATACTCCAGCCAAAAATGTCAGTGAGGCTCTGTCTCTAAAATGATAAGCAAAAAGAATCAGTGCTGGAGTCATGGCTGTATTGATAAGCACCACTCATGTAAGCAGTCCAAATGAGTGTGACATCTTGAGTTGAAACCTTAATACTACCCCTCCCCAAATTGAATAGATTATTGAGAAGTTATACTATTTCTTACCTGATTGAAGGAGATAGGTAATTGTGAGCATGTTCTATGGGACATGCCAGTCTACTTCCTGTATTCCCTGGGATGATAAGTCTCAATTTCATGTTCCCACTATGAGTCTAGAAACAAGAATGTCCAGGCACAGGAGACCTCCCTCTGTGACTACAAGCTAAAATAAGCCCTTTTTCCTACAGTTGTTTGGTTTATTGGTTTTGTCACATGATGTAAGGGTATCTGATAAACTTCCCATCTCATTATCTGTCAAGAAGAAAAACCAAGTAAAATAAAATACCCAATAAAAATACCTATTAAGTATAACTTAGAAGATTAAAACATACAGGTAATACAAATGAATTCTATTTTTGTGATGATGAATTATTATAGGTTTACTTTTCCTATTCTCCAACTAAATGCAACTAAAATATTTTAGTACCTATGTATATGTTTGTATTTGTAATATACACATTATATTATATAATATACATATTTTACCTATATGTGTATCCTATTTATGCATAGATAAATGTTAGGTATGTGCACAAAGGTACATGATATGAATATATAACTGAAATTTGGAGAGAGAAGAGAAAGAAGACAGGCTGGGGAACTTCAAACTTATTGTGACAATTGTTAAATATTTCTCTGCTTCGTATATTCCTGATGAAGAAGAGAGAAGTTGAAAAATTAGAAAAACAATGTGTTTAGACAATAATGATAACAATGCTTGCTTAACGATGTACACTTGTCTTTACATTTTGATTATTGAAAATAAAGCTGCTATTAACATAAGCATAATATCTGTTTGAATCGTTGCTTTCATCTTTCATTTGTTGGGGCATATATAATGTATATATGTATATATCTATACATACATTATATATAAAATACAACATAATTGAAATACTGAGTTAGATCAGAGTAATTCTCTGTTTTATTGTTTGAAGAATTAATAAACTTATTTCTGAAGGAGCTGCACAATTTTGCATACCAAAAGGCAATGAATAAGGATTATAGTTTCTTAATATCTTGAACAGTTCTTAGTTATCTTGATTAATTTATTTATATATTTTGTTAATTTATTTTGACAATAGGTATGAAATAATATTTAGCAAAAAACGAACTTTACAACTTTGACGAGGGTGGGGGAGTGGGGGTTGCGGGAAAGGGTGGGTAGGAGATGGGAAGGGATGAGAAGGCGAAACAAAGGAGGCAACAATGCTTGATAAGTAATGTACTCATTACCTTGACCTTGCCCATGTAATTGTAACCCCTCTGTACAGTATTTTCACAATAAAAAGAAAATAAAAAATAAATACCTAATTATATTAAGTATAATATTTATATTCTATATTGTGTATAAATATATTTATATTCTATATAAATATATAATATTTATATTATATCTAATTATATATAACATTATATATAATTATACATAATATTTATATTAGGTATGAAATACCTAAACAATTAGGTATGAAATAATATTTTCTTGTAGTTTGATTCGCAGATCCCTAATGACTAATGATATGCACTATGTTTTTATGAGTGTATTTGTCTTTCTTCTTTGGAAAAAAAATCTTGAATCTTTTGTTATTTTAATCAAGTTACCTGCTTGTGTTCTTACTGAGTTCCATATATATATGATTAATTTATCATCAGATAGTTATAACATTTTTATTTTCTATCATTTCTTCTATAACTTAATGCTTCAATTATTTTCTTGATAGCTAATGTATTTGAATTTTGCCACCTAGCCAATATCTAAAATATCTAAAATATTTGAATTTTGATAAATTGTTTTTTAAATATATTTAATGTCATTTCCAGTAAGTCATTGCCAAATTCAGTATCATGAATTTCACTTACTTTTTTTTTTACTTCTAACAGTTTTGTGGTATAGTGCCTTCATTTGGATCTTTGATATCCTTTGAGATAAGACGTTTGCATGTTTTATTAGAGAAATGACCAACTTTCTTACTTTATTTGTGGATATCCAGATTCTCCAAAAACATTTTTGAGGAGAAGTTAATACATGTACACAGTGTATAATGACACTCAAGATAGTTAACGTTTTCATGTCAAATTTTAAAGAAATTTAATTAGCAAATAACAGTTGTTCCTATTTTCAATATAGACTGATCAACTTTTGGTAACTAATATTTCTATCTCTTTATCATTACCTTGTGATAAATGTTTCTAGCTCCTTCTCATTATTTGTAAAATATATAATAGATTATTGTAAACTTTAATGACTCTACTGTGCTTTTACCAGCTTGTTTCTTTTTTTATTTTTGGGTCCAGTTGTGGGGCCTGAACTCTGGGCCTGGGCGCTGTCCCTCAGCTCTTCAGCTCAAGGCTAGCGCTCTACCACTTGAGCCACAGCGCCACTTCCGGCTTTTTTCTTATGTGGTGCTGAGGAATCAAACCCAGGGCCTCAGGCATGCAAGGCAAGCGCTCTACCACTGAGCCACCTTCCCAGCCCCAGCTTGTTTCTTTGGTCCTCCCTCCTCCCCTGCCTCCAGTATCACTATGTACTCTCTGATCACACATGAGAAAGAAAATGTGCCATTTTTCTTTCTGTGTCTGACTTATTCCATATTGCGTAATGTTTCTGTTTCATCCATTCCTGCAAATAAGATAGCACATTTTATGGGTGAATAACATTCCATTTTGTTTACTATGTTTTCCTTACCCTTTAGTGCATCAATTTATACTTTCAGATATTTCATTTAACCTGATGCATTTTGAGCTGCTTATTGAATACTGTGAGAGATAAGGAATAGATTTTAATCATTGTATGTAAATATCTAATTTCCTTAGTATCTTTTATTGAAGAAACTCATTTTTATAATTTACATTTTTGGTATCTTTGTTGGTAATCAGTTAGCTATTCATAAATGAGACACTTTTAGACATTTGGCTCTCTTCTGTTACCCCTTTCTGTCTGTTGTATGTGAAAATTATGCTGTTTTGATTATTATTGCTCTGTAATATATTTGGAAGTCAAACAATGTGATGTCCTTAGTTTTGCTCTTCTTGCTTATGACTAATTGAGCTATTTAGGTTTTTGTACTTCATAGAAATTTTTATTACTTTTTTTCTAGTTGTGTGAAGAATATATTTGTGATTTGATAGAGATAGCATTGAATCTGCAAATTGCTTCAGGTAGTATGGGTACAGATACAGATTAGATAGATCTAAAGAAAAGGACTTTATAATTGATCAATGTGCAAATTACCACTGAGTAGTCTATCAGCCCTGTTTTGACTGGTTATTTTTGAGAGAGGATCTTGCTTTTGGTTCAGGAATGCATTTGGACAATGATTTACCTATGTTACGACCCCATTTGTAGCTGGGATCCCAGGCACAAACAACCATACTCAACTTCTTTCCAATGAGATGAATCTCATGAACATTTCTGCCTGGATTTGCCTTGAACAACATCCAACCAATATCTGAGATGACAGGTATATGCCACCACATCCAATGAATGCTTGAAAAATAATTTTGTATGTATGCTTGGGCTGGTCTCAAACTATGATTCTTCTGATCCCAGTCTCCCAAGTAACTACAATTATATATATGAGCTAACAGCACCCTGCTAGACAATTTTACAATATTAATTCTTCAAATGGATAATGACAAATTTTATAGTTTTTTATATACTCTTCAATTTCTTGGAATATAATTTTAAAATATTCATCATAGAGGTCTTTCATTTCCTTGGCTAAATTTAAGCCTTCACATTTTTGGTAACAATTTGGAATAGGTTTGCAATCATGTTTTCTTTCATCAACAGCAATATTTTTCATCTACAAAAATACTACTGATTTTTGTTTGTTGATTTTTATGTCATGAAGTTTTGCAGAATTCATTTTTATCAGTTTTATTAGTTTTTTGTGTGTGAAATGCATACATTTTACTATTACAGAAATGTATTTTTGGAATGAAAGAACACTGAGCCTTGTAAAATAATTTCCCTTTATCAATTAGGATGGTCATATTTTGCCTCTCTGTTGTGAAAATGTGGTGTATAACACTGATCAGTTTTTATGTGTGCACCTATTTCTGCATTCTATGGATAAACACAATTTAGCTATTTAATATCCATTGACTAGGATTTTGAATTCAATCTGCTAATATTTCAGTATGGACAAAGCTTCTACAACCAAATACATCAGATTTGATAATTCATCAAGAACAAAACTGTATTACTTACAGTTTTTAGATGCTAGGAAGTACAAATTGAGGATGCTAGCAGACTTGGTGTCCAGTGGCAGACTATTTATCATAGGCCCCATACATTTCCAAATGAGCATTCATTTCATTTAAGGAGGATTGGTCTACGTATTACTGTTGTGTTATTGGTGATTAAATGGGGGAGGAGGGAGAAGTATTTTAAATCACAGAAATCAAATTCCATCCTCTGAAATTTCATGTCTTTTAATAGAAAAGTAACATTTATCCCATCAGAGTAGTTCTAAAAATGTTAACTTCCTATATTATCAACTCAAATTTTAAATTCTACAATTTCATCTAAATTAGACGTGAGTAGTATCAGGGTATGACTCATCCTAAGTAAATTTCCGTGGCTGTCATTGTTTGATTTAAATTTAAATAGTATGTAAGCAAAACTCAATGCTGGGACAGGCACAGAACAGACATTCATATCCTCAAAGATAGAAATGGAACAAAACAAAAGTATACTAGGTCCCTATAAAATCTAAGACCTAGCAGGCAGACAATTTTAAATATTCAGGGTTGAGAAAAAAATTGACTCACGATCCTCTGTACACACTGAAGTTGGGCTACCTAGGCTTTGCCCCACAGGAAACACCTATGAAGAAGCACAGAGGTTATGCACCTGTGGTTCTTCACATTTGGAATCACAGACTGATAGTTGAAGGCTCTAGGAACCTAGAGACACTATCACTACATCTTGTCTACCAGGGTCTATGTATCAATTATTTGCTTGGGTCACAAGACTTTCTGGAGAATCCTTTGAAATCTAGATGGAGATAGCACTGTTCCTTAGATTAGGAATCTGCAACTATGTTCATGCCACTATATGAACACCAAAAGTTAACAACTTGTATCCTACAGAGAGCCAACCCAAGCCAAACTTGGGCCTGAATAACACACAGCCAGGACATTCAAGAAGTGTTACACCAGAATGCAAGATGGGAAGCCTTAAAATTGTGCTGTACTTTGTATTTCTGTGTTGTGGGCCTGTGATGAGTGGACCAAGTCTAAATATCTTCACAACTTCTTTGAGATAGTTTTCCAGTGACTTGACAAATGATATCCAGTTTCCATCTATCAAAACTAATACCCTCATCAAATCTTTAAACCACACTCAAGGTATTCTTGAGAGTATTACAAACATTTTTGAATTTTTAAGGTGGCAAAACATTGCTCAAATTTGTTTTATTTATTTTTTTTCTTGCTTATTTTTTGTTTTCTTTTATGTGCCAGTCCTGGAGCTTGGGTGGGATTACTGAGCATTTTTATTAAGGTTAGCACTCTATCACTTTGAGCCACAGCTCCACTTCTTGATTTTGGTGAGTAACTGGAGATAAGATTTTCATGGATTTTATTTCCTGTGCTAGCTTTGAACATGATCCTCAGATCGCCACCACCTTAATAGTTGGGATTACAAGTGTGATTGTGTTTTAATTGATTTTAAACTTTAACTTTATCTTTTAAACTTTATCTTGCTTTTGGCATTCTATTACAAGCAGTCAAGCATAGTCATGCTTCTCAATACTTTGCTAGGACATTTCTCCCAGCAAATACTTGATTTCATCATTCATAAGCTCTAAGGCATGCACATAATCAGTCATGTTGTTTACCACTTGATTACAGGAGTGTCCTTTCCCTCAGCTTCTAGCAACATGTCCCTCCTTTTCATTGGAATCCTTATCAGTTTTTCCATTCTATTCTTTTGAAGATTTTTATGTAATCTCTCAGAAGACCCTGGCTTTCTCTATAGTCTCTTCTGAGCCCACAGCAGAATTGTTTCTAAGGTGCCAGTCACAGAAATTCAGGTTTTATCTAGGATGAACTCACAAATTCTTCCAGCCCTTACATATTCCTTAGACCCAAAGCTACATCCATACTTTATGTATTCATTATAAAATTCCTCATTTCTCAGTACCATTTTTTTGTCTTAGTACACCATTGTGCTCTAATAAAATATCTTCAAACTGGAAAATTTATAACCACTGAAAGTTATTGCTTATGGTTCAGGATGCTGAAAAATTAATATATAGGAACCTGCATTTTGTTTTAAAATGATCTTTAAGTAGTTGTACAAAAAGGTTCCTATTCAACATGTCAGTTTATAAATGCAATGTATCTTCATTGATATCACCCTTTTATTATCCTCCTTTTTCTTTCTCAAGATATTTCATGCCTGTTGAAGCCTTGCTTTTCAAAGATTGTGTCTGCATGATGCACCAGAGTATAGCAAAGGCATAACTATGATCCAGGGTTCCATCTGTGATGGATTTGCCCCCTAGCCTTGTTGCCTCTTCACATAAAAACATGAGGCCTAGATTACAAGGAAGTTTTCGAGGTACACAATCATACTGTAGCTGCCAGCATTTTGTTGAGAATTTTTATACAAATATTCATAAGAGATAGTGCTTTGCTGTTTTACTTTTGTGTCCTTTTCTGGCTATGGTATCTTCATGACAAGACTTGCAAGATAAAATGTCCTAGAAAATGGCCTTCTGAGTTGGAGGGTAGTGGCGAATGTTTTAGAATGTTTGGTACCAATTTGTAAATATTTGATAAAATTCATTAGTGTACTAGGGATGTTAGTGCTGTGTAAAATTCGTCAGTCCTGGGCACTTTTAAGGAAGAATGTTTATATCAGTGATTGAATTCCTGTCTGAATTAGAAATCTTTTCTGTTATCCATTCAGCCATTTGTAGATTCCATGTTCCTAGAAATTTTCAGATTTCATGTAGGTTAACCACTTTGTTGGCATGTATATGTTCATATATTTATAGTGCTTTCTTATGATAATTTAATTCCTTTTTAAAAAAATTAACAGTAAGTAATATCTATGACGTGTGTGTGTCTGAGAGGGAGAAAGGAGGACAGAAGGGTGAGAGAGAGGGGGGAGACAGAAGGGAGGGGAAGAGAGAGAAAGAGAAGAGAGAAGAGGGAGAGGGAGAGGGAGGGAGGGAGGGAGAGAGGGAGGGGGGGGGAGAGAGAGAGAGAGAGAGAGAGAGAGAGAGAGAGAGAGAGAGAGAGAGAGAGAGAGAGAGAGAGAGAGACTGAAAGTTGAAATCAGGACCTCTTACTTGCTAGGCTGGATCTGTCCACTTGAGCTGTCTCCAGCCCCGCTCTTCCTTGGTATGTAGGAGATGGAGTCTAGAAAACTTGTGCCCAGGCTGCTCTCAAGTCATGATGCTTTAGATTTTAGCCTCCTGTGTAGCAAATGTTATAGGCACAAGTTCTCACTGCCCAGAAAATAGTAATATCACTGATTTATTTTCATCTTCTGTCCTTGTTATCAATCTAGGTAAATGCTTGCCAATTATTTTTAAAGAACTAATTCTTGATTTCATTGATTCTTTTCTATTATTTCTATTTGTTTATTAATTATTTTGTATTTTCTGCTTATTACCTATTACTTATTTCCTATTTCTTATTTTGTTTATTTTTCTTATTGTATTCTCTCTGTCCTAATTTAACATTTACTTTACTTATAGTGCCATGAAAAGAAATGTTTATATCACTTGTGATGGTTCTCTTACAGGAATCTATTTACATTGAATAGCATTTTCTTTATCATTTTCTTTGTTTAAAATACTATATTTTTTTAAACCTTAGTACATTTACAATGTAAAATACTATAATTTTTTAGATTGAATTAACTTTATGAGGATTTTAGAAACCATAAGCAAATAATTGATATTGTATTAAAAAACAAAATTTATACATCATTAAAATTTTAGAAACCAGTGTGATATTTAAAAAAAATGTATTAACAGCAATGTTTCACCTTAGGACAAAATACCATCAGTGGCTCATCACAATTCAACATACATATGAGGAAAATGAAAGAGTAATCTAAATCTCTGGATCTCTAAGGAATCCAGTAAGCTGGAAGTAACACAAATGTCACACCAATGTGGGACTGTCACTCATCCTATCAAAGAAAACAGATTTAATTCTTGGTGATTGATGTAAGTAAATAAATAAACCAAGGTGCTTTTAAGCCTTAGAATGCTATATATTTGATTCTATTTTGTTTTCTTATCAACAATGTTAAGCTTTATTCTGGATTGTAGTTATTTTATCTTTTTGAATATTAGCTTTACATTTTAGTTTCTTAGTATGAGTTCAGTTATTTTACACAACATAGTAAGACCCTCTAGATTGTCTCCATAATCATTTACAACATATACTAATTTCCAGCCCAATTGATGGAAGCAGATATAATTTCTTTCCTTATAGAAATTTTGTGCAATGTTAATGCAAATCCTTTAGATCAACTCTCTCTGCAGTCTCATTTACTTTCTTCTTGTGCATTTGTTAAATAAAAATATCAAATAATAAATACACTTAATAAAGATATTTGTTTAATAAATAATAATAAATAATGCATAAATTTACATAATAAATAAATAACAATAAATGCATTTAAGTGCTTTCTTAGGTAATTGAAGGGTACACACCCTGTACATATATCCAACATTCTCTGTGCAGATCCCTCCGTTTATTTTTGTTTCCATGGATTCTGTTTATTTTCAGCTTGAGGATTAAAAATGTACTAGTTATGTCTCTTCATCTTAAGATATCTCCTAGGGTCTGCCTAATTTCTTTTTATTTTTTTTAATTGTGAAAATACCGTACAGAGGGGTTACAACTACATGGACAAGGTAATGAGTACATTTCTTATCAAGCATTGTTGCCTCCTCCTTTGTTTCCCCTTCCCATCCCTTCCCATCTTCCCCCCCTCCATCCCACTCCCCCTCCCCTCGCCAAAGTTGTAAAGTTCGTTTTTCGACATGTCTTGTACATCTCATTGTTACAATGGTCCACCTGTATCCCTATTTAAACAATTTGTTTTTTCCCTTCCACTCCACAAATTATACCAACATCAAATATAGTGAAAATAGGTGTTATACCGTAGGGGAGAGACATACAAAGCAACAAAGAAATATCTTATAAATATGCCCCTAATGTCTTTATTCCTAGGACATACATGGAAACTGTTATGTTAAATTTAGTCAATTAAAAAAAATATCACATTTCTGTTTGTTGATTTTGTTACCAGATTCACGGTCTTGAAAACCGTTGTTTCATCCATTTTTTGATGGAAGAGGGCAAATCTACGATTTTCTTTGAGCTAGAAGGTGAATTGTCATCACTGCTTTTGATTTATTTTGTAATTGAATAAGAATGCACTCTTTCATTTTTGCAAGAAAAATGTATAGAACTTATTTTTGAGTCTTTACCTCCATAAACATATCTCAGAGACCTCCCTTGACTCATAAAAATAATTGTTAAATGTTCCTTGGATTATGTCATTTTGTTCTAGGCATAGCTTTGTGTATTCTTATAGTTTCTTCTGTTATAGAGCCTTCAAAGAAAATTATGAAAATATTATCTCTAATTTAATTATGATAGAATACCTATGGACACCTATCCATTTTAACAGGTAACTCATTACTATTGTCATTTTCTTAACTCTTTGTTTTGATAGAACCATACACATTGTTAAACAATTGCTGGTTGCTCTGGTTTGGATTTGTTTTTCCCTCTAAGGCTCTATTTCAGAGAAGCTTGATCCTTAGTGTAAGGATGTTGGGACTTTGAAGAGGTAGCTTACAGATTATTATTAAGAATTATAAATGTGGCACATTTTGATAATCAAAAATTTGTGGACAATTTCTTAGACATATGTACCTGGTTATGACTGAATCTTATGAAATAGAAGAGGCAATATTTTCTTATTTGGGCAAAATATGAAAATGTTCTGTTTGAGATCAGGACCAAGGCTATTCTCAACACTTTATTCAGGGCAGTGCTAGTAGTCTTGGCCAGGGAAAGCAGGTAAGATACATAATCAAGAACATCCAAGTTTGAAAAGTAGCCTATGGTCCCTGTTCATAGATGATATTCTCTTGTATGATACTCTTGGATTTTAAAAGGAACTTCAAAAGCTCATAAATAGGAAATAGATGAAGATATATAAATAGACATTTCTTTCGTTTCTCGCATTCCTCCTTCCCTCTCTCCCTTTCTTCCCCTCCCCCTCCCTCTCTTTTGCCAGTACTAAGACTTTAACTCAGTGCCTCAAGTTTTTTTTCTTGACTTGCTTGCTCAGCTGATGATCTAACACTTGAGCCTTACCTCTAGTCTGGTTCTTTGCTGGTCATTTTTTTTGTCTGTTGAGGGGCCTGAATTCTGGGCCTGGGCGCTGTCCCTCAGCTCTTCAGCTAAAGGCTAGCGCTGTACCACTTGAGCCACAGTGCCACTTCCATCGTTTTCTGCTATTGTGGTGCTGAGGAATCAAACCCAGGGCCTAACGCATGTGAGAAAAGCACTCTACCACTGTATCTCATTTTTGAGGTGGAGCATCATAGACTTTTCTTCCTTGGATAGATTCAAATTTTGATCACTCAGATCTCGGCCTCTTGTGTATCTAAGGCTACAAGTCTGAGCCCCAAAACCTTGATTAAAATAGGCATTTCCTAAAGGAAGATCAGCAAATGGCCAACAAGTACATAAAAGGATGCTAGACTCCAAGGAAGCAAGGTTGATGGCAGTAGGGAAGGAAAAATTTTGGTCAGTGTTTACTGAGTTACAATTAGCAAGGAGTTCTCCTGTGTTATTTCACCTAGGAAGATTATAAACAATAATAATGTAGAACACAGTTCAGAAGCCGGAGGAGCATATAACTGTAATCCCTCTGTACAGCATCTTTACAATAAGATATTTTTTGCCAGTCTTGGGGTTTGAACTCAGGCTCTGGGCACTGTCTCTTAGCTTCTTTTTGTTCAAGGCTATTACTTTACCAATTGAACCACAATACTTCTTCCAGCTTTTATTTTTCTGTTTATGTGGTACTGAGGAAGTGAACCCAGGGCTTCATACATACTAGGCAAGAACTCTACCACTAAGCCACTTTGTCAACCTACAATAAAATGAAATTTTATTTATTTAAAAATAAGAAAATTTCGGCCTGTGCCAAGGAGCCCTAGAATTTCTCCTATTCCTTCCTGTAATGTTTTCAGAGTATCTGCTTGTATCTCAAGGTCTTTGATCTATTTGGAGTGGAATTTGGTTCTGGGTTATATATAAGAGTCTAACTTTACTTTTCTACAGGTGTTTAACCAATTTTGCCAGCACCATTTACTGAAGAAGTTGTCTTTCTTCCATTTTTTTGGCTCCCTTATTGAAGGTTAGGTGGCTAAAGGTCTGCAGGCTCATTTCTGGGTCTTCAGTTCCATTCCATTGGTTCTCAGATCTGTTCTTGTGCCAGTACCAAGCTGTTTTGAGTACTGTGGTTTTGTAGTAGAGTTTGAGGTTGGGTATTGGTATTCCTCCAGCACTGTTCTTTTTGCTAAGGATTTTTTTTGGCATTTGGGGTCTTCTTCTTTAATAATGCAGTTTGGATATTGATAAGTATCACATTGAATTTGTACATAACCTTTGTAAGTATTGCCATTTTCATGATGTTAATCCTCCCAATCCAGGAGCATGGGAGGATTTTCCACTTCTCTAGTTCTGCTTTACTTTCTTTTATCAGGTTCTTAAAGTTTTCATCATACAAGTCTTTCATTTCTTTAGTTAATTCCTAGGTATTATATTTGGGGAGGGGGGAGTAATTACAAAAGGAGTTGCTTTCCAGATTTCAATCACACATTAAACTGCAGAACTTCTGCATAGAAAAGGACATAGCTAGCAAGATCAATAGAAGCCCACAGACTGGGAGAAAATCTTCACTACTTATACAACAGACAAGAGCCTCATATCTAAAATATACTTAGAATTCAAAAAATTAAATTCCCCCCCAAATATCTTCAAAGAAACAACTGCCCCATTAATAAGTGGGCTAAAGACTTAAAGATAATCTTCTTTGAAGAGGAAATAAGAATGGCAAATAGATATATGAGGAAACATTCAACTTCTCTGACTATAAAAGAAATGCAAATCTAAACAACCTCACCCCAGTTAGAATGGTTATAATCAAGAAATCTAATAACAACTTGCTGAAAGGAATGTGGACAAAAGGGAACTCTATTGCATTGTTGGTGGGAGTGTAAACTTGTCCAACCACTTTGGAAAGCAGTATGGAGGTTCCTCAAAAAACTCCATATAGAGCTCTCCTATGCCCCAGCAATCCCAGTTTTAACCAAATGATCACAAACAAGGCCATACTAAAGCTACCAGCACAACTACATTTATCACAGCATTATTCACCATAGCTGAAATATGGAACCCACCCAGATGTCCCTCAGTAGATGGATATATAATGGAAAAATCATGCCTCCATCAGAAAGAATGACACTGCCCCATTTGTTAGGAAATGTAAAGACTTGGAAAAAATTATATTAAATGAAGTAAGCCAGGCCCAAAGAAACATAGGTCCCACAGTTTCCCTTATCTGCAATAACTAGGGCATGTCTAGGACAAGCAAAAAAGTTCAAAAGCTATGACCATATAAGATGATGTGAAGCTAAATGAACCCCAAGATAGGGACACAAGAGGTTTTATCTTTATGCTGTTGTTTTTAATGTACTTATTATGTATTATGTGATTTTTTTTGTTTTTTTTTGTATGTTCTTCCCCCATGGTATAACCCCTGTTTTCTCTGTATTTGATTCCGGTGCCCTGAATCTTGTATATACATTTTTCTAATTTGGGGAGGAAAAAGGAAATGACAAATGCTGAAATTAATATACAGTCTGACTCATTGTAACAACCAGATGTACAAGACACTATGCTGAAAACGAACTTTACAACTTCTGCAGCAGGACCAAGCAGGGATGCGGGGGGGGGGGGTGGAGGGAAGGAGTTGGGGAGGTGGGGAGGAAAGGGATGGTAGGAGAAAAACAAAGGAAGAGTAATAATGCTCAATAGGAAATGGATTCATTATCTTGCTCATGTAAGTGTAACCCCTCTATACAGTAGCTTTACAATAAAATATAAATAAAAATAGATTTCCACTTGAGGCCACCCTGAAGGAAAATTAAAGACTGAAAAATAAATAAAGTCTGAGGTTAAGTTACACTTGTACATGCACACACACACACACACACACACACACACACACACACACACACACACACACACACACACCACACTCACACATCATGAAGGATTCTATCAGTTTTAACTACTTAGAAACATGTCTGGGTTCCATATCTGTTCTTTTTTTTTTTTTTTTTAAATGATATCCTGTATGGTTGTAATCCTGAGATCTCTTCCACAGACATTCTCTGTGTCCTGCATCCCATAGATTTCTCTTGAATTTGTGCTTTTTGTTTGTGAAGAGCTTCAAGTTTTTCTTTCTCTCTCTCTTCCTTCCTTCCTTCCTTCCTTCCTTCCTTCCTTCCTTCCTTCCTTCCTTCCTTCCTTCCTTCCTTCCTTCCTTCTCCCCCCTCTCTTTCTTTCTTTCTTGCTTGCTTGCTTGTTTGCTTGCTTGCTTGCTTGCTTGTTTGCTTGCTTGCTTGCTTGCTTGCTTGCTTGCTTGCTTGCTTTTTTTCTGTTGTTGGTTGTAAGGCTTATACTGTGGGCCTAGGTGCTGTCCCTGAGCTTCCTTGCTCATGGCTTGCATTCTACCACTTTGAACCACAGCTCACTTCTGGTTTGTAGGTGTTTAATTGGAGATAAGAGTCTGGTGGCCTTTCCTATCTGGACTGACTTCTAACTGTGAACCTCAGATCTCAGCTTCCTAAGTAGCTTAGATTGCAATGGCCACCAGCACCCTGTATACCTATGGTTTTATATGTCAGCATGTATAAAAACAATTAGATTAAATATCTTGCTTGATTCTACTTCAATTCAGTCACGTTGTTAAAAATTTTTTGGATAAAGAATTTTAAAAGTGAAGACACTTAAGAGGTAATACTAAAGATAGAATGGATTTGATAAAAAGGACATTTACATATGCATGTATAGAAATAGCAGAATAAAACATCTTGTTATAATTAAGGCACAGTAAAACTTTTTAATTATGTGAGATAAAAACATTCTCAGTTGGAAATCAGTTGTTCTACTAAGGTAGAAAGAAGTAAGGTTGCTGTGGAGAAATGTAAAAGCCTGATCATTCTCTTAGGGTTTAACATGAAATTTACATTTTCTTTGTCTTCTTGAAGGTTTTGGACAAGCTCTTTGCTCCAGTGTTCTGAATCATCATAAATGTCTTCATAAGCTATTTTTATAAATGGTTTGGGGTGCTCATTTCATGAACCTTCTGCTGACAAACCCCTATTCTTGTACTTCAAAATATTTACCAAATGTTTTTCCTTGCTCACTTGATTTCCATTCTTCCTCCTCTTCTGCTTTCTCCTCCTTCCCTCCACTCCCTCCCTCCCCCACCAACCACCACCCATACTGGAGTTTCTAGCTCTGGAAATTTAATTTTTAATCTTAGAAAGTGATGTGTTACTTTTCTTATCTTTTATATCATGTTATCTTTTTTAATTTTTTTTAAGTAAAATTTCTGGTATGTGGTCTAGCCAAAGCTTTTTATTTCTTTTATTATTTTTAAAAATTCAAATGTATATTTTAGCTTATTTCCTCATGCTATTTAAAATAGGATCTTTTTATAATATAAATTCAACATCACTTCTTTTTTTGAAAGTATTAGTTTGAATTAGTTTTATTCTTTGGGCAGAAGGAATTATACTGGAACCTTCTTCAATAGTGCTTCATGATATCAATGATTGATTTTAGACTTTTTTGGTCATATTTAGTTTAAACATTTTGCACTAAAATGGGGTTTTTCAATACTTTTCTTAAATGTGTGATGGTCTTTCAAGGTGTCCACTGAGAAGAATTTTTATTATTAATATTTAGTGATTTTTTTTCTCTTCATTTATATCTCTTTATTTCAGAGAAAAAATTTCATATTCTGCATAGGAGGTGATAAATATTAAGATTCACATTCTAGGAGTCTAAAGAGGATAATAGAGATTTTTTTTATCAGAATTCCAACTACAGGCTTTAACATATATTCCTTGGTTTCTCTGTAGCCTCATTACACTGAAATTCACTTGGTATCTGCCACTGCAGAAATAGTCTAGGGTATCCTCACTAGAGTTGAAAAAAAATCTCATAGTGATGGAATCATCACATATGTTCATTTAGGGTATTTAAGAAATCATCTTTTTTTGCATGTATCAGACTAGAGTTCAGGAACTCTTGTTTACTAGGCTTTCTTGCTTAGCTGTTACTCTCCCATCTGAGCCAAACTTCCCTGACAAATTTGCTGGTTATTTTGGGGTTGGAGTCTTGTAGAATTTCTTGCCCAATTCGTCTGTGAAACTTTTGATCTTTCAGCTTCAGCCTCCTGAGTAGATAAAATTACAGGTGTGAGCCAGTGGTGCCTGGTGCAGCAACTTTTAAATACATTCTCATTTTTCTTGCATTTCTCCCTCCTGTCATTACATGACTTTCATAAATACATGTTATTATCAATATTCTGTGATGTTTTAGCATTTGATTTGCAGGATTGTTCATCAAAATACTCTAGATTTTACTATTCTAGCCTATGAAATTCTGTGCATCTCTATCATTTTGCTTCTTTGAAAGCACACATTAATGACTTTAAAATGCCTGCTGTTTCTTAAAGATACAGGAGCAATGTTACAACAATGCAACAATTACATTTGGAGAACTGGAGGGAAATGAATTTGATCTTTTAGAAAACTGAAATCAGATCCTAATATATCACCTTGCAACAGATTCAATTCCAAATGGATCAAGACCTCGAGGTAAAAGGAGATACCCTGAAAATGGTACAGGAAAGACTAGGGGAAACACTAGGGCTCCTTGGCAAAGGTCAAACCTTTCTTAATAAACACCCTGAAACACAACAAATCAAAGAAAGGTTGGATAAATGGGATTTCATTAACCTGCAGAGTTTCTGTATGACAAAGGACATAGCTAGCCGATCAATTGAAAGTCCACAAAATGGGAGAAGATCTTCACTAGCTATACAACAGACAAGGACCTAATATCTAAAATATACTTACAGCTCAAAAAATTAAATCTCCCAAAAAACAAATCCTCAAAGAAACAACCACCCCATTAGCAAGTGCCCTAAAGACTTAGAGACTTCTCTGAAGATGAAATAAGAATGGCCAATAGAAACATGAAGAAATGCTCAACATCTCTGGCTATATGAGAAATATAAATAAAAACAACATTGATATTCCTCCTTACCTCAGGTAGAATGGGCATTATAAAGAAATCTAATAATGACAGATGCTGGCAGGTATGTGGCCAAAAGGGAACAGTACTATACTATTGGTAGGAGTGTGAATTTGTTCAACCATTTTGGAAAGCATTATGGAGGTTCCTCAAAAGGCTGAACATATAGCTCCCCATTAACCCAGCAATCCCAATTCTGGGCATTTATCCAAATGATCACAAACAAGGCTATACTAAAGCTTCTAGTACAACCATGTTCATTGCAGAATTATTTACCATAGCTAAGATATGGAACCAACCCAGATGCCCCCTCAATAGATGAATGGATCAAGAAGATGTGGTATATATACACAATGGAGTTCTATGCTTACATCAGAAAGAATGACATTGACCCATTCATAAGGAAATGGAATGACCTGGAAGACATTGTATTAAGCGAAGCAAACAAGGCCCAACAAAATGTAGATTGCATGGTTTCCAATGTATTTATGATATACTTAGCAGGGGATCACAATAGTCCAGTCACTAATATACTCCAGTCACTAATATACTTCACTATATAGTAAAGTATATTAAAATGAATTAGAAGCAAGAGGTCCTGATTCTGTCCTGTATGCAGTTATTTTTCTTTTTTTTCTTTCTGTTTTAGTTTTCTGTACCCTTTGTCTTGTATATAAGTTTATCTAATCCACAGAAGGGAAAGAGAATCACAGAATTAGCAGGACAATGGATGACGTAAGGCAACAAATGATACTACTTGACACTAGGTTGGAAATGAACTATACAACTTGTGGGAGAATAGGGTGGGGACTAGTAAGTGAGAGAAAATGAGAGAGGGGGTTACAGTGTTTAACAAAACGCTGAAACAAGGACACAAGATGACCCACTGCAACAATGATACCCACAAGACACTACATTGGAAATGAACTTTACAACTTCGGGGTAGGGGAGGGAAGGAGTTGGGGTAAGGAAGGGTTAGTGGGATAACAACAAGTGAAGGGGTAAAAATTCTCGATAAGAAATGTACTCATTGCCTTACTCATGTAACTGTAACCCCTTTGTACAGCATCTTTATAATAAAATAAAATTTAAAAAAGAAATGTACTCATTTCCTTACTTATGCAACTGTAATACCCCCTGTTTATCACTTTTACAATAAATTTTAAAACTAGAAAAATAAAATAAAAAAGTACAAAAAACAATTCTGATGGATTCTTCTTTCAAATTTTATTATAATTCACAACCTAGTGATTCTCCCAAAATATATCCCCTTGATTTTACATAGTACATATGTATATGTTTTTAAATTTATTTTTATTGTGAAAATACTGTACAGAGGGGTTACAATTACATGGGCAAGATAATGAGTACATTTCTTATCAAGCATTGTAGCCTCCTCCTTTGTTTCCCCTTCCCATCCCTTCTCAGCCTCCTCCTCTCCCCCACCTAATCCCCCCCCCACACCAAAGTTGTAAAGTTCGTTTTCGACATGACAACATGTACTTCTCATTATTGCAATGGGTCCACCTGTATCCTTATTTAAAAGACTTGTTTTTCCCCTTCCCCTCCACAGATTATACCGGCATCAAATACAGTGAAAGCAGTGGTTATACTGTGGGAGAGGGACAGAAACACTTGGAAAAAATTATATTAAGTGAAGTAAGCCAAGCCCAAAAAAACATAGGTCCCATGGTTTCCCTTATTTGCAATATCTAGTATATGTATGAGTCAAGCAGAAAAGGTCAAATAAGGTGATGTTAGGAAAATGAACCCTAAGATATGTATTTAAATGTTTTTTTTCATGCATTTGTTTCTAACATAGTATATTTTATTTGAGGTAGTGAGCATCACAGTTTCAGATTTTTATAGTCAATAGATTTTTCCTTATTTATCCTTTTGTATACTCTTGTATGCAGGCAATAATTGGGGGCTGTTTATGAGTGATGTATGAGTTCCACAGAACAATGTGATTGTTACTGAAAATGTATATAAGAATTAGTGTACCTGTCTTCACCAGTATTACCTATAGCCACCCACTATATAGTGTTTAAAATCAAGAGAATTGAGAACAAAAATAATATCCTACTACTAAGTTTCTACCAATGATAAAAGAAAGAGTAGCCAATGGAGTTTCTATGCAAGACTACTAAAACACATTAAAGAGAATTATTGCAAGCCAAATAAGCATTCTGAATATATTTTATGTCTTCAATACTATTGAACCTTACCAGCATGACCTGGAAAATTCGTTTTTCTCAGTAGCTTCTTGGAGATGAGTAAAATGTTATTTAAAATACTAAGTCTTTTGTCTTTTTAGATAGTGAATACTTTATTCTACTTATTTGTTTGATAGCTTCTTTTCACATCTTCAAAGGTAGTTTATAATATTAGGAGACATGCATTTGAAGCTAATTGGTCCCCCCACAATTCAAACTTGTCAATATGGCTTTTTATTTCATTTCTGTTATTGTATCCTTTCATTTACCCATGATTAGAGTTCTAAATATATAAATATGCCTACCAAAATACAACTTTATGTTCTTTACAAATCAGTTCTGAGTATGTTTTTTCATATACTCATTTGATATGTTCAACTGTATAATGGTACAACAACATCTCATTGAAAGTACCATTTCCTGTTGTCACAGTCAGGATTGAAATAATGTTTGCTTTCAGAAATATGATTGAACTACTTTTTTACATTTAGTATCTGAGTAAGGGAGAAATAGGATACTATCTAAAGGTAAATTTGGGAGTATGTGAGTTTTCTGTTAGTGCCTTCTATTGTTGTGTTTAAATTTTGGCAAGAAAAGCTTTTCAGAGATTAATGAGGGATGATTGCTCAGAGCTATTTTGAAAGAAATGATTTTGCTTATTTACATTCACTAAAACCATATTAATCAGCAAACAGAAGTGGGGAGTCAGCCTTTCCTTATGGTTAAAGGTCTGCAGCTCAGTGTCATTTGCTGAAATGGCCTTATGCAGGAAACACACTTTCTCTCTTTCTCTCTCTCTCTCTGTCTCTCTGTCTCTCTGTCACACACATGATCTCTTGCATAATCCCATGGATAAGACTGAATCTAGAAAACTTCTCTTTAGATAAATATTACAAGCACTTTTATTTTAAAAGGGAATATAATTATACTGAATAAGTAGTAGGCAAATAAAAGCTTGGTTTCTCTCTGAAGAAAACAATAAATAGCTAATAATTGACAATAAAGTTTTTAAGAACTATCAATTTAAGAAAATATCTTCTGAGTTCATTTGTATTGTTCTCACAGGTATAAATGCAAATAGTCTACTTATCTTTAAAACCTTGGAGTGGAGAAGAAATCCCATTTTGTGAAGAAAGAATGAAGTGACATAAAAATCCATAAATGATGAAACATAGAAATCCATAAAATCATATTAAAGATGTTGGCTTTTTTTATTTAAACAAAGTATGTCCTTGCCACATTTACTTGAAATTTGTAGGACATGTCTTCATAGAGGAGATGTGTACCAGATTTATTTATGATCATGTTCTATCCATTGAAATGCACAAATGTTGAAGTTCCAGTTGCCATATGAGTCAGGAGATGGAAGGCCTGTGTTTCAGGTCATGTGGACAAAGTGGGCAGCTGTGGAGGGCTTGTTATTGGATTCCATTCACATGTAAATTAAGCACATTACTTTTGATTTTCTAGTTTATTTATTTGTGATCATTTGCATTCAAAGATTCTTTTTTTTTTTTTTGCTGGTCGTGGGGCCTGAACTCTGGGTCTGGGCACTGTCTCTCAGCTCTTCAGCTCAAGGCTAGCGCACTACCAATTGAGCCACAACACCACTTCTGGCTTTTTCTGCTTATATGATGCTGAGGAATCGAACCCAGGGCCTCATGAATGCAAGGCAAGCATTCTACCACTGAGCCATCTTCCCAGCCTTCAAAGATTCTTTACCCTTCATCTTTTTTCCAAAACCAGACCTGCTAATATCTAGCCAGCTTCAATGGCCAATGTTCTTTTAGTAAGCATTATACTTTTGCAGGTTTGACCTTTTGTTCAGTCCACATTTTCTGCACAATGCAAGATGTTCTTCATTGTCTATAGGCTTACTGTTCTCTTTTGTTACCTTCCTGAGGTCAACTTTCTATGGTTTTTGTTTGTTGTTTTTCTTTTTTGGGCATTTCCTGAACTTCAAAATGTTGTATAAAGGGATAACAATCTTTTGTATTGTTATTTTTATAACTTTTATTTACTTGTATTTATTTTCTGTTTTGGTTCTAGGTCTTGAAGTCAGGTCCTGAGAACTGTTCCTGAGCTTTTTAATTTTTTCCCCCTCAAGGCTAGCCATCTACCACTTGAGCCACAGCTCCACTTCTGTTTTGTTTTTTTTTTTTTGGTATCTAATTAGAGATAAGAATCTTATGGGCTTTTTTGTTTGTCAGGGCTGGCTTTGAATTGTGATCCTCAGCTCTCAGTATCTCAAGTAGGTAGGATTACAGTCATGAGCCACCAGTACCCAGCTGGTTACAATCTTTTAATCAATTCTTATATTGTTATTCTATGGAATATTCCATAAACAGTGAACAATAAACTTCTTGAAGGCTGAAATAAATGCATTGAAACAGATATTGCGGTGCACTATTTCATGTGATAAATTATGCTAGAAATGATTGAATAATGCAGACAATGCCTATGTCCATGGGATGTCATAGCTTAGTGAAGAAAAGGTGTTTATTCAAGTAATACTAAAACATGAACCAAGCATGATAGACAATGCATGGTAGTAATATGTAATGAATCCTTTTACGGATTCTCCAAGGAGATGATATAATATAAATATTCGTTTATTTGCAAGCAATATCTGAGGAATCATTAGAACACTCTGGATATGCAGCTGTATCAAGGTATTGGCTTTGTGGTGAAGACAATTCGAAGATTGCTATTCTTCATTAGAAAGGGAGGCCACTGTGAATGGATGTAAGCTTGGAACAAATGGGTAGATGTTTCTTAAGTGATAGCTACGTGCTCTTTTTTAAAATGAAAAAAAAAGAGAAATTGTTCTCTGATGATGAATAAAGAACTAGACTAATGGGAGTCAGGGTTGATGTGGACAGCACAAAGGGAATGGATCTAATCCATTGGTTAATGCAACACCAACAGGCACTCAGGATATGAAAACTGATCAATATAGAAGAGATTTTTTTTTTTGGTCGGTCATAGGCCTTGAACTGTGGGTCTGAGCGCTGTCCCTCAGCTCTTCAGCTCAAGGCTAGTGCTCTACCATTTGAGCTACAGCACCACTTCCAGTTTCCTGGTGATTTATTGGAAATAAGAGTTTTACGGACTTTCCTGCCTGGGCTGGCTTTGAACCGCGATCCTCAGATCTCAGCCTCCTGAGTAGCTAGGATTACAGGCATGAGCCACTGGTGCCTGGCTTTAGAAGAGATTTTTGATGATACAGAACGAAGGAGAAAGATGCTTGTGATACTTTCTATATTGGCATGTGATTGTGGGCATAATAAGTAAGATTAAGGTTTTGAAGAGCTGCTGTGGATAGTTGGGGAGAGAAAGAGAAAATAAAAATTGAAGGGGAGGATAATGAAACTAAAAGGAAAGGCTATAGTCCATATTTAGATCAAGAAGGAGATTGAATGAGAACTCTTGAACCTAAGACACACAGTTTGGAGATTCTCCAGGAACAGAGCTGAAACAAGTATTATACTTGCTTTCCTTCTTAGCACAGTACCCAGGATTTTCTTTTAAGTGAGTCCTCATAAATACTTGTAGAATTTACACACTGTAATACATTTTGAATTACAGTCTTGTATCTTCATTTAAACTCACTGAGTTCCTAAAGAGGAAAACCATAAAGAATTTATCCTGGAGAAAGGGTATAGCATTTGATGTCACAGGCAATTTTATCTCCATTTACGTATTTTCCAAAAGATGTCATGGACTGAATTTACTTAAGGTGGCCCCTACTATAGTTTTCTAGTGGAGCTGACTATGTCTCTATTTCTAAGCCTTTTATCCCCAAACATGTGAAGAATGTACATGTCTCCTTATTTTGTGTGCTGAGATGAGCTACTTATAGGAAAACAGATATGGAAAAGCATATCATCAAAGTTTAACATTATATAAACAGCCCAGGGGCCTAAACATTTGTCACAATATGTACAGTTTCTCTGAGGTCACACAATTGTTATCTTATTAGAAAAGATATAGTATTTGAAAGAAGTGTCATTTAAAGAACTGTGTAGCTCAGAGGGAGGAAAAGCAATATTCTGCCTTTTGAAGCAGTAAACACCTTTCATTTCATTTAATAATGGCTTGGATGGGTTTGAAAAACTATGTGTCAAGTGTTCTGAAAACAAGGAATCTAAGTTTGGTGAACTCTTTCAGTCATTTGAATCTTAAATCAACTGGTCATGCCACCATAAAGCAGCATGCCTGATTCATTGAAGCTTATGGTTACAGTAGGGAAAATTTTCCTAGGCTTATTGTTTCATTTATAGCTGAAGTGGAGGACTATTATATATCACAATTTTTTCTTCTGAGGACAGAACAAAGCAATATGTGGTTTTATGCAACAAAACAAAGTGAAAAAGCACTGTGTTTTCTCTACTTATGACAGGAAAAAAATAAGCTATTGGTAGATAGAATATAGATCATGACCCTAGCTGAGGACAAGAACAGAGAATGACAAGTTTCTGAATCACAAAGAGTTGAAGTTTTTAATGTATATTCAGATGATGTTCTTTAACTCTTGATCTGTACTGGCTGGTCAAATAGAAAAAGGCATTTCTTCAAGCTGGGTGGTCCCAGCCACTGGCTCACGCCTGTAACCCTAGTCACACAGGAGGCTGAGATCTGAGGATTGTGGTTCAAAGCCAGCCCTGGGAGGAAACTCTGAGAGACTCTTTTTTTTTTTTTTTAAGAGACTGAGGTTTTAAGCACTCTCAGGCAGGCAGACATGGTTTCCAAAATAAAAATCAAAAAGCAGGGCTCACTTATGTAACTGTAACCCTTCTTGTACCTCACCTTTATTATAAAATTAAATTTTAAAAAAAGAAAAAGGCATTTCTCTTCAACTTTCTTTTTTCTTAACTTCTTATGGTTTAATGGTGCTGATTTATCTAGGAAATGATTTTTCTGCTGAAATATTCTCAGATTTCAAGTTGGAAGACATATTTTCTAACTTCTCACAGTGGTTTAATATTGCTGCATAGTCAATAGGCTATTTTCTCTATCCTCACATCACCCTGCCCCTGTTTTCTTCACAGTGCTTTGCCCTTTTTGAATTAATCTTATTCACAATGAAGATTCCTTGTCTGGAAAATCTTTAGTCTACCAATTAGCTTTTATGTACTAGTAATCCCAAACATCAATCATTTCCACATGCTTTATTTTGTATTTTTCATAATTTTCACATTAAAATAATCAAGATAATTTCTTTTAGAAAATTTGGTGCTGGTCTTGAAATTGAGGCTGGAGGTGAAAGTCTGACTACTTTAGATTTTCCTGAGGTTTCTAGGTTAAATACTGTCACCAGGAACTTCAAGATAATATTGCTTAGTCTGTAACCTCTTTGGATCCAGCTGAACTCCAAAAGACAATCTTAGAGTAGAAAATAAGTAGTTAGAATTTTGTCTTATTTAAGAGGATTATAGATATATTTGGAATGCCCTTTTTACAAAGAGGTTAGTTATTAATACTTTAGCTCATTTACTTTGCCATAAGGTTAATTAGAATTCATTTAGTATTTGTGCAGACAAATTAAATAATGTCACATACATTGGTTCTGACTGATAATTTTTTCTGTTCTCTCTCTTTTAAACCCATCTTCAAGAACTAAAAGAGTGAAATTTGTGTCCAGTTGTGTTAAGAGTCATCATAACATAAAATCTTCTCGTTAGTATATTGCTCTATAAAAATAATATGTATCATACTGTGAAGGTGATCAAAGTAAGTTGTTTAGGATTTTTTCCACAAGTTATTATTAAATTTGCAAGGTTACTTCTACATTCCTGTAAGTTGTTCTGCTAGGGGAGAATGTAAAGAAGGCTCTCCATTAAGAAAATATGGTAGGCAGAAAACTCTTGAAGAGCTGAGTGGAATGTGGAAGTGAGACATACACCACAAATTGTCCATATAGAATTGAGATATAAATACTGACCTCTGGAGAGGTTTTTAAACACAAAACTCAAACTAAGATCCCAGAAGGAGATACAAAATCAATAAGGTCTACAGAAGAGAGATAATTAATCAAAAGTGGTCTAGCCTAAGGAACATACCCTACTCTCAAATCTCTCTTTGCCACTGTGCTTCTTTGCCTACTTTCTACTGGACTCTTTTAAAATACCATTCTAATAAATCTTCATTTTCTCTTAATGTTCCTAGTATCTATAATACAAAATCTACTCTGTAAATAATAGTTATACTTGCTATTGGGTGATAAAGACCCTCAAGCTAAAATATTTTGTGTACCCTCAATACAGCTTAAAATTTAAAATTCACAGAAAAATACTTTTAGAATACTGAGTTTCCTCCTTTTCTATAAAAAAGTTATTACTATCTCTACATTGTTTTATTAGTCTGCTTTTATTTCTCCTAACAGAACTTAAATTTGTCACTTTTTAAGGCCAATAATACAGGTTTTATTTACCCAATCATCTTTGGACAAACATTCTAATTGTCTCACATAGGAAGTTTCTTTACTTTTTCCTTTTTTTGTTTTTTTCAGTTTTTTTTGCAGTTATCATTAAGTACTTGTACAAGAGTTGACATTTAACAGAATAGCTTATGAATGCAATACATCTTGACCAACGTCAGCACTTGCAACATTATCATCCACTCTTCTATTCACTTCCTTTAATTTTGTAGAATATACATTGAATTCTTAACTGCATTCTCACATTCTCTCTATCTTTTCCTCTTCATTCATTTACCCATTTCCTCTTGTTCCCATTCCACCACTTTTAAGTACTTGCTTCCTGGTGTTTATTTTGTTAAACTTTGGCTTTTCCTTTCTAAAGAATTACACTATTTGAGTTCTCCCTTGAATCTATCATATTTCAGTTAGTACGCTTGTACTTACTTACAGTTCATCAGTTTATAAGCTAAAACTAGCTTATCATTTTTATCTCTGGGCCTGACTTACTTCAATTAACATAACTTTGTTCTAGATTTTTTATGGTTTTACAGATGGCACAATATCATTCTTTCTAATGGATTCACATTTTGCAAAGAAAATTTACTTGATTAAGGCATTTGAACACACACACACACACACACACACACACACACACACACACACACGCATGCATACACATACTCCCTATACTCTCATATTAAGCAAGATGACTTAGTGCCAAACCTTTCAATAAACAACTAAGGTCTGAGATAATGTACTTTAACATTAATTCAAAAGCATAGATGGAATAACAGATGAAGAGACAGTGATCTGGAGGAACTCAGGGACTAATAGGCAGAAGAGATCACTGACTATTTGGTAAATCTGATGAAGCTGAACAGAAGATTTGATTCTCTCTTGGGTCAGTGATTACAGAGATCCACACCTAAAGCCGAGGAAAACCTAATAAGAACTTTTTTCATAAAACTAGGCTCTAAAAAGACTCTGTGGGCAAGAATTAGATCACATAAACCTTTTCTCACATAAGCCTTCTCTCACAGTGCAGTAAAAGAATATACTTTATAAATGATAAAAAAATAATATTTTACAGAAGCAATGGATATTAGAACTAACTGTGATGGCTAAAAATCCTTTTTGTTCCATGCCCTAAACTTATGTTTTTAAGAGATTTTCAGGAACAAATTCATATAGAAAATAATATCACAGAAAAGAAAAGAAGGCAAAATGAACTAAAAATCAGTTTTTAGAAAAGCAAATCAGATTCGTGTATATTTGAGTTTGGGGAGAAAACAAAAGACTCAGATACAATAGTTACCACATTGAAAGGGAGAAAAAGTCAAACTGAAAATTTCTCTAGAATAATGAACTGCCAAATGTAAGAAAACACAACAACTGAAATTTAAAGCACACTTTACATATTTAATAGTATGCAAAGTACCAAAGCTCCAGGGACTAGGATTCCTCCAAGGAATTCTATGATTGTAGTAAGAAAAGGCCACCAACATAAACCCTGGGCCAGAAGAAAGATTATCATGCCTACATGTTTTTGTGGAACTGGTGGACCCATTGCAACAATGAGATGTACAAGTTGTTATGTCGAAAAACGAACTTTACAACTTTGGCTGGGGGCAGAGGAGGAGGGTGGGATGGGGGCAGGGAGGGGGCGGGGGGGGGGGAAGGGGGGGTAAATGGGAAGGAATGGGAAAGGGAAACAAAGGAGGCAACAATGCTTGATAAGAAATGTACTCATTACCTTGCCCATGTAATTGTAACCCCTCTGTACGGTATTTTCATAATAAAAAATTTAAAAAATTAAAAGAACAATTGGACTTTGGAAAAATGCAGATTTGCTTAGAAAATAGGTGAATTCTCAATAGTAACAGCTAACATGATGGAAAAGTTTCTTCAATATTTTGAGATAAAATAATGATCACTGCACAATTTTATGCCCAGGAAAAATACTTTTTCCTTTTAAGTTGAATAAAACCCACTTTTCAGTCAATCTTTACTCTCTCTCCTTCCAAAACAAAACACAATAAATTTATCTTCTTTTTTGACTGTTTACTTATACTTTTGATATGTATATATTTTTCATATAAAACACCTTATTATACATACATATATGCATACATATATATATATATATATATAGTGCTTTAAATGACACTGATTGAGCTAAGTTTCTGAAAGGGGAGAAAAGGAATGGGGGGGAGGTTGGAGGGAGTCAGCTTGATCAAGCTACAGTGTATGTACATATGCAACATGCTAAAGTGAAATCATTTGCACAATTAATTGATGCTAATAAAAATAATTTCCTATTTTTTCTGTAGATATTAGTAGGATATAGTCATAGTAATTATGTGAGTTAATATTTTTCTAAAGGAGACTGAATTCTAGATAGAACAAATGACAGCAGATTTGTGATAGCTCTTGTTCCCTTTGTATCCTCATGGAAGTTTTCTGTGTTTCTTCTAGCTGGTTTGATAAGTTGCTTTAGGAATAAAGACAATGCAATAAGGTCACATATTTATTACTTAACTGACCAATAATCTTAGAATCATCATCATCATTATCCATCACTCAATAACATCCAAAAGGTATTTCACAGAACAAGGAATAAAAGTACAAACAGATGAAAAAACCATAGAAAAATACACATACAGTGCTTAAAATACATTCCTGTCACTAGATCAAGGGACCAAGTGATGGAAGACAGAATGACCATATGTGTCACATTCATGATTTTGAACATATTTGTCCTTTGTCTTTTTCTTTAGTAATCTAAGTACTATACTGTAAACAGAAACTGTCCTATCGACCCTTCAGATTTTTCCAGATAAGAGCTTTCAGTGATATACAAAGTATGAAATGCATCTTATAAAGTTTGAAAGTGCATCACACTTAGTAATTAGGGGAGGGATGGAGTTATGAGTTTCAGAAGTTTCCTCTGAGACTTGTAAAATATGCATTAGAAGTGAGCACTTTAAGCACCATGAATTTTATTGCTAGCCCAAAAGATACGCTGAGCCTTATATTTTAGCTGATTTAAATTCACGCTGTCTTCAGGGGACAGTAATGAGTTCAGTCTTGCTTATATCTGGGTCCAGTTTGTAAGGCACATGCAGGAAAGTGCTTAAATAATAATTTAGTGCACAACACCAACAATTTGCCCTCTAGTTATATAGAATAATAGTGGGCCAAAAGAAATATTTGTATAAAGTTTCCCCAAACTTATGCCTTCCTGTTAAACTTTTCTTGAATTTACTTTTTTTCTTGGCAGTACTGTGCTCACTTGCTTGCCATGATTATTGCCACTGAAGCCACATGATTATCGCCACTGAAGCCACATGATTATTGCCACTGAAGCCACACTGTCAGCGCTTTCCTGTCTTAGTCATTTTTAGATGGCGTCTTGTGTTTTGGCCCAGAGCCATCCTCAGAGCAGGAACCTCCTACCTTTGTAGCTGAGATTACAAGGTTGTGCCACCATACTTCCTCAAAGTTCGCTTATTTTTAAAATTCTGGTTGGTTTTCCTTATGGATGTTTCAACATAGTTATACCTCTTTTCTATTTGCAAAAGTTTTCATAGTATCAACAATGGTACAATTTTTCTGAACAACTCATGAACGATGTAACAAAATGAACATTAGGAAGCAGAAACCTGGTTGAGGAATCCATGACAGGGAACTCATGAATGAAGGGAGGAAGGGTGAGCAAATGTAATCATTAAGCTCAGTGTACACTATATAAAACGTGAACTATAGGGGTGGCAGAGGGCAAACAGGGGAGAATGAGGCAATGGGTGACATCGATCAAGATGTATTATTACCCATGTCCTGCCTTCTGAAAAATTATGCACTATTTGTACAACTACTTAATAAGTTAAGACACACATTTAAAATGTTAACGTGTGTACTTCAGATCTCTGTTGGTTTGACGAGATTTCTGGCATAACTTGAATGAGAAGTTATTTTTCTGTTCATGGCTTCAGACATGCAAATCTATGGTCATTGTGTTCTATTGCTTTGGGCCAGCAATAAGGTAAAATCTGATGATGTAAATGTGCTGCACAAAGCCACTCATTTCATGACAACCAGAGCACAGAATCAAATGGGTTAGGATTCCACTATCCTCCTGAAGGGCCCCAGCGTCTTAACTTATATGAGATGGGCCTCAGCTTTTAAAGGTTCCATCATTTCTGACACCACATGCTGAAGAGACCAAGAATTCAGCACGCCATCTTTGAAGGACATTGAAGACATAACAATATATAATATAACAATATATAATGCTATTTATTTTTATTTTATTTGCATCTTCATCTTGGTCTAAATCCATGTTCACACATTGGTTTATTATATTTTTCTACTAATCTTTATCATCATTATACCTTTAATACAGTACTGTAATAAATCATATAAACCCTTTTCAATAAGTTAGCTTCTGGGTGGACCATAAGAATACATATCATTTTCACTTATAATGGAAAAACAGCAAATAAAACAATGAGGATAATAGAGCGAACAGGCCCAATTTTTCAAGCTTTTCTTTCTATATGCCCAGTAGCATATATTCCAATCACCTGAAAAACAAAAACAAAAACAGAAATCTCTGCAAAGCTGGCTTTGTTTCTTCACACAAAAATTAATGATGAACTCAGTCAATGATAGGGCCTTTAGTTGCATTAATTGTTCTTCCTTTTTATTCAATAATTCTAAATTAGTTGCTAGAAATTTCCACTTTCAATTCTTACAAGAAGCATTTTAGTGGATCCCTACTTCTTTTAGACTCCTCCTTAAAGTTTTCTTCAGTATTACACTTTGTTATTCATGCATTAGCATTTGTAGTATTTGAAGATAAGGCTGAGGTGATGAGTGTTATAAAATTGAATTTCACTGAAGATAACAAAATATAACACATAGAATATATAATAATATATTTCTAAAACCTTTATTTTACCTCAGTCAGTCTCTTTTTTAAGGACTTGACAATACTTTTGTGTTTGTCTTGCAGTACTGGGTTTGAAACTAATCTTCCTATTTGCTTTGAGAGCACTCTCTACTTAACCCATGTTGACAGGCTTTTTTTTTCCCTGCTGGACATGGGGCTTGAACTCTGGGCCTGGGTGCTGTCCTTCAGCTCTTCAGCTCAAGACTAGCACTCTACCACCTTAGCCACAGCACCACTTCTGGCGTTTTCTGCTTATGTGGTGCTGAGGAATTGAACCCAGGGCCTCATGCATGCGAGGCAAGAACTCTACCAATGAGCCACCTTCCCAGCCCCTCAACAGTCTTTTAAATTAAAAAAAAATTGATATACATATCCAAAGAAGTTTCTGATTATTGTTAAAACTTTATTTCTGTGATAAAGTCTAACTAACTTTGACTGAATCGTGCTCAAATTTGCAATCTTCCTGCCTTCTACCTCTTGACTAGCTGGGGTTACAGCTATGTGCTGCCATACTTTGATCTGGTAATATTTTACAAGTAAGTGTGTGTGTTTCTGGCTACAATTCTCCTCAAGGAACATAAATAAAATGTCATTATACTCTCATGAAAATAATAATAATGATATGAAGAACGATTTAATGAAATCTTCCCTGTTACTGCTAACCAATATACCAAATATTCCAGTAAGCATTGAAAATTATTATTTTATTTAAAATCACTCATTCCAATAGTACATAAGATCTCTTTTCAGTTTATGATGAAAGCCCTAGTGGGAGTGTTTAAAATCCTTGCATCTGCTAATTTGTGTTAGAGAATGAACTTGAATCTGGCCAATTTCATTGTCTTCGCACTTACCTCTTAAGCAATGCTTTACTCACAATCCTTTGGAAATCCTGGAATGGGCTCATCTATGTGATCTAAGTAGGACAATTTGTGGTTTTTAGATCATTTAATACCAAGTTTAAAGGCTGGGTTTCTTTTACATCACTGATTTCCCAAGGGACATTATTCTTTGACATTATGCAATGCTCTCACCATCTCGAATCATATATTTGGTCGACTTCTAAGCAATTGTCAGCATCTTTGCCACATGGTTGGAAGCTAGATTTCAGTTTGTCACCATATAAAATATTCTCCCTCTCTGGTTGAGAGCATAGAGCAGGTGCTTAGAAATCCTGCTGTCATCCATTCTCCACACATGATTGGGCCATGTTCAGCTGAATTATGGGGGATATTATTTGAGAACTATTGCAGTGGCTGCACTCCAAGACCTGGTGACAATCCTGCCTTACTATATGATATTCAGTAGAGAACATAGGTTAAATTCTTAAGGCCACTCAAGGAATCCAGTTCATTCAACTCACCTTTAAATTGTAGATCTTACAATACTTGAGATAAAAGCGTATTTCTGCAACAGTTAAACACAGCCTGGAACTTTGAACACAACATATATATATATATATATATATATATATATATATATATATATATATATTATTCAGGATAAAAATTTGCCTTGTTTAGCAAGTTTTTTAAAAACTTGAGATTTTAAAAATATGAGAGAACTCCTAATATTTTTTAGAAAAACAATTCTCTGAAACTTTCTTTAAAATCCAGCTCTGGAGGTTCATATTTGAAATTCTAGCTATTCAGGAGGCTGAGATTTGAGGATTGTGGTTCAAAACCAGCCTGGACAGGAAAGACCAAGAGACTCTATTGCCAATGAATTATCAAATACCAGAAGTAGAAGTATGGCTCAAGTGGTAAAGTGCTAACCATGAGCAAAAAGCTATGGAACTGAGCTCAAGCCCTGAGTTCAAGTCCCAGTACTGGCACAACCTCCACAGCACACCACACATAGGAGCATCTAATAAATGATCTGGCTGGAAGGGATGTGTTGCTATTTTCTTGTTTCATGTACCTATTTGATAGAGCATCTATTATTAAATGTAGATTCTAGAAACTACACATTGGAGTGATGATTTTGAGATCAATAACAAAACTCCAGATATAGATGGATTTTGGAATATTTCAGAGGCAAGCATGCCCTGAAACCAAATATGTCATTTGAGAAAAGCATGCCTAGAGGATACAGGGAAAGTTGTACTTGTTTCAAAAGCACAGGTTTGCAATTTCTTCTGTTCGTTTACTTCCCAGCAGGTGTCTCTATCTAGCAGCATTACCAGAAAGAAAAAGAAGGGAAGAACTAATTGTATAAAATGGAAAATGTAACAATGTAGGTACTAATTTCTATGGCCTTATGGGAGTCAACCATTAAATTGTTAGGAAAATTTCAATCTATTTCTTAAATGCTGCCATTTATTAAAAATTCTATTATACATACCCTAACTTAAATAAGTTATGCTAAAATTGAGGCAGTAAAAAGTGAGAATGAGTAACTTTGTATATGTTTTCAATACTTTTACTATCATTTATGTTTTTGAAATTATTCCTTCTATCTGGTACAAAAAATATATAATGGGGTGCTATTGAGAAACTTCCTCTAAAGCTGGGTGCCGGTGGATCACACCTGTAATCCTATCTACTCAGGAGGCTGAGATCTAAGGATCACAGTTCAAAGCCAACCCAGGCAGGAAAGTCTGTGAGATTCTTACCTCCAATAAACTACTAGAAAACCAGAAGTGTCACTGTAGCTCAAGTGGTACAGTGCTCGCCTTGAGCTGAAGAGTGCAGGGAAAGCACCCAAGCCCAGAAAGCTTAAGCCCCACAACTAAAAAATATAAAAAAAAGAAAAGAAAGAAAAGAAAAGAAAACTTCCTCTATTTCTGAATTCAATGTTTGAAATAAACCATGTAAAGAAGATATATTATACCTATAAACCAACATGTTGAAATGTAATACTTTGTACAACTCCTTAAAAATAATAATAACTTAATAAAAGAAATGAAGCCGAAGGCTTGTGGCTCATGCCTTTAACCTTAGTCACAAGGGACAGTGTGATAAGAGGATTGCAGTTTGAAGCCAGCCTGGGCAGGAAAGTCTGTGAAACTCTCATGTCCAATTAACCACCAAAAAAGGTCAAAGTGAAGATGTGGCTCAAGTGCTAACAGGGCGATCCTTTAGCACAAATGCTCAGGGACAATACTAAGTCTCTGAGTTCAGGCTCCAGAATTGTCCCCTCTCCTACCCTCTCCAAGAAAAAGAACATAATTTACTGTTACACTATGTACCCATAATGCTAAAAGAACTATATCATGAAATATACTATAACAAACACTAGCAATCAGGCCTTTGATTTCTCCTAGCATCCAGATTCAAAGGAATTTACTATCAAAATGGTATGTAAATTTCACTCCTAGTCTAAGCCTTTACTCATATATTAGTCATATTCTTTGTCTTAATTCATTGTTTTAATGTTAACATTCCTTCTGTTTTGCCTTCCAAATTTATATGCACACACATGTAAATTCCTTCCTTCCTTACTGTGCCATGAAAAACATATTAGATGTACATCATGGGTATTCTTCCACATAACCTATCAACAATTTCAGCTCATATCAAGAGTGAGGAGGGCGAAACTGGTTGAAAAATATCCCATTGTCATTCTGAATCTATCTTTAAATCATGTTCAAAGTGGCCTATAGTTCTCATAAAAACCAGTCAAGATCCTCTATTGCATCACCTGGCAATAATGTAATCAGGAATCTTCGATTTTCTCCAGCTCTTTGTGTTTCTCCACTTTTTCTTTCACAACATTTCATTTTTCTAAGAACCTAAGCTAGTTGCTATGTTAAATTTCCCATTACTTGATTTATTTCCTTGTGATTGGATAATGTAATCTGTCCTAAATTTCATTACAGCAAGAGGAGCATAAATGAGTTCTGATTATATGATATGTTTAATAAGTGCTTTCACCACAATAACTGAGAGAATAACTTTAAGAGGAACATTTTATTCTGGCTCTATGTTTCAGAGGGTTTAGTCCATGGTTGCCTGGCCCCTGTATTTGGGGAAAATATCAAGATGACAGGAACATATGGCACAGGACTGTTTGAGTCATGACAGAAGGAAGAGAAACAGGAATAGAAGGAAGGGTTAGGACAACAGGAAGCCTACCAGAACATACTTCAGAAACAAACTTCTCTCAGTTAAGCCTCATTCATCTTCTACCTTTTACCAGCTTTCATAAGTGATTAATTCACTTAATGTAACCCGCTTATAATTAGGTCCTCCAAATCAAATCATCTCTGGAAAAAGCTCACAAACACACCCAGAGATATGCTTCCTTAATGACTTTTCTCAACACAATTGACACTTAAAAATTGACCACCAGAGCTGGTAACCACAGTGCTATTTTTATAAAGGTGACTTTTCTCTCAATAAAGAAAATAACACATGGTGTGACATTTTTGTTTAAATATATTGTTCTTCATGCGTTTAATCCAAAGGTCTCAATACCCATCTATTGTTAATCATTGTCTGAGTCAATATTATTAATGATAATTATTTAAATCTTTTATAATGGTTCAGAGTACTTAAAATTACTTAACACACAAAGAATTCATGATAAAATTATAATTGCAAAAATGGACAATTTAAAGCTGCAACAATGTAAAAATTAATAGCCAAAAAATTAGGTAAAGGGAGAAAAAAATACAATGTTAATTTTCCTCATTTTTCATAGCAACTGCCGTTATATCAAAGATCACTTACTCATGATTATTTTAAGTATATTTCTGTAGTGACTCAAACTCGGAGAAGCAGGGATTATCTTATATATTAGGTGGCTATCAATATGCATTATGGGATGTCTACTCTCTTCCCATTAGGTATCAAAAGCATAAGTCAACTGTCACACTAAGTATGTCTCTAGCCTCACCAAACATTCCCTTCAGGGAAAATTTTCTTTTAGTGCTATTTGCCTTTTGTGATAGAAAACTTTCTCTTTCTATCCTATAGTGAAGTAATTCACTATAGGATATAATATACTCCACCGTAGCATATAAATATACCTATACAATAGGAAATGTACTTATTACCTTACTCATGTAACCATAACCCTCTATACAGAATCTTTACAATAAAAACTATATAAAAAAACAAAAAAAAGAAAATAAATAAATAAATATACCTATAAATATACCCAGAAAGTAAAAGGTGAGAGGCAAGGGATAATGTGATTGTACTACATCTGCTCTCATGGGGAAAATCACTATGTAATTTTCTAATTAAGACAAATTAAGAAAACCTTGGATCCACACAACTGCATAGATCAACTAGACTTAACAGACATCTACCAAATATTACACCCAGTAGTAACAGAATACATGTTCTTCTCAGCAGCACATGGAACATTCTCCAACATAGACCACATTTTAAATCACAAAGAAAATTTGTCCAAATTCAGAAACACTGAAATTATGCCCTGCATTCTTTCAGACTGCAAGGCAATAAAATTAGAATTCAACACCAAAAGTCACCAAAGAAAGAAATTCTTGTAATACATGTAGGTTGAACTTTGAAAAAATTAACAAAATTGACAGACCCCTAGCAAAACTTATCAGAAAAAGAAGAGAACACACCCAAATAAACAAACTAATAGATGAGAATGGAAACATCACCACAGAAACAATCAAGATTCAGAACATTATAAGGGAATACTTCTAAAACTTTATGTTAATATGTTTGAGAATCTGGAAGAAATGGACACATTTCTAGCAAATATTGACATGACGAAACTGAACCCAGATGATTTAAACCAAATTAACCAACGCTTATCAAGCATCAAAATAGAAACAGCAATAAGAGACCTCCCACTCAAGAAAAGCCCAGGACCAGATGGATTTACACCTGAATACTACAAAGCCTCCAAAGCAGAACTCACACCAATAATCCTCTAACTCTTCAATGAAATCGAAAGTGAATGTTCACTACCAAAAGTCTTTCTATGAAACCATCATAACCCTCATCCCCAAACCAGGCAGGGACTCATCAAAGAAAATGAGCTATAGACCCATTTCTTTGATGAACATTGATGCAAAATGCTCAACAAAATTTTGGCTAATCGACTTCAGGAATTCATAAAAAAATCATACACCATAATAAAAGAGGATTCATTTCAGGGATGCAAAGCTGGTTCAATATGCACAAAGCAATGAATATAATTCATCACATCAAAAAGAGCAAGGATAAGAACCACATGATTATCTCAATAGATGCAGAAAAAGCATTTGACAAGTTCCAACACCCCTTTATGATGAAAGCTCTGGTAAAACTAGGAATCCATGGAACATTCCTCAATATAATAAAGGCTGTGTAGAGAAACCTAGAGACAGCATTACACCTACTGGCAAAAAGCTAAAGCCATTTCCTCTAATTTCAGGAATGAGACAAAGATGTCCACTGTCTCCACTGCTCTTTAATTTAGTACTAGAATGCCTAGCTAGAGCAATAAGACAAGATGCAAACATAAAGGGGATCCAAATAAGGGAAAGATGAAGTAAAACTATCCCTCGTTGCAGATGACATGATCATGTGTTTAAAGAACCCCATGGACTCCATTCCCAAGTTACTCCAGCTGATTTGAAACTTTGGCAAAGTAGCAGGGTATAAAATTAACCCTCAAAAATCAATGGCTTTTCTGTATGCCAATAACAAGAGGAGAACAGCTGAAGTCAGTAAAGCAACTCCTTTTTTTAATAGCCCCACAAAAAATAAAATATCCAGGAGTTAACCTAACTAAAGAAGTCAAAGACCTCTATGATGAAAACTTTAAAAACCTGAAAAAGGACATTAAAACAGAAGTATAGAAATGGAAAAATCTCCCATGCTCCTTGATTTTGAGAATTTACATCGTGAAAATTGCAATACTGCCAAAGGCTATCTACAAATTCAATGCAATACCTATCAATATTCCAACCTCATTCTTCAATGAAATAGGAGAAGCGACCCAGCAATTCATATGGAACAATAAAAGACCCTGAATAGCAAAAACAATCCTTAGTAGAAAGAATAGTGCTGGAGGAATATCAATACCAAACTTCAAATTCTACTACAAAGCCATAGTAATCAAAACAGCTTGGTACTGGCTCAAGAACAGACCTGAGGACCAGTGGAATAGAACTGAAGACCCAGAATGAACCCACAGACCTATAGCCACCTAATCTTCAATAAGGGAGCTAAAATAATAGGATGGCAGACCTGAGGACCAATGGAATAGAACTGAAGACCCAGAATGAACCCACAGACCTATAGCCACCTAATCTTCAATAAGGGAGCTAAAAAAATAGAATGGAAGAAAGACAGTCTCTTCAGTAAATGATGCTGGCAAAATTGTTTAAACACCCATAGAAAACTAAAGCTAGATCACCTTGCACCAGAATCAACTCCAAATGGATAAAAGACTTCGAAGTCAAAGCAGAAAGCCTGAAAACACTGCAAGAAAGAATTGGAGAAACTCGAGGCTAGGGCTCCTTGGCACAGGCCAAAATTTTCTTAATAAAGATCCAGAAACACAACAAATCAAAGAAAGGTTGGACAAATGGGATTGCATGAAACTGCAGACAAAGGACATAGCTAGCAAGATCAATTGAAAGCCGTCGGATTGCGAGAAGATCTTCACTAGCCATACAACGGACAAGGGTCTCATATCTAAAATATACTTATAACTCAAAAAATTAAATCTCCGAAGAACAAATTCTCAAAGAAACAACTTCTGATTAATAAGTGAGATAAAGACTTAAAAGAGAGACTTCTCTGAAGAAGAAATAAGAATGGCCAATAGACATGAAGAAATGCTTCACTTCTCTAGCCATAAAAGAAATGCAAATCAAACCAACATTGAGATTCCACCTTACCCCAGTTAGAATGGCTATAATCAAGAACTCTAATAACAACAGATGTTGAAGGGGGTGTGGCCAAAAGGGAACCCTATTGCATTGTTGGTGGGAATGTAAACTTGTTCAACCACTCTGGAAAGCAGTATGGAGGTTCCTCAAAACACTCCACATAGAGCTCCCCTATGATTCAGCAATCCCACTTTTGGGCATTTACCCAAGTGATCACAAGCAAGGCCATACTGAAGTTACCAGCACAACTATGTTTATTGCAGCATTATTTACCATAGCTAAGATATGGAATCAACGTAGATGACCCTGAATAGATGAATGGATCAAGAAAATGTGGAATATGTATATGTATGTATGTATGTATGTATGTATGTATGTATGTATCTATCTATCTATCTATCTATCTATCTATCTATCTATCTGAATTCTATGCCTCCATCAGAAAGAATGACAGGAAATTGTAAGACTTGGAAAAAAATATATTAAATGAAGTAAGCCAAGCCCAAAGAAACATAGATCCCAGGGTTTCCTTTATTTGCAATAACTAGTATATGTCTAGGACATGCAGAAAAGTTCAAAAGCTATGTTCCTATGACTATGTAAGATGATGGTAAGTGAAATGGACTCCAAGGTAGGGACACTGGAGGTTTTATCTTTCTTGCTGCTGTTTTTAATGTACTTAAATGTACTATGTGATTTTTTTTGTTTCTTTTGTATGTTCTACCCCCATTGTATAATCCCTATTTTACTATGTTTGTTTCTGGTGCCCTGCATCTGGTATATACATTTTTTTAATTGGCAGAGGGGAAGGATAATAACAAAATGCTGAAATAAAGATACAGGTTAACCCATTGTAGCAATGAGATGTACAAACACTATATTGAAAATGAACTGTACAACTTCGGGGCAGGGGGAGGGAGGAGTTGGGGAGGTGAGGAAGGAAGAGATGGTAGGGGAAAAACCAAGGAGGGGGTAACAATGCTCAACAGGAATGTACTCATTGTCTTACTCTTGTAACTCTTAACCCTTTGTACAGTATCTTTACAATAAAAATATATTAATAAAAAGACAAGTTAAGTAATAGACAAACAACCTTATCAAAATAGAATCTTTCCTTATTCTTGCTTCTAGAAAGAGAAAAGAGGACAGATTGTCTTCCTTGCTTCTACTTTCCTGTATTGTGGGTGAGTGAAATTACAATGGATTGTGAGGGCATGAATAAATGAGAGTAACTGAGAAAGCAGACAATTTCTAAATCTTTGGCAAGAATATTAAGTCTTGTTTTCTAGACATTTTCCCAATTATACTGATTGCTACTTTTCTTATCTTCCTCAGCCTGCAGCTCTCATCTCACAATATTCTAGGGAGCCATGATTGTGGCCCTGATCAACTGTGCAACATTTAACTAGGAAGTCATTATTTATTTGCATTCTTTTTACACTATGTCCTTGCTCTCTCCTTCTCCATCCACTGGGACAAACGTAAGGAGGTAGTAAGCATGCATGTTTCCTCATTTGGCCTTGACATGAATCTCTTCATTTTTTTTCTAATTCCAATAAATTTCTTACATTCTTGGATACCGTGAGTCTGTTTTTAAAATAGAAACAATTGATTAGATGTCTCAACCCTTTCACAGCTCAAAAATTTCAAATTTCTTACAAAAAAGAGTATTGATTCTTTTCTGTACTTAAAAAGTGTTATACTTGGTTAGGTAACAAAAATACTATTTTGCATAGAACATGTCTTGAAGGAAAATATTTGTCATGTTTTAAGCTGAAAATTTATCAGGATGAGCTTATTGAAACAGACACATATTTATATATTAAAGGGCTATTGAATGTTCATTAATAGTGGAAAGCAGCAAGATTTATCTTGTGTATGACAAGAAATTCAAGAGTGGGAAGACCAGGGCTATGGGCCATCTGCGTAGGTGTAAGCAGAGAAGGAGAAAAGCACTTGGGGAAAGTAAATGAGTTTTTGAAAAGGTAAATTAATTTGTCCAAGGACCCAGGGAGATAAGCAAGTTTGAGATTCAGTTTGTGCACAGTTCTGGGTGGACTTTCAGTCTCCTGCAAGTCTGTACAACTCCTGTGGAGAAGGATTTGGGGTGAGATTATTCACATTCTCCCTCTGGGAGTGGATTTTCCCTGAAGTGAATTTTATAGTGGTTGTATTTCCCAGAACTTGCTGTTTTCACTGAGATAAAGGAACTTCCAGAAGACTATTTTTTTCCATCGACATTGGAACACAGATTCAAAATTAATGCTTACCTAGATACTGGTTGGATAATGTTTGCTTAGATAATTCAGTAGATATGATTGGGAAGACTAGTACATTCATTCTACTTTACAAAGAATATTCTGCATTTATAGTTCTTCTGTCTTAACATTGAAACTAATTTTTGATGAGTTAAGCTCTCTTAGCTTTAAGAAAGTACAAGAAATATATATTTTTGGTCAACTTCTGATAAGTTAAAAAATTTCCTTTTAGCCATTTTGGTAATGCTTCATAAAGAAAGAATAAAGAAATATGTATGATAATAAAAGAATATAAAATAAAAATTAAAAATATTGAGTACATTTTATTTCAAAAGTTTAAAAAATCTGTTTTGTGAACACATGTTCTAAAATGTCAAAGCAGAAAAGGAATATGCAGACTAACAAAGAGCATATACAAAATGTATGGTCCAAAAAGACTGACATCTATAATGCAAAAATAATCTGAAATATTTAACCACTAGTTAGCATAATAAGAGAATAAGCAATAAAGTAAAAGTGGGCAAAGTGTATAACAGTAAGTTTAGCAAAAGAACTATGTAGAGATAAGTGCTTGGTTACCAGTTACCAGGGAACTGCAAAATAAAACAGAAAACTTAAAAAACACATCAGGATATCAAGACCTTTACAAATTATCAAAGCCCATAAAATTGGCACATTGATTTAAAAATGACTGGAAGTTTTTTATACACATGAACATACAATATGATTAAATAATCCTACTTACATGAATTTAGCTAAAAGGAATGAAAATAAGTTCACATAAAGTTTTTATACAAATATTTATGCAACAATTTATCAAAAATTTGGTAAATTTAACCATTTACCAGTAAATGTATATATAAATTGTGGCATATCTATAAAATAGAACACTACTCAGCAATTAAAAGGGAACACAGAAATTATAACACACACAGCAGATGTCAAATAGATGTGCTAGGTGACACAGTGACATTTATCACAATTGTCTGCATTGGAAGCAACACAAAACAAAACTTCACAAAAGGTGACATGAAGAAAGGAAGAACTTCTGGCATTAGCATAAATCACTTTTCTAAACTATGATGTCAGTATCAAAGTTTCCTGCTTAGAATAAGATTCATTGACCACAGAGTGTGAAAAATCTACTCATACATAATTCTATCTTGCCTTGAACTTCTTTTCTTTCTCCTTTATTTTCCCCCATGGCTATCACTCTACCACTTGAGCCACAGTTCCACTTTTGGCTTTTTCTGAGTAGTTACTGGAGATGAGAATCTCACTGACTTTTCTGCCAGGGCTGGCTTCAAACCATGATCTGCAGATCTCAGCCTCTTGAGTAGCTAGGATTACAGGCTTGAGCAACTGGCACCTAACTTTATTTAGGTTTTCAGTAGCCTTCTTTCTAAGTATTCTTTCCACCTTGTTTAATCCCCTTAACTGCAGAGGTTCCTTTTGTTTTGCTAGCAGTCATTGTCCATCTAATCCATGTATGACGAATTGTTCCAACTCTGAGTCCTCAAGGTTTTCTGCAGCCCACTGCATTTAAGTGACATTTGTCTTCCATATTTTCATGGGGCTCATTTTCCCCTCCACCCTGCCCACCTATGGCTGCTCTGTGTACACACCATGTCCATTCACCTCCATGGCTTTTACATGGCCTTTTTTTCTACTCTTGACTGGAAAGTTCTCCTTAGCTACGTAAATCTCATTCCATCGCTATGGCTATCTTGGTTTCTTCTAACATATATTATTTCCTTTTTCTGTTGAGTTGGAAAAGGCCCCTTACTAATTTCTTCTTCACATTATCTAGATATCCATTAATTGATCTTTTAGTGATTTGTTTGATGTAAGAGACTATTGGCAGGCATATTATATACATTCGAAAATAATCTCTCTAGTTTACCCAAAGTTGAAGACCTACAGGTGCAGGGAAATACAGGGATTAAAAAAAATCATACCTTGTAGTGCCCAGGCTCTCTTCAGATGATAGTGATGGACTGCATAGATATCAGACACTATAACTTAAAAATCTCATGACCTTCCCATATCACAGTGACTTGCCATCATAAAAATGGACTTGAATGTCATGACAATGAAGGCTTTCTCAACCAAGAATCATGTATTAGCTTATTTAATTATAAAATGACAAGAAAAAAAGGCTGCACAATACTTGTTTGAGGTTTGGCATAGGTGTACAGCTAGCTGGACACTCACTTGTTTGGGGATGTGTGATGTCTATAGATGGATCTTTTCCTCCAGGCGCTGCTCTCTTTCCATATGTCTGTTCTCTGTCAATATAACAGCACAGGTTGTTTCCTTGTTTCCTAGACAGTATGTTTTTCAGAAGTTCTAGTGATTGGGACTTTAGTGGAATTGAAAGATGCTGTTGTAACTCTTGTCCTTCATTTATTATTTTTGCCAAGGATGTGGTTGTCACCATACAGATGTTAGAGTGTGGAGTTGTAAACATAAAACTGGCTTATTTTATTGAGTTTTGTACCTTAAAGATATAAGGGAACCAGCATTCATAGATCATTCATTCCAAAGTATTTTCTTGAGTTTCTGCGATGCAGCTGGCATCCTGTTCTGGGGACTCATTCTGGGTCTCTAGGCAATTTCAGCAGCTGCAGTGGCCCATGTGGACCTTCTAATCGATGATAATATTGCAGCAAGGAAAATAACATAAAAGACATAGTAAAGCACTCAATCCATATTTTTCTCTATTAAAAAAACAGTTAAGATTGGGGTACTCATGTCCTCTCCAGAGAAAGTAGAGAATATTTGGAATGAGAATATGTGAACATTTCAAATGAGAAGTCTCCTTATTGTGGACCTAGGAAGCATTGATTTAGAGGGGGGGCGGGGAAAGACACAATTTCCTTACCAGAAAAATGACTGGTCTCTATCAGCGTTTAAAAAGACCAACTTTAAAAGAATCAAAATTCAACTTGTTGAACTATAGATAGTTATTTGTTATTTTGACAATATTCTAATTACTATACATGATATTTATAACAAAAGACACGTGGCCTGGGTATGAGGCTCAATGGTAGAATTCTTGAATAGCAAACATTAAGACACAAGATTTATCCTCATCACAGAAAAATTAAAAAAAATAAAGTAAAAGATAAGCCCTTTTCTTTCTTTCTTTCTCTTTCTTTCTTTCTCTCTTTCTTTCCTCTTTCTGTCTTTCTTTCTTTCTTTCTTTCTTTTTCTTTCTTTCTTTCTTTCCTTCCTCTCTCTTTCCTTCCTTCCTTCTCCTTCCTTCCTTCCTTGTTCTTTCCTTCCTTCCTTCCTTGTTCCTTCCTTCCTTCCTTCCTTCCTTCCTTCCTTCCTTCCTTCCTTCCTTCCTTCCTTCCTTCCTTCCTTTCCTTTCCTTCCTTTTTTTCTCCCTTTTTGCTTTCTCTTTCTTTTGTCTCTATTGTTCCCCTCCCTCTCTCTTTGCCTTCCTTCTTTCTTGTTTTCTTTGTGTGTGTGTATGTGTGTGTGTGTGTGTGTGTGTGTGTGTCTATTCTGGATTTTGAACTCATGAGTATTGCACTCTCACTTGACACTTTTTTTTCTCATGGTTGGTGCTTTACCTCCTTAGCCACAAATACAGTTCTGGATTTTGGCTAGTTAATTGGAGATAAGTATCTGGAGAATACATCTCATGGTCTATCTCTGAATTGATCATTAGATTTCAATCTCCTGATTAGCAGGGATTATAGATTTTACCTTCCAGGGCAGATTATTGAATCGTTTCTGAATTGCAATTCTATTTGTTTCCTGGTCAATATCCTGTATATGGGGGGAAATTCACTCTTACACACTTGCTAACTCATCACATTGAGCATAATTTGGGAGTGAAAAAAGAAAATTAAAATAAGATTTTAAGCCTATTAGTAAGAAACTTGATTAAACTTAGAAAAAACAAAACAAAATTAAAACACCTAAAAAGGAATACTCAATATAGTTTCCAACTAAGTAATAATATATTTTAGGAGATAATTCTTTTTACACTTTAAAAACAGGACTTAATCAAGTATTAATGAGAGCAAAAATAAAATAATATTTAAAATGACAACTAAGGAATAGATGGCTAATTGTCCGAATATAGAGAAATTAGAAAACTGGGCTATTCATTGATCCAGATAAAGAGTGTCATAACTACTATGAATATGATCTAAATTGTATTTGATTTTTTTGAGACATTTCATAATATTAGCAATTATTGTGAAGCTAATATCCATCTTATGCTTTCTATGTCTATGCTTTTCATGTTAACACTGTGCCAGATTAACAAAGATCCCTTGCCTAATGTATAACTAAATTTATGTTTTTAACTCAGAATCATAAAGTCAGGAGCATTTTTTGGTGATGTCCTGTGTCTTAACTCCATGCAAGTGAAAACAAACATATTCTATTAAAAAACAACAACAACACACAAGTGGAGCCAGGTAAGGCAGATAGGAGACAAAGGTCAACACGATCAGAATTTGAGGCTAGCCAGATCAAAAATAAAGATAATTAGACCTCAACTCCAGAATTAAGGCACATATAATAAATGAGAAATCTAAGAAAGAGGTTCAGAGTTTGGGCAAAATGGTAGGTTCTATCAGATGGAAAATAAAGGGGGCTGGGAGTAGTGTGTGACTTGAGGGTAAAACACATGCCTAATTAGTGCCTTGAGGCCCTGAGTTCAAACCCTAGTTCCACTGAATAAAAAGCCATTATAGCAAAAATAGGAGTCAAATCAATTCTTGATGTATAAATTTATTTTTATACACACACACACACACACACACACACACACACACACACACACACACACACACACACATACACACATTCAAGTTCTCCTGGTAGTTAAGCCTTGCCTTTAATTCTATTTTCCACTTGTTTACTTTCCTTAATTCTTTCTCTTCCTTTTTCCCCATAAAACTTACAAAATATACAGATCAGCATATCCTATAAACAGTGGATATGAAGAGTTAATTTATTGGCGCATTTCATACAAAATTAATAAGAATAGAAGAGAAATAAGATGCTGACTGTGTTAAATTTCCCTAATATAATACTACCTGATTTCTGTAGGCCTACTCACATATCTCTTGGGAATAGTGTGGGAGCACAGGGCACACTGATGGCTATTAAATATTTATATTAAAAAAGGAAAAATTGAGTCTATAAGACCACTGCTAGAAATTTTTTTAATGGTAAGCTTAAAAAGAAGCCATAGAAAGAAGCCTTTTGTTTATGGAGATAAATGCCATGTGGTATAAGCCCATGAAATAGCAAGGGAAGAGGAACAGATGGGCCTAGACTTAAGCAGGAGCTCTAAATCCTGAAGTTCAGAACTAAGAGGCCTTGGCTCAGCCACTTTAGATCCAAAGTTTCTTATTCCTTACACAAAGGTTTTAAATGTTTGCTTTGGGAATACAAGCTGATTGTTATGAATAACAGCACCAATGTAAATAAATAATAGAAATGTAAACACTTTAGCTGTTACAGTGCACAGTATGGAATATTTTGGAGAAAATTAAATCATAAACCCAATTGCAATGTGTGTTAAGAAAAGAAAGGTTTCCTAGTCCAGGTTCTAGAAGTTTACTCAAAGAAGCTACAGACCACAGTGCAATAAGCAAATTATTCTTAGGGTGAAGGAGGAAAACTAGGGGTCAATACCATAGAAGATGGAATGCAGAATGAAACCTCATTTCCAAAGAGTGAGACAAAGCTGTTAATGGTACTTAAAAGAATCAAAAGCCAAGAGAAACAGGAAAAGAACCAAGAATGTATCAGCAAAGGGATGAATGGTCCTAGGGAAGTCTGTTGACAACAGGGGACACTAAAGGCTCCTTATAATGCTGACTTTGTGACCCTCCATCTACAGTGTGATGAATTAAAGGTTGACTGCTGTGGTCACCATTAGAGAGATCATATCCGGAGAGAGGATAGATCATATTAACCTTCATAGGTTGCTGTCATTCTATCCTCTAGAGCATGAACAAGACATATTACTACAGAACGATGAGTGAATAGGCCAAACTTTATATACTTAACTTCTAGAGCTATGACTTGTGGAAACTAGGGGCTCTTTATTTGGTTATTTGCTTTGCTTTGACCTTTGTCAGTTGTAGTGTTGGAATATAGGAACTTGAGCTTACTTGGCTGACTTTACCACTTAAGTTTCAGCTTATTGTTGGTTATTTTGAAGATCGAGTCTTGTGTTTTTAAACCTCAATCCTCTAGATCCTAGCTTCCTGAACATCTAGTATCAGGATGGATGCTGGCTGAATCTAAGGTTGTGTTGTTGCATTTCTTCTATTTGGGAAGGTGTTGTCGAGTAGAGTTAAAAGTAATCTGTAATTCAGAATTTCACTTTCAACAATAAAAACTAATTACCTTGGTAGTACATTTATTAAAGAAAGTATGAGTGAAGGAAATAACTTACTTTTTTTCCCTAGAATCTGACACTCCTAAAGTATAAATAAAATTTTTGTATGTCACACAGGTTAAGAAATGCCAGAGACTAACTAGGAAGAAGAGGAAAGGGGGTTGGAAATGGTTCATCTATGATACTAGAGTATATCATAACAAAAACCTCTGGTGTGCAATTGTACAGCAAAGGGACTGCAAATAACAATGATGCTCTGTGTAATTCAAAGAATAAAGTATTGTGAACATTTTCACTATAGAAATGACAAATATTTGTGCAGATAGATCTATTTAAATGTATTTAACCATTAAGTATAGTAATGTTAAAGTAATTAATTAATTAATGTTCTATTAATTAATGGAAAAATTAGTCGACTGTTTTTTGTTGTTGTTGTTGCTTTTTTGTTTTGTTTTGTTTTATATTTGGTCAGTCATGGGGCTTAAATTCTAGGCCTGGGAGCCGTCCTTAGCTCTTCAGTTCAAGGTGAGCATTCTACCTCTTGAGCCATAGCACCACTTTCTGTTTTCCAGTGTTTTATTGGAAATAAGAGTCTCACAGACTTGTCTGCCCAGGCTGGCTTTGAACAGTGGCTCTTAGATCTAAGTCTCCTGAGTAGCAAGGAATACAGGTGTAAGCCACTGGTGCTGGCTTAGTTGACTGTTTTTCAAAGTACAGACCATTTTGCTTTCCTAGCCACAAATTACAAAAGTTCCTATTGCTCCTCCTTAAGGACCACATTTGATTATACCTTTCAATCAATCAATCAATCTACTGATAGATAAAGGCATACATCAAATACTCATATACATATGTGTATATAAACTATACATATATATGGCTAATTTTATAAATATAGACTATCATTTCAGTAATATATTGAAGTTCCCCAATGTTGTTAAGCTAGTGTTTCACATTAAATATCTTTTTATGATTTTATTTGTATATGTGTACATGTTCAAGCATAGTCTACATACTCCAGGCCGGCCATGAACTTGGGATCCTCCTATCTTTATCCCTAATTGCTAGAATTAAAGGCATCAACAACCATGCTCAGCTTCCTGTATATACTCTTTATTGATTTGACTTTCATTTTATTTGCCCATTTTTATGTTCCATTCTATTTTTTTTACAATAAAAACCAAGTGTAGTAAATTCTTAAATATTCTGGAAACAAGCTCTTGTTATCTATGTATATCACAAATATATTCTTTTGTTCTGGCACTTGTATTTAATTCTCTTCATGATGGCTTTAGTAGAGCCAATAATATGTTTTCATATTATATCCAATCTTCAATTGTATTTCTTTAAGAGATATGTTTTACATCATCTTTAAGAGCTCTTTGACTAAACACACATCACACTGATTTTTCTCCTATGCTTTCTTTGAAAAAAAATTGTGCATTTTGGTATTGGGGCTTCAAGTCAGGGACTAGGTGCTGTCTTTGAGATTTGTTCCTATAGGCTAGAGTTCTACCACTTGAACCATAGCTCCACTTCCAGCTTTTTGGTGGTTAATTAGAGATAAGTCTCATAAACTTTTCTGCAAGGGCTGGCTTCAGATGTCAGCCTCCTGAGTATCTAGGATTACAGGGATGAGCTACTTGCCCTTGGCTGAATTTTTATTTTACTATATTTTACATTTAGTGGAATTCTTTTCTTTTATTGATTAGTCATGGGGCTTGAATGGAATACTTTGTACTTTGTTATATAAAGAAAGCTATAAAGTGAGATTCCTTTTTTTGCATAGAGTTGTCCAACTATTGTAACATTATTTGTTGACAAAAGTCACTGTTACCCATTTAATGACTTCTGAACCATGTCAGAAATCCATTGGCCATACTTGTTCAGATCTAGTTATTGATGTTTTTTGCCCAATAGATCTACATCTACTTTCCATCAATAACACATGCTCTTAGTTACAATAGTGTTAAATCCTCAGCACTTTTTTCTAATGTCGCTTGCTATCTTGCTTCTCATTCCTTTTCAAGGAAATTTAGAATCAGATTCTGAATGAGACACTTTTGCTTGACTTTCCAATCCAGGTTTTTGCCTTCTATATTTCTGGGTTTCCAATAACTAAACTAATTATGGAAACAATGGATTACACTGGAAATTGAACACTTTCATAAAATAAAAAAATAACAACAGGAATCCTTACTGAGAGAGAGGTCCTCATATTAAAGAAACTAATAATGATATGTTAAAGTGATTTGTAGAGATCACACTTAATTATTACAAGTTGTCCCATGAGATACACTATGAATTAGTTTCCTGAAATGTAAAAGAGTTGCTTTAAGAAAGGATTTGTTGAAGACTTTTATCTTAGAATAAAATGCCCTTGAATTGCAGGACAAGTGAACATTCTGAAAATATTTAAAAATATTGTGAACTCATAGGAGAGAGATTGTAATTGGGAAGAAGGAAGAAGTAAGAAAGGGAGAGGCTTCCAATAAGTAGGCTGGAGGAAAAGTACTAGCCAATGAATAATATTCCAAACCAAACAGACATCTGAGGTCCAAGAACAGCTTTGGAAACATTGGTTCCATTACTACATGGAGCCTTTGAACAACCTGCCAAAGGGGTGTGATGCTTGTCTTTATCGCCCCCTGGAGACTTCTAAAAGGAACAACCCATGTCTTCCCACAAGCTTACGTAAAGTCAAAGGTGTTATTTTTCATCTTTGGAAAACATAGAAAAATAATATTTTTGTTTACATTATCTGACTCTTGAAAATGTAGTGAACATAATTCAGGACCCTGATTCCTTTTTGGAGACTAGTGTGTGAGGTTTCTGTGGTTCATGTTCAAACCCTCTTTCTTCTTGGTCCATGGGAAGTTTAGCTATATAGAGTACTACATCTGCAGTAGAAATAGCTTAAAGAAGTGCAAGTGAATGCCTCTGGATAGTTACAAGTAACAAAAGAAATATAGTATCTCAGGCTACCTTAAATTTCCAGATGCAATATAGATCCTCTTGCATTATTATGTCTGCACACAAATTTTTCTGAGTATAAATCCAGGAATCATTTCCCAAATCTATTTTTTTCATATAATTTAGGAAGTACATAATTTATTCTCCTAGCTAGCATTGTATTAAGTACAGAAAGATTTTCAGGCAACAATAACTTTCATCCCTGTTTCTCTATTAATTTCTTCTAAGTTACATTGTTAAGTGCTTGAGTTTCTATCTATCCATAGTGTCATTTAAAAAAGAAATACATGTAGCATATATCAACATGGAAAACTTTGAATTGCTACCTGGCAACCTTCCACCAAAAAGGATTTCTGCTTCTTTTCCAAGACTGATTTGTCTCTGGGTGACAGACAATTCAGTGGTTGAGGTATGTGAGAGACACCCACAGCGCTAAGGTCACTTTAAAAAGGTAAAGAATTAGACCACAACACATAAAAGAAAATTGTCACCAAATAAAAAAATCAGCCTCAATTTTGTGCAGAAGTATGAACTATAGTCCCCAAAGAACCAGTCACATTGGTTTGTTATAGTAGAATCAGTGACCATGGAGGTTGAAAACTTTCTAATCTGTGAAAGACATAGTGAAGTATTTCTATGAGGGATCTGGAATAATACCAACCTGAAGCTATAAAAATAAAAAAGGGAGGCTTAATTTGAGAAGTTTTACACTTTTTAAAAATAAGAATGGGTCCATTATTCTAAATGCAGACAAAGGTTATGTCAAGTTTGTGATGCAGTAAATGAAAAGTTAACAGTTCACCTCATCACTGGAAGCAAATCCATACAGATTCACTGCCTTCCTTTATCTCCCTGTTCTCTCTTGCCCTGCACTTCTTCATTTTGATTAGCTCATTCCCTGAACTGGTGAAGCAAGCATTTGTCCTTCGAGTCCAATAAGTTCTAACTGTCATTAATCACAAGTTTCTTCGGTAAGTGTTGAAAAAGTCTAATCAAGGAAGGAGAACTCTGAACAAAAAGTGCATGGAACTCTCCAGGAAAAAAAATCAAGAGTTAGAAATTTCAGAGTGGGAAATCTCAGGTAAATAATAATAATAATAATAATCAGCAGCAGCAAATTAAAGCTGTCAAAATTAGTTTTCTAATATATTTAAAAATCAAGTAGGCCTCTGTGCATACTGAATTATATAAAATGATCTCTTCTATATATTGAATAGTGAAGACTTTTGTGCCACATCTATACCATCTTTACTGGGAGGTTTGGAGAATAAGTCAGTTATCGGATATTCCAAAAAACAAAATGATAAACAAATGAACATAGGTGATAATGACCTGACATGTAAACTACATGCTACCAATGTGTTACGGAGGGTTTTGTGAAAAATAAAATGAACTCCCGTAAGCCTAGTAAGTAGAAGTATTGAAGAAGTGTTTTGTGAACTCCTGCTGAAAAGGCAGAGTTGATTAGTGAGTAAAGAAAGAATGATCCATGTATGCCTAGTTAAGTATAACAGAGGCAAGATCTAGGCAAATGTGTAGTCCTCGTTTAGGTTGATGCTTTTTACTACAACTGCACACAAGAGAAAGGTAGCAAAGTAGGGAGAGGAAGGGAGTGCAAATAACCACGTACCTGTAGAAAAATTAGAGGTTTAGATAAATGAATAGGTTTGAGGGTCTAAATTTTAGAAAAAAGTGAAATTGTTGCTAATCTAGATGATAGATGTGAAGAGGTTAGGACAGTATCTTATATCAAATAAGTTAAAGGTCTAAGTTGGCAGTGGGCCCAGAAATAAGTGTTGTGTACAGTTTCAATGCATAATTACTAAGTGAAATTGGCCAGCATTTCCTGTAGATAGGGTCTTGTCTGAGGATCGAGAATTTCTCACTACTTATCTGGATTATTGGTGAAACTATAAATGGACATGTGTAAACTTGAAAAGTGGTTTTGGAAGAGATAGGGTGTTATGTTTTATTCATCTTGACTTAAAAATGCACGATATACAATAGAGAGGGTTAGAACCTGGGGAAATAATGGTTTACATTTTCATAGATTATGTATGGTCAATGCAATGTTTGTGAAATCATAAAAGCATATGTTAAAGAATTCTCATGTAAAAATGTAGCTTAGGAAAAGTTGTTCAATGAAGTAGGAAGTCAAGTGTGTCAGTATTTGTGAGATGATTGACACAGAGAAAATGAAGATGAATGAGAAGAACTTGACTGAAATTCGTATTATTGGAAAAGAGACAAAAAAGCATCATAGACAGGAATGATCTACAACAGGGGAGGCAGTAAAGGCAGGGGAAAAATAAATTTACAAAAATTAAAATAGTTGGATCAAGGATCCCATAAGATCTAAATTAGGAATAGTTTCATTGTAGGCATAAAGAAGTTGCAATAGAACAGTATTTTGAAAAGCATTGTGGAATCTTAACTTTGCATATTAAACTTGCTTGAATTTCCTTCCTTGAAATCTGGTCTGAAGCCACAAAAGTGTATTTATTGAATTTTTATTGAATTAAATACCTAAAAACATGAAAAGTGTATACCCAGATGCCTCAGATGTCCCTATTATTATTATTATTATTTTTTTTTTTTTTTTTTTTGTCGGCCGTGGGGCTTGAACTCTGGGCCTGGGCGCTGTCCCTCAGCTCTTCAGCTCAAGGCGAGCGCTCTACCACTTGAGCTACAGCGCCACTTCCGGTTTTCTGGTGGTTTATTGGAGATAGGAGTCTCACGGTCTCCCCTGCCCGGGCTGGCTTTGAACCGCGATCCTCAGATCTCAGCCTCCTGAGTAGCTAGGATTACAGGCGTGAGCCACCAGCGCCCAGCTTCAGATGTCCCTATTAATAAATACAAAGATGATATGTTTGATTTCTTGCAAGTTCCTTTTCTATTTCTCCTCCAGCAAGTACTTTGTAATTTTGGTAGCCGATTTGTGGACCAGAATAACAAATTTCTTTTTCAGTACCTGCCCTTAAAAAAAATTGTGCACTGCTATCGCATACAGTGTTTAATGGGATAAAGTACCCAATTTATCCTGTGGTATGACATATTCTTACCTAGAGTGAAACTCATCATTTCAGTTTTTCCTTCTAATGCAAGTCTACTGTTAAACTTAACCCAACCCAAACTTTTCAAACCTTTAATTCAATCTTACTGTTAAATTCAATCTTAATCTGTTTTAGGTACAGTGATCCATTGTTATTGTTACATAATAGTGCTTATACTTATCTGAGCTGCTTTTAAAACATTTCAGAGAGAGATTTAATATAGAAACAAATTATAATAAGTCTTATCAACTTTTTTCTTTTATGATCTATTTATTTGGTCTTATTATAAAGAAAAAACCCTTCTCTTCTCCCACTTTATTCTGAAACATTTTTTAAGGTTTAGAAGGGAAGGAATTGCCAGTAAAGGAGACTGAAATATGGTTTTTGGGGAATAGGGATAATCTATCAGTTTGCTGTGGGAATTTTATGCAGGTGTAAAATTTATCTTTGATACATTGAAAAAGCATGAATTTATGTATGGAAGATTAAACTTCAGCAAGTGTAAAATTTTAAGCTATCATTTGCCTTAAGATAATTTGAAACATGTTGAAACACATAAAACACATTAAAATTATAGTAGGATGTTGATGTAATAATTTCCCCAGCAAATATTAAACATATGACAAATTTCTAGGAAAGCACTATGGATTCAGTGCATAACTTGAGAGAAGTTTCTGCCTGGCAAACGACAATTGGCAAGCTAAAAGTACAGCCTATAGAATGGGAGAAGATTTTCGCCATTTATACATCAAATATACACAAAGCTAAAGAAACTAAACCCTTAAAAAATCAATAACTCAATAAATGGTCAAACAAGATAAATAGAGACTTTGCAAAAGACGTAACAATGACCAACATCCACATGAAGAAACACTCAATATCGATGTCCATAAGAGAAATTCAAATCCAAACAGCATTGACACTGACATTCTACCTCATACCAGTTAGAATGGCCATTAGAAAACTAACATGATGCTGGCACAGATATGGACCAAAGAGAACCCTAATAGACTATTGATGGGAGTGTAAACTTGTTCATCCTCTCAGGAAACCTCAGTAGTGAGGTTCTTAAAAAAATCTAAACATAGAACTATCCTAAGGTCTAGCGTATTCCACTCTGATTATGAACCAGGGCACAGTAAAGTTATCAGCACAACTATGTTTATTGCAGCACTATTCACCATAGTCAAGGTATGGAATCAGTCCAGATACCCCTTAATGGATGAATGGTTGAAGAAAATATGGTATATATACACAATGTAGTAGTACTTATGCATTAGAGAGTATGATATTGCATCACTTGCAAAGAAATGGAAGAACTTGAAAAAAATCCCATTAAAGTAACTTAGTCCCACAGAGACAAAAGATGTACTATTTACCTCATATGTAGAACTTAGATTTTATAAATTTATAAACACAATTTAGGACTTATCCAAGTGTACATAAGTGCATTACTGAAATATGGTAGTTTCTGGGAAGAACTCAACAGTGTTTTTCCTTAGAAAGGCTAATACAGAGTCCAACAAAATGTACATCAGGAAATGGGCACTCCCAATTGGTTGAAATCAAAGGGAGTTGGGTAAAGGAATGAAGACATGAAATGATGTGAGAATACAATATAAAATTCAATGAATATCCTTCAAAATTAAGAAAATTGAGGGAAGAGGTAAATTTGGAGTGTTGGGAGAGATTGATGACATACATTGGTCAAGACACATTGTATTAATAATCATTCTTGTTGAATTGTAGTTCCTTTGTACAACTACTTAAAGATAATAAAAATGTATTTAAAAAGAACAACTCTTTAGATATATTGGATTATCTAAATACATTAAATGAATAAAATTTAGTTCAATATTAAATAAATAAAGACAATGAATGTGGCAGATACATTTTTGTAAGAATCCACCTCTGAGCATTTGCTCAGTTTTCTTTTAAGTTAAAGAGCAATAATTCTTTATTCACAGGGTTTCTATAAAGATTAAATGATATAATGCATGTAAAACAGGTGTTCAAATCTTGTGATCCAACAGTATCTATAAGGCATGTGGAAGTATTTTAAGGGTCTTGTATTTGGTGGGAAAATTGCCAATAAGTTTTCATCAAATTGGAAGTTAACCCAGAGTTGGTGGCTTGTGCCTGTAAACCTAGCTACTCAAGGAGGCTGGGATCGGAGGGTCGTGGTTCAAAGCCAGCACAGGTAGGAAGGTTCATGAGACTCTTATCTCCAATAAACCACCAGAAAACCAGAAGTGGCTCTGTGGCTCAAGTGGTAGAGTGCTCCCCTTGAGCTGAAGATTGGGGGATAGCTCCTAGGCCCAGAGTTCAAGCCCACAACTGTTCAGGAATGTAGGCAGGAAATCACAGTAGTATCAGAAAGAGCCATGGTGTTGATGTCTAAGAATCAGATTTTTTGTATAATTATTTTAATTTTATTGTCAAGGTGACTTACAAAGGCGTTACAAACCCCCTCCCTCATTTTTCTCCCACTTTTCCTCCCTTCAAACGCCCCCAGTTGTACACAGCATTTCCAATCAGATATTTTAAAAAATATATTCTTACATATTGCTGTTTTAGAAAATATCTCAAAATCTTCTGCCAAGGCATCATTATTCAAAGTTATGATTTTGTTGGTTCCATCAGTAGACTATTTTTGTCATTTATTTATTTATTTATTCTTTTTTACAGTGAAAATACCGTACAGAGGGGTTACAATTACATGGGCAAGATAATGAGTACATTTCTTATCAAACATTGTTGCCTCCTCCTTTGTTTCCTCTTCCCCTTCCTCACCCCCCTCAACCTGTGAGCCAAAGTTGTAAAGTTCGTTTTTCAACATAACAACTTGTACATCTCATTGTTGCAATGGGTCCACCTGTATCCCTATTTAAATTTGTTTTATCCCTTCCCCTCCACAAATTATACCAAAATCAAAACAGTGAAATCAGGGCTTATACTGTGAGGGGGGGACATACAAAACAACAAAAAATCATCTTATAAATATGTTAGAAACAATAGCATGAAAGAAAAAAAAACATTTGAATCTTTATCTTGGGGTTCATTTCACCTAATATCAACTTATCTGACCTTTTCTGCTTGTCTCAGACATATACTAGTTATTGCAAGTAAGAGAAACCATGGGGCCTATGTTTCTTTGGGCCTGGCTTACTTACTGGCACAAGAACAGACCAATGGAGTAGAATTGAAAACCCAGAGTGAACCTACAGACCTATAGCCATCTAATCTTCAATATGGGAGCTTAAAAAAGTAGAATGGAACAAAGACAGCCTCTTCAGTAAATGGTGCTGGCAGAATTGGTTAACTACTTGTAGAAAACTAAAGCTAGATCCTTATATATCACCCTGCACCAGAATCAACTCCAAATGGATCAAAGACCTCGGAATCAAAATAGACATTCTGAAAACATTACAGGATGGAATAGGAGAAACCCTAGGTCTCCTTGGCACAGGCAGAAAATGTTCTTAATAGAGACCCAGAAACACAACAAATCAAAAAAAGGTTGGACAAATGGGATTGTATGAAATTGCAGAGCTTCTGCATGGCAAACGACATAGCTAGCAAGATCAATAGAAAGCCGACGGATTGGGAGAAGATCTTCACTAGCCATACAATGGACAAGGGTCTCATATCTAAAATATACCTGGAACTCAAAAAATTAAATCCTCCAACAAGAAACCCTCAAAGAAACAAATGACCAATAAATAAGTGGGCTAAAGACTTAAAGAGAAACTTCTCTGAAGAGGAAAGAAGGATGGCCAATAGACACATGAAGAAATGCTCAGCCTCCCTAGCCATAAAAGAAATGCAAATCAAAACAACATTGAGATACCAGTTAGAATGGCTATAATCAAGAACTCTAATACCATCAGTAGACTATTGAGTGCTTCAGGCAACTTTGGACTTAATAGAAATTTGTTCAGTAGGGATGAGGTCACAGGAGCACCTAACAGTGACCAGGACATCCAGAATATTTCTACTTTCCTGCATATAACTGTTCATGGAGTAATACATGTGTTGATCTAATATTTTTCCAGCTTGGCAAAATCGATCAAGTCAACTGAAAATTTTTCTTTCTATAAAATGATTTGTCTTTTAGATACAGATAGTCATGAAAACTAATATGTCATCTCTATACTTGCTGCTTTGAATTGGTGATTACTTTTCATTTGTAAAACCTACATTTTTCTTATTTTCTTTTTAAGTTTGGTTGACATTCATTTATTTTTCTCTTTTGCTTACTTTTATGTATCGTTTCTAAGTATCTGTAAAGAAATGCATTAAAATATTGTTAGTCATTCTGTTGTCAGGTCTAGAATATCATTCAACCTCTAACAACATACACATAATCATTACTGGTAGGTCTCAGGGTTATTTATGAAATCAGTCCCTTATCTTCTCTTGGGTCTGCTTCTTTTGAGATGGTTCCCTATCCTTTGCACTCTTGTAGGCAGGAATTAGTTAATATTGCATCTATTTATCCCTTTTCTCAGGAAAAGATAAATTCACAGGTAATACTAACTTCGACCTAAAACATACTGTTATTTCTTTTTTTCTTTTTTCATACTGTTTTATTTCTGTAATGCCTTTTCAGCAAATTAGAACTTCTAAAATGTGTATTCTTAATTTTATCAATATATTCTAAGGACAAATTCCTTACTTAGAAGCTCTTACTAACTTTTAATTCTCTACATCGTAAATCTAAAATCTGTACTATTCATGTGTGTAGTAGACTTAGCTGCATCCACTAACTCCTACCAACATGACCCAACCTAGATCTTGGCAAAGAAAGTTGCAGTTCTCTATATACCTTGAAATTTTCATCTTGTGGAAACAGACTGTTATTTGAGAATGTTCTGAGTCATCCCCAACCCATGGATCATGAAAAAAGTACTTTTCTTGGCTTTTAAAGCATTATGTCCCCCCAAAATATGCTTTCTTGCTTCTTTTTCCTTTGATGTTTCCTTCTAAAATGTTCCAGACTGTAAATTATAGCCTGAGAATATCGTAAATATGCAAATAAGTTTGTAGACTGTCTCAGCATTCCCAGTTTTCAGCAATGAAATACCACTGACAGATTTAGCATCCCACTCAGGCAAAAGCATCCTTTAGTACCAAAGAAGGATTTTGCCATATGGTACTCTTCTAGGTGGTGAAATACAAAAGGTTTTCCAAAATACTGATTGTAATTCGTATTCCATGAGAAGCTGATTAATGTTCTCTTCCCTTTTTTCATGAGAGATCTACTCACTACCATGCCATCCTCCCGGCCTGCATAATCCCCTAAATAGGTCACAGATATTTTACCATGTACTGCATGTTCTTAGTTCCAAACACAAAATAAAACAAGAATCTTGAATCAATTTAAAAAAATTGTATGAGTAAAACCAAAGGGAATGTTTAAAATGGATAGAAGTTGCACTAGAACATTCACGGCACAAAAGACAAAAAAATGAAGAGCAAAAAGGTCGCTGAACAAATATTTTAATAATGCTTTATTTGAAATTCCATCAGTTACACATTATTACTTTTACCATGCTACAGAAACTCAGGAGGGATACAGGGAATAGAATTATTTATAATACAATACACCTCAGCACCTCTAGGGCACACATCATCTACTAAGGTTTTCACCATGTATTGCCCCATATTATGACTTTAAAATATCACTTTCCTTCAATAGAAGAAAGCCATTTGCAGAACCAAACTAATATTAGTGCAACAAAGAGGGCTTCTCATTGTCAATTCAGTAGAGTGAATGTGATGATCATAGTGTTAATATTTACTTAGTGCCTTGTATGCAGAAAGATCCAATTGTTTATATGTTTCATTCTTCTCATTCTTATAACCAAACTTCATTGAAGAGAAGAAACACAAAACACAGAGTTAAAAAAACAACTGTAGTGATCTCATCTATAGAGTAAGTAGGCTTCTGGGATTAAAATTCTCTTAACCACTAATACACTGGCTCTCTAGCTGACCAGTATTTAATCTGATTTTACTCTTTTGTGGGAAAGGATGGCGTGCTGATACACTAGAGCAATTCAAAATAACATGGCTCTGCACTGTTCTGTGTTCTCTCTTGAATACGTGAGAATGCATGTGCTGAAATCAGCTGCTCTGAGTGAGGCTTAACATCATCTCCTCTGAAGAATAAACTGTGGATAGGTTCAGAGACTCCCACAAATGCCAAAATCCAAGGAGGCACAATGCCATAGGATATGATTTACATGTATCAAAACCAAAAACATTCATATATTCTGAATGATCGTTCTATCCCATACAATACCTAGTATGATGTAAATGGTTTGCAAAGAGTTGTTATACTGTATTACACAAGGAAAAATGAGAAGACAACATATGTTCAGTACTGCAGGTACTGCAGTGTTTGAATATAGCGTGTCAACACTAAAACTCATATTGAAGATTCATCTCCAGTGTGCTCTAAGATGGTATATCCTTTCCAGAAGTGTTTAGGATAATGAAGTTTAACCCTCATGAAGGGGATTAATGCAGTTCCCACCAGAGTGCGGTTTTGGCTAAAGAGAGATTAGAGTTTAAAGAGTTAACAACCTCAGTTTTCTTTTTCCTTCTCTTCATGTGCCTGGTCCTTTCCCACCTGTAGCCAAATAACTTGTTTTTGTTCGGCAATAAGTCTTTTGTTAGAATCTGACAATATGACCACTCAATCCTGGACCTTATAACTTACTAAACTCTAAAACAAAAAAGCCTCAGCCTCTGACACTTTCTTAATAGCAACAGAAAATGGACTCAGACAATACTGGAACAGTATAAAATATACCTTAATTTTTTGGTTGGCTCCACCAATGTAGAAGCTGTGGATACAGATAGCCAGTACATTCATCTGTGAAGTAGGACATCAGGGTTGGAGAATTTTTGTCATAAAATTCCATATGATCTTGTCTAGTTCATTTAGATACAATTTTTCTTTTTAGGAAAAATGAGGAGTTTATAGGCTTTCATACATTTCTTAAAGCACAAAGAGTTTTATATTTTGTTTTAATGCAACTGTTTTCCAGAAGACTGTAGTTTCATGTCAGCTGACTGCTGCACAAATTGGCTCAGGGTGCCACAGAAATGCAAATCTAATAGCCTGCTCATGGTGTGTTTTATGTTACTCAGCATACCCCAACTGGGACCCTTCAAGCACAGAAACTTCCATTACTTACTACTGGCATATCCATTCACTCACTGAAATTCAGGGGGTGGAAAGGAGGGTGGGCAGAGATAGACAGAGGAAAATATGTCTTCCTACTTTTAAACAAGAAGGTCTATGTCCTCTGAGGTCTAATAAAGACCTGCAAGTTTTAGCCATAATTCATATTTTGTTTTTCAAAGTCTTTAACACTGGGAAATGCAGATAATTGTGTATAAAACTAGATAACATGATGTTGCTAATGGGAAACTTGTGTTCATATCAATTTGCAATCCTCTCAGGGCCTCTGTCAGATTTTTTCTGTGTCATTAGGCTTGCATGGCTATTAGGTATGAGTAAATGTCTCCACAGTTTTATGCTGTCAAGTCGTATTTTTTTATTTTTCATTATCGTTCTGTCTATGTATGTGTGGAGGAATGGGGGAATGGAACCATAAACTGTGCCATAGATTGAAAATATAAAACTTCAATGACTCTAGAGAAAATTATGAAAAATATCTGGAAGTCTGAAATTTGGCTTTCAATTGTTCTTGTTGTAATTTTATAAAACCCAGCAAAGGTGCTGGGTTCTGATGAATCAGTCCTAACATCCTAGTTACTCAGGAAGCTGAGACCTGAGGATCATGGTTTGAAGCCAGTTGGGGCTGGAAATTCTGTGAGATTCTGATCTTCAATAAATTACCAAATATCTGGAAGTGGAGCTGTGGCTCAAGTGGAATAGCACTAAACTTCAGCAGCATAAAATGCTCAGATACAGGATAGGAAAAAAAAACCTACTTCTGATAGTCTCCTAAATTCACAAACTGGGAACTCTCCCTTAGCTTTTTCTGCTCAGAGATGATGCTCTACCACTTGTGCCATTCCTCTACTTCCAACTTTTTGGAAATTTGTTGGATATAAGAGAAGCCTGAACTGGCTTTGGACTATGGTCCTCAGGTATCAGTTTCTTGATTATAGGTTTGAGCCTACTTCAGTATGCAGAAAATCCAATCATACTTTTCTAATTTGTGTGTACAGAATCAAACACTTAATATCCTGGATGAAGCACTTATTCATGAGATATTGTGACATGAGATATTGAACCCAATAAAATAACCAGAGAGAACATACTAAGGACAAATCTCAACAAGTAACTTCATTCCTTAAAATTGTGATGTCTGAGCATTGCTGTTGCTTTGGTTCCCCTATTATCCTTTGGCTCAACATTGTTTTGTTCCCTTTGCTTTCCCTAATACTCACAAGACAATATGTTGGAAACAACCACTTTGGAAAGTAGTATGGAGGTTCCTCAAAAGACTCAACATAGAGCTCCTCTATGACCCAGCAATCCCACTTTTGGGAATTTACCCAAATGTTCACAAACAAGACCACACTAAAGCTACCAGGACAACTATGTTTATTGCACACTATTTACTATAGCTAAGATATGGAACCAACCCAGATGCCCCTCAGTAGATGAGTGGATCAAGAAAATGTGGTATATATACACAATGGAATTCTATGCCTCCATCAGAAAGAATGGCATTGCCCCATTTTTTAGGAAATGGAAAGGCTTGGAAAAAATTATATTAAGTGAAGTAAGCCAGGCCCAAAGAGAAATAGGTCCCATGGTTTCCCTTATTGGCAATATCTAGTATATGTCTGAGTCAAGCAGAAACGGTCCGGATAAGTTGATGTTAGGGAAATGAACCCTATGATATATATTGAAATGTTTTTTTTTTTTTTTACTTTCATGTGATTATTTCTAACACATTTATAAGATTATTTCTTTGTTGCTTTGTATGTCCCTCCCTCACAGTATGATCCCTGCTTTCACTGTATTTGATGTCGGTATAATTTGTGGAGGGAAGGGAAAAACAAATCATTTAAATAGAGATACAGGTGGACCCATTGCAACAATGAGATGTACGAGTCGTTGTGTTGAAAAATGAATTTTACAACTTTGGTGCGGGGGAGGGGGAAGGTGGGAGAGGGGAGGGGGAGGGTAGCGAGTAGGATTGGGGGGGCGGGGGGAAGATGGGAAGGGATGGGAAGGGGAAAAAAAGGAGGAGGCTACAATGCTTGATAAGAAATGTACTTATTGGCTGGGAAGGTAGCTCAGCGGTAGACTGCATGCCTTGCAAGCATGAGGCCCTGGATTCGATTCCTCAGCACCACATAAACAGAAAAAGCCAGAAGTGGCGCTGTGGCTCCAGTGGTAGAGCGCTAGCCTTGAGCTGAAGAGCTGAGGGACAGTGCCCAGACCCAGAGTTTAAGCCCCATGACCGGCAAAAAAAAAAAAAAAAAAAAAGAAATGTACTTAATATCTTGCCCATGTAATTGTAACCCCTCTGTACAGTATTTTCACAATAAAAAATAAAAATAAAATAAAATAAAAATTTTAAAAAATTTGAGGAAGGGGGCTTATGGGTGAGGAAAAGAGGGAGAAATTTGAAGGAGGGGGTGACAAGTTACCAAGAAATGTACTCACTAACTGTAACCCTTCTGTACATCACCTTGACAATAAAATTAAAATAAAAAAATAAAATAAAATGTGATGGCTGAGCTTCTTGGATAGACCTATAACAGGTGAGCCCATATAAGCAGAAAGAATAGTGGCCACCTGTAGCTGGTGATGAGAGGGAAATGCTAAATACATAATACAAAATTTCATGTAAGAGAAATAAGTAAAAACAATCTGCATTATAGTGACTTGATTGAAGTTAATCATAGTTAGATCAGATGTTCGGGAACTGCTAGCTGAATTATATAGTGTTCTCAACATGAAAATGTTATGTATCTAAGATAATGCATAGGTTAACTGTCCCTACAGAGCCATTCCACAATGGAGACATTTTAACGCGAGAGAAGATAAATACAATTATTATTGGTCAATTTTCAAATTAATCAGTTAATTTAAAAATCTCTTTCATATCATACCAAGTCAATGAGAAGAAAATGCCAAATCTTTCTATCTCCAGAGGAAAGAACTTTTTTTTTTTTGCTAACTTTAATGCTCCTCATCTCCATTAGGCCTCTGCTTCATCCACCTTGGCCTTCCTCATCCAACTCAGGGATTTTATCATGGAACATTGTGCTACAGATGCCTGCAGTGGAATACACTTTTCATCAATCTAGAATGAGGCATCTCTCTTGACTTGCTATGACTTTATGGCCCATTTAAAACAATATTCTTTGCTATTTGTTTAATGTATATGCATACATACATAATATACATATTTATAATCTCAAAATGTTTTAGTCAGCTTAAATTCATAGCACTAATATTGTAGCAGTTGCCTTATGTTATCTGTATTAAGAAACATAGCAATATTTATTGTCTTCATTATGATTAGAAAGTTAGGGATGATTAGAATATATAGTTTTCTTCATATCAAATTTAGTACTAATTAAGTTTAAACACATGTGAAAATATTTTATAGGAAATAGTCACTTTTCTCTAGGCTGATAGACTGCATGACTTTAGTTCCCCTTTTGAATGTTTTTCTGGCTTTAAGGTTTAGGTTAGAACACGCATCGATTATATTTACTACTGTACAATTATTAAAAAGTTATTAATTTTAATTTAATCAATAGAATTATCATTTTAAAGCAAAATTATGGTCAGTTTTAAAGGCTAAACTGCACAAAGATTTGTAGAAGAACAGTGATTCTCTGAACCTCCTTTAATGTTGCAACTCAGTAGTGATGACGTTTTCACATTCTTGTCTTTGCTTAATTTTCTCCATTTTTCAAAATAATACACATGGAAATACTCGAAAAAAGATATTTTACTCACTGTTGATTGATTTTCCCCCCATGGATTTTACTTTTGTATATCACTCCCTAATTTCCACCAATATCCTATAAAATCTTCTTCCAAAACATTTTTATCATACTGATTGTGAGTCTTTATATTATATGACAATGTAAGTATCACCTCTTACTAAGCAAAGCTATTTTAAACAAAGATTTAGTTTGAAATGCTTATATTACCTATGTCACTCTTTTGCCCTACAATTGTGTTTGCCTCATGTTCCCCTTACTTTTACACTTTGTTTTCTGTGCACTTATTTTCACACACTATTAATCAACATTAATTTCTTAAAACTCTATCTCATAGAAAACTTTCAATTCTTCTCTTTGTTACTTTTGCTTAAAGACTATCTTTTATCCTACATTGTCAACCAGAGCCATTGAATTTTTTAAAATTCTTTTTCTATTTTATATATATATATTTATTGTGAAAATACTGTACAGGGGGTTACAATTACATGGGCAAGATAGTGAGTACATTTCTTATCAAGCATTGTAGCCTCCTCCTTTGTTTACCCTTCCCATCACTTCCCAGCTTCCCCCTGCCCCTCCACCCAATCCTCCCCCCCCCACCAAAGTTGTAAAGTTCGTTTTCGACATGACAACTTGTACTTCTCATTGTTGCAATGGGCCCACCTGTATTCTTATTTAAACGACTTGTTTTTCCCCTTCCCCTCCAAAAATTATACCGACATCAAATACAGTGATAGCAGGAGTTATACTGTGGGGGAGGGACATACAAAACAACAAAGAAATAATCTTATAAATGCATGAAAGAAAAGAAAACATTTAAATACATAGCTTAGGGTTCATTTTCCAAACATCACCTTATCTGACCTTTTCTGCTTGACTCATACAAATACAAGATATTGCAAATAAGGCAAACCATGGGACCTATGTTTCTTTGGGCTTGGCTTACTTCACTTAATAGAATTTTTTCCAAGTCTTTCCATTTCCTATCAAATGGGGCAATGTCATTCTTTCTGATACCATTTTGTATATATACCACATTTTCTTGATCCATTCATCTACTGAGGGGCATCTGGAAAAAGAAGAGAACACGCCCAAATAAATAAACTCAGAGATGAGAATGGAAACATCACCACAGAAACAACCAAGATTCAGAACATTATAAGAGAATACTTCTCAAAACTTTGTTAATAAGTTTGAGAACTTGGCAGAAATGGACCTTTTCCTAGCAAATATTGACATGCCAAAACTAAATCAAGATGAGTTAAACCATCTTAACAGGCCCATATCAAGCATTGAAATAGAAACAGCAATAAAGAGACCTCCCAGCTAAGAAAAGTCCAGGACCAGATGGTTTTACAGCAGAATTCTACAAGGCATTCAAAGCAGAGCTCACGCCAATACTCCTCCAACTCTTCAATGAAATTGAAAGAGAAAGTTCACTACTGAACACATGCTATGAAGCCATCGTTACCCTCATCCCAAAACCAGGCAGGGACTCATCAAAGAGACTATAGACCCATTTCTTTGATGAACATTGATGCAAAACTTCTCAACAAAATTTTGGCCAAACGACTTCAACAATTCATTCAAAAAATCATACACCATGATCAAACAGGATTCATTTCAGGGATGCAAAGCTGGTTCAATATATGCAAATCAATTAATATTATTCATCACATCAACAGGAGCAAGGATAAAAACCACATGGTTATCTCAATAGATGCAGAAAAGCATTCGATAAGATCCAACACCCCTTTATGATGAAGGTTTTAGAAAACTTAGGAATCCATGGAACATTCCTCAATACAAGAAAGGTGTATATGACAAACCTACAGCCAGCATTATACTCAATGGTGAAAAACTAAAGCCATTTCCTCTTAACTCAGGAACAAGACAAGGATGTCCACTCTCTCCACTTCTCTTCAGTCTAGTATTAGAATACCTAGCTACAGTATAAGACAAGATGCAGACATAAAGGGGATCCAAATAGGGAAAGAAGAAATAAAACTCTCCCTCTTTGCAGATGACATGATCTTGTATTTAAAGAATCCCATAGACTCGACTCCCAAATTACTCAAGCTGATTCAAAACTTTGGCAAAGTAGCAGGGTGTAAAATTAACCCCCCCAAAACAATGGCTTTTCTGTATACCAACAATGAGAAAAGTGGAGCTGAAATCAGGAAAGCAACTCCATTTGTAATAGCCCCACAAAAAATAAAATACCTAGGAATTAACTGAACCAAAGAAGTGAAGGACCTCTATGATGAAAACTTTAAAATCTTGAAAAAGGAAATCAAAACAGAACTTAGAAAATGGCAAAACCTCCCATACTCCTGGATTGGAAAGATTAACATCGTGAAAATAGCAATACTTCCCAAGGCTATCTACAAATTCAATGAGATACTTATCAAAATTCCAAGCTCATTCTTCAAGGAAATAGAAGAGGCAATCCAAAAATTCATATGGAACAATAAAAGAGCTCTAATAGCAAAAACGCTCCTCAACAGAAAGAACAGTGCTGGAGGAATATCAATACCAAATATCAAACTGTACTATAAAGCCATAGTAATCAGTACAGCTTGGTACTGGCACAAGACCAGACCTCAGGACCAATGGAATAGAATTGAAAACCCAGAAATGACCTACAGACCTATAGCCATCTAATGTTTGATAAGGGAGCTAAAAAAAAAATAGAATGGACCTGTTGCAACAATGAGAAGTACAAGTTGTCATGTTGAAAATGAACTTTACAACTTTGGTGGGGGGTAGGTGGGGAGGATTTGATGGGGGGTTGGGGGGAGACTGAGAAGGGAAGGGAAGGGTAAACAAAGGAGGAGGCTACAATGCTTGATAAGAAATGTACTCATTATCTTGCCCATGTAATTGTAAGTCCTCTGTACAGTATCTTCACAATAAAAAAAAAATAGAATGGAAGAAAGACAGCCTCTTCAGTAAAAGGTGCTGGCAAAATTGGTTAAGTACTTGTAGAAAACTGAGGCTAGATCCTTATATATCACCCTGCACCAGAATCAACTCCAAATGGATCAAAGACCTCGGAGTTAAAGCAGACACTCTGAAAACATTACAGGATGGAATAGGAGAATCCCTAGGTCTCCTTGGCACAGGCCGAAAATGTTCTTAATAGAGACCAGGAAACACAAGAAATCAAAGAAAGGTTGGACAAATGGGATAGCATGAAGTTGCAGAGCTTCTGCATGGCAAAGGACAGGCTAGCAAGATCAATAGAAAGCCCATGGATTGGGAGAAGATCTTCACTAGCCATACAACGGACAAGGGTCTCATATCTAAAATATACTTGGAACTCAAAAAATTAAATTCCCAACAACAAATCCTCAAAGAAGTAACTGCCCAATAAATAAGTGGGCGAATGACTTAAAGCGAAACTTCTCTGAAGAAGAAAGAAGGATGGCCAATAGACACATGAAGAAATGCTCAACATCTCTAGCCATAAAAGAAATTCAAATCAAAACAACATTGAGATACCACCTCACTCCAGTTAGAATGGCAAAAATCAAGAACTCTAATAACAAAAGATGCTGGAGGGGATGTGGACAGAAGGGAACCTCACTTCATTGTTGGTGGGAATGTAAACTTGTTCAACCACTTTGGAAAGTAGTATGGAGGTTCCTCAAAAGACTCCACATAAAGGTCCCCTATGACCCAGCAATGCCACTTTTGGGCATTTACACAAATGTTTACAAACAAGACCACACTAAAGCTATGAGCCATTGAATTTTTAAGGTGAATTTTCCCAGTGTTACTAGGTGTTCGGTATTTGAAGGCTTCTGGAGTTTTGGAGCCTTCTTCCTTCCATGTTGCTGTCACATTTAGTATTTTTTCAGTTTATTTTCTTGTTTATTTTGGATCATATCTTCTAACAGCTCTCTGAAAAGGAAAAATAGTCCACATATTTCTAAAAAAATTTACTTATTTAAACATAAAATTATTTTATTCTTCTAATTATTTCCTAAACGAGCTCTTAAGAGCAAATCTCTGAAGAGTTCTTTACAAATCATAGGAAGAGTTTTCTCTCCCTTTGTATAGAAACTTTTCTACTCTAGTAATTTTAGAATGCTTTCATCATCCTTGAAGGAGTAAAAATCCAACATGATACAACTTCATGCTAGAATTCACTATTTTATCCTAGAAATATCCTATCCACCCTTTATATATGGAGATACATACATAGTCACCATTTAAGGAAATATCACCATATTTCTTTGATGATTTTTATCCTACTTACTTTCCTCTCATTTCCTTTATTTTTTCTTCTGAAATATTGAACAGTCTTTTTTAAATTTAAAGGATTCCAATTGCTTTGATTTTCAGTTTTCATTATTATAATAATTCTAATTTCTGTGAACTTTACTTAACCTAATCTTGCAATTCTTTTTTGTTATTAAGGTGCTCCATTCTCAATTTCCATCACATTTTCCATAATATTCCATATGGATGAGCATGCTTGTCCACTTTTCTTATTAATATTATTTTGGATATATGATTTTTAACCTTTTTTTCTTTTCTTACCATGGACTTGTGAATGAGCTATTTGTACAGCTCAGGCCTTACAGTAGTTTCAGATTTGCCTTACAAGGCATCAGTTTCTGTAACAGCAATGTAAATTTGACCAAGTCACCTAGCCTTTTAAATCAGTTTATTACCTCTCTGCATAGGTTATAATGATGCTGACTATCATTTGCTTTTAATTGTGTTCCACTTGCTAATACCTGGTACATAGAAGTACTGATTAAGGTTCATGAGGAGAATAAAATTATGTAGTATGAGAAGGAATATATTCAGTGACAATGTAACTACATAAAATGAATGTTTGTAGTAGCTGAATGCAGTAAATTGACCAATGTAGGGAAACAGTAGACTATATATGCCATAGGGAAAAAATCCTATGTGAATATAATACATAACAGACATAAGAGGCATGGCCACAAGTCAGATAATGTAAAAAAAGAGGAGATGGGGGCTGAGAAGGTGGCTCAGTGGTAGAGCGCTTGCTTTGCATGTATGAGGCCCTGGGTTTGATTCCTCAGCAACACATAAGCAAAAAGAAAAAAAGCCAGAAGTGGTGCTGTGGCTCAAGTGGTAGAGTGCTAGCCTTGAGCTGAAGAGCTGAGGGACAGTGCCCAGGCCCAAAGTTCAGGCCCCACGACGGGACCAAAAAAAAAAAAAAAGAGAGAGATATCCAAAACCTAGTTGGAGGTATTTATTTATTTATTTATTTATTTATTTATTTATTTATTTATTATTGTGAGACTATCATACAGAGGAGTTACAATTACATGGGCAAGATAACGAGTACATTTCTTATCAAGCATTGTTACCTCCTCGTTGTTTCCACTTCCCATCCCTTACCATACTCCTCCCTTTCCCATCCTGCCCCCTGCCCCCGGCCCAGCCAAAGTTGTAAAGTTTGTTTTTCAACATAACAACTTGTACATCTCATTGTTGCAATGGGTCCACCTGTATCCCTAGTTGTACAATTTGGGTTTTTTTGCTTCCCTTCCACAAATTATACCAACATCAAAAACAGTGAAAGTATGGGTTATACTGTGGGGGAGGGACATACAAAGCAACATAAAAATCATCTTATAAATTTGTTAGAAACAATTGCATGAAAGGAAAAAAACAAACAAAAAAAAAAGCATTTGAATACTTATGGTGGGGTTCATTCCCCTAACATCAACTTATCTGACCTTTTCTGCTTGACTCAGACACATACTAGTTATTGCAAATAAGGGAAACCATGGGACCTATGTTTCTTTGGGCCTTGTTTACTTCACTTAATATAATGGAATATATAATATATAATATAATAATAATATAATATGAAATAATAATAATATAAAAATATATAATAATATAAAATAAAACATATATAAAATATAAAATAATAATAATATAATATAAAAGAATGACATTGCCCCATTTGTTAGGAAATGGAAAGACTTGGAAAAATGTATTTCCATTTCCTAACAAATGGGGCAATGTCATTCTTTCTGATGGAGACATAGAATTCCATTGTGCATATATACCACATTTTCTTGATCCATTCCTCTACTGAGGGGCATCTGGGTTGGTTCCATATCTTAGCTATGGTAAATAATGCTGCAATAAATATAGTCGTGCTGGTAGCTTTAGTGTGGCCTTGTTTGTGATCATTTGGGTAAATGCCCAAAGTGGGATTGCTGGGTCATAAGGGAGCTCTATGTGGAGTAATTTGAGGAACCTCCATACTGCTTTCCAAAGTGGTTGAACAAGTTTACATTCCCACCAACAATGAAGTAAAGTTTCCCTCTGTCAGCATCCCCTCCAGCATCTGTTGTTAATTAGAGTTCTTGATTATAGCCATTCTAACTGGGGTGAGGTGGTATCTCAATGTTGTTTTGATTTGCATTTCTTTTATGGCTAGAGATGTTGAGCATTTCTTCATGTGTCTATTGGCCATCTTTCTTTCCTCTTCAGAGAAGTTTCTCTCAAAATGCCAAATAAGGGGAATCAAAAACACAACTGAAGTCTGCGAATAATCTGTAAAAATTCAATTTAAAAATATCTTGTCTCTCAGACTCCATCTTCATTCATTTAAATGGAACAAATAGCAGAAAGTATGTAGAGAACAAACACATCAATTTGTGGATCTTAAACTTACTAGCTATTTGAACTTTGGCAAATTTTGTATTATCATGTGCAGCTCATGAAGAAATGGCTTTTGTTGAAAAATAAACGTTTCAACAGTAAACTGACACATAGGTAAGGGGAAAGAGAGCACACAAATGGAGAGGAAGGTTGGGCAAATGCAGTCATAATATTCAATATACTAATATGACAATGGAACAAAGTAACTTGAGGGACTGGGTGAAGTTGGGAGAGATTAGGATGACCAGTGGAAATTGTGACATTTATCAAGATAATTGACATGTCAAAATTGAAACCCCTTCATATAACTACTTACAGAAAATAAAATATATTTAAAAATAGAAATAAAAGTTATTTCACTCTGGAGAGAAGCCAGAAGATATTCTGATTCTGTATGCTTCTTGAATTCAAATAGATGATATTATCATCAATGCAAACCAACTATATGATTTGCTTCTTCTTCTTGGATCCTTTTCTTTCTTTCACAGAAAGAAACCCTTAGAATATAAGAAATTATGACACCTTAGAATAATTTTTCTGATTATTTTGTTAATTAGCTTGGATTAAAAGCCCTAATTTGTAGCTTCCTGTATCCATAGAGAGCAAATCCTACATGAAAAGTTCAAACAGGTTGAAAAGAGAAGCTAAAGTGACTTGCATTTGTCTAGCAGGAAAGTGTATGACCTTGTGAAGGTCACTTCAGCACTGAGTGAATTAGTTCGCTGAAATTTGCAACATTTGGGATGTGATCTATAGGGCTTTTGCAAAAAGAAATGTCATGAGGGACAATAAAATAGAATGGATCATTGCCTAGCCAGATTATAAAAAGTGGTCCTGAAATTGAACTGAGTGGGTGGCAGAAGGAGGTGCTGCCATTATTACATTTTGGTTATAACCATGACTGGAAACACAATAAGAGACTCAATGATCATTTTTGATGTAATAAAGCTTGAGTGCTATATCGTTAGGAATGCTGATACTATTTTGATATGAGAGAAGTCTAGGATCAAGGATCTTCTATTCTGGGAAATGTTATTACAAGGAGAATTAGTTGGTGTGTAGGTTTGTGAAGTTATGTGAAGGATTGAATCAAACTTCCAAACAGAAACTTCTAACAGTCCAAGAAATTTAAGGAAATCAGTGAAAAGATCAATCAAAGGGTAGGTCTAAACCATTCATCAGAATTAAAGCAAGGATTAAATGATTATTTAGACACTTTGAAAAAGAAGAATTATCACTCTTCATGACCTTTTGAAGTGAATGAGACTATTTATTTAGAAAATAATACAAGTTCCATCTTTTCTGAGTGTCACTGGTATATAGATAGGGAAGAAGCATTTATTTTGACAGAGGATTTCTTTCTTCTGACTCATTTGTTTTATTAACTATTTGTCTAATGGGGAAGAATTGTTTAATTATTTAATACTTCTTCATCTTTATTATTCAACAGACCAAAAGTTGCTATGTTCTGCCAACATTCTGATGGTTTGAAAGTTTATGTTCACATTCAGGAATTCTTCTTACTTTGCCAACTCATCCTTTATTTTATTTCTCTTCATGGGAACAAGCAAACAGCTGCAGAGTATAAGTTCTAAGTTCTTTATTTTCTTCTTGACAACTATTATCAACTCACTGTTGCAGAAAAATGACTAGGTAAACTTGTTTCTTTTAGCCTTTCTTTAAAGGTATATAAAAATACTGAGTTTTTTTAACTTAAAAATATTATTGGAGCTTTTCAAATACTGTTTCAAACTGAGGTCCGATATTAGACATAATACTCTTTAGAAAACCTGGTGAATATTATTATGTAGAAATAATTAACTTTTCATTTTTTTAGAATGCAGGTTGTTATTTGGTACTATTTTCTGTTTAATATAGCATTCGTTTTGAATTTATTTTTATTGTCAAGGTGATGTACAGAGGGGTTACAGTAAGTTGATAAGTACATTTCATGTTGAACTTGTTAGGCCCTCCCTCATTTTTCTCCTACTTTCCTTCCCTCATCCTTTTCCCAAGTTGTAAAATTCATTTCCAACATATTGTCTTGTGAGTATTGCTGTTGCATTGGTTTCTTCCCTTGTCCTTTGTCTCACCATTTTGTTGTTCCCCTTCCCTTCCCTAATTCAGATAAACTTACATACAATATCCAGAATACCAAAATCAAAAACAGTGAAAAGAAAAGATAAGTAATATAATATTCTTGTCCTTTTCCTGATGTTTCCAAAAATCTAAGAAAATAAATGATCAGCCCAGAATGTTTATCAGTTTTGAAATTACCTCTATTTTCCATTCCAAGCAGAAAATGTGTAAGGTTAAAACTACAATTAATAATATACCATAAAATTTTATCTCTTTCACCTTCAGTTCTCTAGATAATAAACTATTGGTTTCTAATTTCAAAGACAACCTCTATTTGCATTGAATTAAAATATTTTAAGGGACAGGCACTCACTATAGAAAATGATGCTAAGATGCACAAATATGAAAATATTTGGTTGCCAAAGATGAGATAAGAACTCAGTCTATGCTGAGACATGCTTCCCACCATCATTGAGCCATCTATTACCTGACCTTTGCTCCTTATGAGTCTCCTACTTCCAGAAAAAGTTACTATCTTTGCCCAAACCTAGGATCTATCTCATCTCTTTCCGATCCACTAAGTCTTAGAATTGCATTTGTTTGTACTTTTTGAAATTTCAATTCTTGGAAACTCTGCAACATTTGCTCATTCTTTATTGTTTCTCATTGATTGTTTATATGGTTTTATTTAAAATAAAGTGAGAACGTGATGAGATATCACAATTAATGGATGACATATCCATTGATCCATGGATCAATCCATTGATCCATGTCTGACATCAATCAAGATGCATTATACACACAAACTATAAACCAGTATGTTGAAATTAAACTCTTCTGGACAAGTGCTTAATGATAATAAAACTAAATTAAAAGACAAATAAATAAAAATAACATGAAAATAGATCAGGATTTTAAAGTGGCACATAATAAATGAACATTTCCCTTTTTGGACAGAATAATTTGTAGATTTTAAACTTACTGGCTACTTGAACTTGGACAAATTTGGTAATCTTGCTTAACTTCAGTTTCTTCATTTTTAAGATAAAAAATAATACTTGTCTCATAATGCTAATGTAAGGAGAAAGTGAAACAATGCATGTAATGTCTAAAAGACATACCAAACATGGTAAGGCTAAAATATTTGTTCTCCTCTCTTATTGGCTTCCTGTCCTCAACTAAAACTGCTTAACATGGCCAGTAGTTACTACAATGTAATATGTAGTAAAATATGGGTAACAAAGCCTGAATTTTAGTTTTGTCATTGCTATAAATATTCTAAATCATTCTAAGTTCTGTACAATAACTTTAGTTGGTTACTCATTTAAGTCATTATTATTTTACCCTATTTATTTGACAATAGTATCAGCCAGGAGCAGACAGCAGTTACTAGGAAAATAAGTGGTATAAGATTATTATTATGTCAAGGTATCCATAAATGAAAACACTGAGTATACATATTCACTAAAAGAAAAAGGAAAGAACAAATCCCTACTAAGGGGAAAACAGTAAGTGCTCAACGTGTAGTCACATAATTAGAAAGGATTGTTTTTATGCTTCCTTACTCAGACAAAATATTAAGTCTATTTTACACTGGCTTGTCAAGAAGCTGTTAATATACAGGACAGAATCTATGGGCTAAGGGCATGTATATGTACATAACAGATTGCAGAAAATAATGATGACAGAAACAACTCCAGCCTCCTATCTCCTGCTGCAGACACATTTTAATAGAGGTGGAAGATACACTTTTCTCTTTTAAAGCCATTTTAGGAAATGGTTATAGACCTCCAGGGCAGAGCAGGGAGGCAGATCAGGAAATATTTATGCAGAGGAAGGATGCCTATAAAAGCTATAGAACATTGATCATAAGGGATTGCAGAATTACCCTGACACCAATTCAAATTGGAGCAGGACAATGGTCACCAACAGCATGTATTTTCAAGGCAGCACAAACAAGTAACAAATAAACAATCATTGGAACAGAAGGCAAACTCATCTTGAAATTTTGATAATGTGAATATTCAAACATTACCTGGAAATAATAATGAGTACTTTAAGGAACTTTAAATAATTGGATCCTAATTCATTCTTTGTCTAAATCAGTCTCTATTAGCAGGTTAATGCCTCAAAAGTTTATTCATCTTTGGTGGATAAAAGAACAATGAACAGTAAGGTGCTAAGTTCTCCTTTTCAAGCTTCATGTCTTCCCGAGTTTTCAGCACAGGAAGGTATAACATTCCTATTGAATGCACCTATATATTTTATTTTATTCAGGTCATTTACAATGACAAGGTCAAACAGGCAAAAGAGTATAGTTTGATGTTGTTCTCATGATCCTGGTGTCTCATTGTATCCCTCAGCTTGGCACCTGGTCTCCTGAGGACAGGAACTCCACATTATTTCTCTTATTATCCAAACCAATTGCTAGATAGTCATCACATAAAAAGGCAGAGGAAAAAGCAAAACAATTTACATTCAGGTTTTAATTGTATAACTGTTAAATTTCTTTCAAAAAAAAGAGAAAAGAAAGAAACTAGCTATCTAGGCTAGTCTCTTAAGTAATACACCTGAAGGTGTTACTGAGTCACTCTGCTCAAGTACCTGACTTTTGACCCTGTCAGGTGTATAAAATTATGAATAACTTGCCACAGCAGCATTCTATGGAAGTGAGTTTTAATTTGCATTTCACCACCTGACCTTAAAGGAAAGGAAATTTGAATACACAGTAACAAACAAACTTATAATATCCTTTCTCCCCAGTGTATTGGTAATGTATTTGCTGAATGCATACAATCAAACAGCAGTTGGTTTTGTACTATGACCATAGCCATAGCTCCTCTTTTCATCAATAATTGGACAAGGAGGAAATAGATACAAATCTTGACAAAGTTGATACAACTTGAGTAATCAAAAGATCTGCCTTCAACCTTGGTAAATAACACAGTAATTATAGAGCTTATATTCTTGGACATATACCTTGACATACCTTTCTTCTGTGTGACAAACTTTTTATAAACAATTGTATTGTTCATAATCATTACAAGACAAGGACAATGGGTAAACTATCTTTAGAGTAGGAATCAAGTACAGTACATCAAAACAGCACTAAAGTGAGCAAATATAAGTACATTTAAAGCTTGCATGGGAAGATTATTGTAGAAAAATGTTCTTCACCACTTAACTATCCCTGTATGTGAAAGAATCTTAAAAGCTCCTCAACTGAAAAGTGACTATGAGTCTGTAATTTTGGCAAGGCTTGGTGGGAAATATTCTCTGTCCCATATCGCTGGTTAAGTGGACTATCTATTCACTTTCAAAAGAGCTCACATAGCTGGGCACCAGTGGCTCAGGTCTGTAATCCTAGCTACTCAGAAGGCTGAGATCTGATGATTGCCATTCAAAGCCAGTCTGGGCAGGAAAGTCCATGAAACTCTTACCTCCAATAAACCACCAGAAAACCAGAAGTGGTGCTGTAGCTCAAGTGGTAGAGTGCTAGCCTTTAGCTGAAGAGCTGAGGGACAGCGCCCATGCCCAGAGTTCAGGCCTCACGACCAACGGGGGAGGGGTGGGGGAAGAAGAGCTAGAGGAGGACACAAAATTAGAGTGAAACAGGGGAAAATATACAACAGAGGGGCCCACCAGCTGCACTGGACATTGATGAAAGTGAACTAAGCAACTCAATGGCAGCGATGGAAGGGAGGGAATGAGAGGGAAAGAGGGAACAACTTACACTAAGCAAAAGGAAAGAAATGGGCATATCATCCGATGTGGAAGAAATAGTTGTATTGTCAAAGCTCATAGAATTCACAAACATTATAGACCATGATAATCCCAATTTGCTTTTGAAGGTTAAAATGTGTCTGTGACTTTAATTATTACTATCTCACAATATTGTGAAATTTGTGAAATTTATGTAATCAATCTCAATACAAAATATTTTTTTAAAAGAGCTCACACATTATTTGTTGCCTGGCAGTCCAGCTGGGGTTAATGGTAAAAGATGACAATTTATTGTTTTTCTTGCTTCTATTTATGAACTACCAGACTTAATGGTTTCCAAATATGAGCATTCTAAGAAATTTGGGGAGTGAATGACATCAGTTTACTGAAGGTTGAGCTCAGCAAAGGTCAACCTGTTACTGTTTCCATATTTTGTTGGTTTACAAGTGAATGTCCAAGTTCCAAAAGAAATGTTCAAGCTATCTCTCAATGGGAAGACTATCAAGAATGTAGCTTGAGCTGCATGTTGCAACTGTATCCTGTAAAACCAACCTACCAACAAAAAGAACTAGGGAGATAAATTTTTAAAATGCTCTCTTGGTAAATTACAGTATTTGATTTTAAAGATTCAGTGGATAGTCATTCATTTGTATTATTGATATTCATTTGTTTCTGTATGAGGAATGGATTTCATGACTTCCACCAATGAACTCCCAAGGCTACTCATAGAATGCCACAACATTTTTCACAAACTGTCCATTGTGAAAAACCTGACAGTTAAAAACTACACAATAGGGCTAGGCTGTAGCTCAGGGGCAAAGCACTTGCCTAGGAAATGAAGTTCCTGGGTTCAATTCCCAGTACCAAAAAAACAAAAGACAAAAAAAATTACAAAACATTGTTTATAATTACTTATACTACTTGAGTCTTGCTACCACCAGAACCACTGTTGTTATTCTTACCTGCTTTAACCAACTTAATGATTAATTCTTTAGGCTCTGACACATTACCAAAGCAGGAAAATTATTTCACTTTGGCAATCTACATTAGCAGTATTCTGTACACTGTTTCAATCACTCTCCAATGGCTAACAAAACTTCAATACCATCAAGGAGAGACTTAGGTGCTGAATGAATCTAATTCATTATGTAAAATGGTGCATGAACTCTCTCTCCTTAACTCCTGGAGGACTTTCTGAAGCAAATGGAAATTTTGTGCTTGCATTCAGTCTACTGTATAGATTGCTGCAGATGAATATAAAATCTTGGCCAAATGACTTAACAAAGAAAGAAAGAAAAAAACACCCACATACATGCCCCAAATTTGAAAATACAACATAAGCATATCTATTTCTTTAGTCCCATTTATAGGTTTTCCAATAATTTGAACACAAACAAAACCTTCTGGCTTTTCATGTCTGTGGGGAGTTTGGGACTTTAGGTACACATAGTTGAGAATATTTTGCATAAATCTGCATATGTTTACATGCAATGACAGACATACTGCTGCTTCCCAAATGTGGCTAGGGTAATTTAATCTTCTGCAACATTTTGCATAGCATATGTAGGTGTAATATGCTCAGAAACATTACCTGAATATATGCAAAGTACACTTAGCTTATGCTTGCATAGTTCTCATATCAAAAGATATAGTTAGATCTGAGCTCCATTTGTAGCTTTATTCCTGTACAAGATCTCAAATTAAACCAAATCAACCATACCAAGAAATGAGCTTTTTAAAAATTTAAATAAAAATGCTTCTAGATTTGCTTATTGTACATTCTTTGAGCCAATTAGTATTTCTTTAGCTGTTTTTTTTTGTTTTTCTTGGAGTTTCTACATTCATTCTTTTCCTGAAAGGTGATTTGTTTAATTTTAATTTTATTGTCAAAGTGATGTACAGAGTGGCTACAGTTACGTAAGTAAGATAGTAAGTACATTTCTTGTCTAACTTGTTACCACCTCCCTTATTTTTCTCCCTCTTTCCCTCTCCCATCCCCTCCCCCAACATATTGTCTTATGAGTATTGCTGTAGCATTGGTTCCCCCCTTGCTTTTTTTAAAATACATTTTTTATTATAAAAATACTGTACAGAGGGGTTATAGTTACATGAATGAGGTAATGAGTACACTTCCTATAGAGCATTGTTGCTTCCTCCTTTGTTTTTCCCCTAACACCCCTTTCTTCCCCACCTCACCAGCTACCCCACCCCATGAAGTTGTAAAGTTCATTTTCAACATAGTGTCTTTTACATCTCAATGAGTCAATCTGTATCCCTATTTAAGCACTTTATTATTTCCCTTCCCCTCTCCAAATTAGAAAAATGTATATACAAGATTCAAGGCACCAGAATCAAAAACAGTGAAAACAAGGGTTCTACTGTAGGGGAGGAACATACCAAAGAAACAAAAAGAATCACATAGAACTTCATGAATATGCTAAAAACAATACCAAGGAAAAAACCAAACATTTGTATCCCTATCTTGGGGTTCATTTTGCTTAACTTCATCTTTTGACCTTTTCTGCTGGTCTGAGACATGTACTAGTTATTGCAAATAAGGGAAACAATGGGACCTATGTTTCTTTGGGCCTGGCTTAGTTCACTTAATATAATTTTTTCCAAGTCTTTACATTTCCTAACAAATAGGGCAATGTCATTCTTTCTGATGGAGACCACATTCATTTCTTAAGTTACTCAAAATATGAGTTAGGCACATAAAAAATTTTGAGTTAAGGGTCTTTCATACAGTGATTATTGTATAATCACAATTACTACAAAACAATAAAATAGTAAGCAGAAAAATAATAAAATAAACATGGGCTTTAAATATCTGTGAATATAGGGCACTCACACATTTTTTAGAAGGGAAATTTCTTTTTTTTTTTAACTTTCAGAATTTACTGAATTATCTTTGTGTCTTAGAAAGGCATGTTTTCTTTCTTTTTTTCCTTACATTTCCTGAAGTTCATTTCAATAAATAGTGCTTTAAATGTTCAAACAAGTTACCTTTTTGAGAAAGATACATTTTCATTTTGTAAAATTTTAATTTTTTAGGTTATACCTTTGTTGTAAAACCTTTGATTTGAATAAATAATATTTGGCTTAGCCAAAATATTTGTGTTTCTCATAGGATATTATAAAAGTACAATTATTTTTTGTCCCTGTCCAGTTTAGAAACCCCAGGATTCCAACATTTTCAGTTTAACAAATGGCAAAGTATTTTTTAAATTTAAATATGTTTTTATTGTAAAAATACTGTACAGAGGGGTTACAGTTACATGAGCAAAGTAATGAGTACATTTCCTATCAAGCATTGTTGCCTCCTCCTTTGTTTTCCTCCTTCCTTCCCACCTCCACAACTACACTCCCTTCCCTCCCTGACCTAAATTGTAAAGTTCATTTTTCAACATAGTGTCTTGTACATCTCATTTTTACAATGGTTCAACCTGTATCCCTATTTAAACATTTTTTTTCTCTCCCCCTCCCCAAATTATAAAATTGTATATACAAGATGCAGGGCACGAACATCAAATACAGTGAAACAGAGGTTATACTGTGGAGGAGGAACATACAAAGAAACAAAAAAAATCACATGGTACATTATAAATACATTAGAAACAATAGCAAGCAAGGAAAAAAAATCACTTCTGTCCTTATCTTGGGGTTCATTTCGCTTAACATCATCTTATCTGGTCACATGTACATAGCTTTTGACCTTTTCTGCTTGTCCCATTGTTGGTGGGAGTGTAAACTTGTTCAATAACTTTGAAAAGCAGCATGGAGGTTCCTCAAAAGATTCCACATAGAGCTCCCCTATGACCCAGCAATCCCACTTTTGGGCATTTACCCAAATGATCACAAACAAGACCACACTAAAGCTACCAGCACAACTATGTTGATCGCAGCATTATTTACCATAGCTAAGATATGGAACCAACCCAGATGCCCCAGTAGATGATTGGATCAAGAAAATTTGATATACACATATCTACATGTATATATATGTATATATATAATGGAATTCTATATTTCCATCAGAAATAATGACATCGACCCATTTGTTAGGAAATGGAAAGACTTGGAAATAATTATATTAAGTGAAGTAAGCCAGGCCCAAAGAAACATAGGTCCCATTGTTTCCCTTATTTGCAATAACTAGTACATGTCTCAGACCTGCAGAAATGGTCAAAAGCTATGTACATTTGGCAAAGTATGACCTATGATATCATGATGTGTAATTTAAATAATCTCTACAATTCTTATACTTCATATATTGAAATGCTATGAAAATATTAATTTTTCATGGTTACTATTCTGCATTGTTTAAAGGACAAAAGACAGGAAACATCTTATACAACATTCTTTCTCTGTTTTTTTTTTTATGTGTTTGTGCTGGTTATGGGGCCAGAACTTAGCCTGGGCACTGTCCCTGAGTTCTTGGCCTACAGTTAGCACTATACCAGCAGAGCCACATCTCTACTTCCAGTTTTCAGTAGTTACTTGGAGGACTTTCCTGTCAGGATTGGCTTTGAACTGCAATCCTTAGGTCTCAACCTCCCAAGTACCTAAAATTACAGGCATGAATCATGAGTTCCTGACTCCTGAATATGTTTTGATTTGTAATTGGTTAAATCCATGGGTAAATCCCATAAATATGAGGGACATTTATAAGAAAAACAACAAAAGGAAGCCGTCATCTTAATTTGTACAAAGTTTATCATATGTATTTTTAATAATACATAGATTTAAATAGTCCATATTAGAGATTTTTCATGTTACTTTAATATTTTTTTGTTACTAGTTGCATATTTTTAAATATTTATATGTTATCTCCAAAATGAAAAAGCCATTATTTTTTAAAATATTTCTACTACTATGTAACTTTAAAAATGATTTTAAAGCTGGCCATCAGTGGCTCATGCTTATAATCCTACCTACTGAGGAAGCTGATATTTGAGGAATTGTGGCTGAAGTCCAGACAGGAAAGTCCATGAGACTCTGACATACAATTAACCCCCCAAAAGTTGTATGTGGAGTGTGGCTCAAGTGGTAAAGTGCTAGATCTGAGCAAAAAAAATAATAATCTCAAGGAAATCATCCAGACTCTGAGTTTAAGCTCAGGACTGAAAAAAAAAGTAAATATCCTTTCATCTTCTGTTCACCAGCCTTTCAGTCTTCTGCATGTCTTGTAACCTTCTATCATGTCTGTCCCTCATTCATCCCTCTTTTTCTCCCCATCCTTAGAGTTATTTGGAATAGTTCCTATGATGAGAAGGGTGTATTAGTTCCAGTTGAAGATATTTCCTCATGTTCATTAATATAGAATTACATTTTAATACGTATATTATTTACACAACTAATAAGATTTTAAAATGTATTTATGGTGATAACATGAATTTAGAATTTCATTGTATGTACTACATACATGTATGTAAGGTAGTGAGTACATTTCTTGTCGAGCATTATTATTTCTTTCTTTGTTTTTCTCCTACTATCCCTTCCCCCCCCCAGAAGTTATAAAGTTCTTTTCCAACATAGTATCTTATCAGTCTCATTGTTGCAATAGGTCATCCTGTGTCCTTGTTTCAGAAGTTTGTTATTCCCCTTCCCCTCCTCAAATTAGATAAATATATATACAAGATGCAAGGTACCAAAATCAAATACAGTGACAACAGGGATATACTATAGGAGGAAGAACACACAGAAGAAAATCATAGCACATTAAAAATAACAACAAAGGAACACCTCTTCTGTCCATATCTAGGGGTTCATTTCACTTAGCATCATCTTATATGGGCATATGTACATAACTTTTGATATTTTCTGCTAATCTGATAAGATTATCCTAGATGTATACTAAGTATTGCAAGTAAGGGAAATCATGAGACCTATATTTTTTGGGTCTGACTTCACTTAAGTCTTTCTATTGCCTAAAAAATGGGGCAGTGCCATTCTTTCTGATGGAAGCATAGAATTCCATTGTGTATATATACCACATTTTCTTGATCCATTCATCAACTGAGGGGCATCTGGGTTAGTTCCATATCTTAGCTCTGGTGAATAATGCTGCTCTAAACATAGTTGTGATCTTCACTAGGAATACAACAGACAAGGGACTCATATCTAAAATATGCTTAGAAAAAAATTAAATCCCCTAACAACAAATCCTCAAACAACTGCCCATTTAATAAGTGGGCTAAAGACTTATTGAGAGACTTCTCTGAAGATGAAATAAGAATGGCAAATAGACACATGAAGAAAATGCTCAACTTCTCTGGCCATAAAACAAATGCATATCAAAACAGAATTGAGATTCCACCTCACTCCAGTTAGAATGGTTATAATCAAGAAGCCTAATAACAGATGCTGGAGGGGATGTGGCCAAAAGGGAACCCTACTGCTCTGTTGGTGGGAGTATAAACTTGTTCAACCAATTTGATAAGCAGTTTGTAGGTTCCTCAAAAGATTCCACATAGAGCTCCCCTATGACCCAGCAATCCCACTTCTGGGCATTTACCTAAATGATCTACAACAGATTTCTTTCTGTACCTAAAGTACCTGATTAAGTCATGTTTCTGCTTGAAACATTTTATACAGCACTATTATTTCTGGCCCTAAAGCTAAAGTCCTCAATGTGGCCCCAGGGCCTCTGATCATCAGTAGTCCATAGCTGCTCAGCTTTGCATTCCATCACTATCAGACACTACTTCTGCATTCAAATAGAAATAGCTAGAGCAGACTGACATTTTCTACTGGGAATGTTTCACCTGTTTTCAGGTGGTTACTCTTTTCTAAGCCAAGGCTAGTTCTCTCGAAGAATCCAGCCATGGCCTCTGTATTTTGAGTTAGTATTCCTTTCTTTATACTATTAAAAAGCCTTAGTGATGTATTTTGATATTGCTTAATCTGTGATCTCCTTGAGGTTTAGATTAAGTAAAGGGAATTTGTTTGCTTGTGACTTTTTAAGTGGTCTTCAGATATTTGGTAACATAGTTAGCTAGGCAGATGGCCCTTAGGATGTTCTCTCTTTCTTTCCAAGAATAAATTGTGCATGTAATAATCTGATAACTCTGCATAGTTTAGAGCATATGAATGCTGGAGTGGCTTTGTTTCTGCTGCTCATAATATAGCCTGGACAAAAAGTATGATATATATGAAATAAGAAGCTCCCCACTATATTTTCTGTTATTTTTTTACTTGTGCTTCAACTCTGGAACTGAAAGTATACATATGTGATACTCATTAGTGTCTCTAATTCTTTTATATAAATATTTGCCTTCTTTACCTTACTAGACACATGGTAAACATCTGTGAGAATAGGATGCTTATGAACTGTCACAGTTTATGTAAACCTAACCATTCCTCCTATTTGTTTTCAGATTTCTAGAGTGAGCTCTTTTTTCTATAGCATTCTATCCTTTTTTCAGTAAAACATTTCTTTATATGTGTGTGTGTGTGTGTGTGTGTGTGTGTGTGTGTGTGTTTATTGCAAAAAAAACTGTACAGACAGGTTACAATTACATGAGTAAGGTAATGAGTATATTTCCTATTGAGTATTGTTACCTCTTCCTTTTTATTTCCCCTGCCCCTTCTCTCCCCACATCCCCAACTCTTCCCTCCCCTCCAAAGTTGTAAAGTTCATTTTTAACAGAGTGTCTTGTACATCTCATTGTTACAATGGGTCAACCTGTATCCTTATTTAAGCATTTTGTTATTTCCCTTCCCCTCCCCAAATTAGAAAATTGTATATTCAAGATGCAGGGCACCGACATCAAATACAGTGAAAACAGGGGTTATACTGTGGGAGAAAAACAGACAAAAGAAACAAAAAAATCACATAGTACATTATAAATATGTTAAAAATAATAAGAAGCAAGGAAAAAAACACTTGTGTCCCTGTCTTAGGGTTCATTTCGCTTAGCATCAGGTTATATGGTCATATATACATAGCTTTTGACCTCTTCTGCTCGTCCTAGACATGTACTAGATATTGCCAATAAGGGAAACCATGGGACCTATGTTTCTTTGGGTCTGGCTTACTTCACTTAATATAATTTTTTCCAAATCTTTCCATTTCCTAACAAATGGTGCAATGTCATCTTTGATATTGACATTCTATCATGTGTGTGTGTGTGTGTGTGTGTGTGTGTGTGTGTGTGTGTGTGTGTGTGTGTGTGTGTGTGTGTGATTGTTTTATGAAAAAGTGAGACTCTGGAGGGTATGGAGTATAATTATTTTTTAAGGCATGATTTCTGGTCTTCAGATATCTGCAGAATAGATGGAGGTAGGAATGTAAAAGGAAAAATGTGTTCATGGAGCATATGAATGTATAAAATTTGAAAGAATATGGCAAAAGAAAACAAACATAGCTAGTTTTTAGTATGTACCTCAGACAATTGTGGGTTAGTATATGTAAAGTATTCAGTTATTAATATCTGGAAGCTATAACTACTTTCTAAGTATTTGTGATAATCACTCCAGGGTTCAGAAACTTATATCCCATATTGAAGTTCTCAGAAGTAAGCCTCTCTTTTACCTTCTCTTGTCTTACTGTCTCCTGCTCTCTTTTCTCTTTACAAGGTAAGACATAGAAATTAGCATTTCTTTTCCCGAAGCCACATCATAGAAACCTGAATACTACCTCTAAAGAAAGCCTTAAAGACTAAAAAATATTATTCTAATCTCCTGTTTTCTCTCTTGAATTTAACTATAAAGAAATTCTCTGACCTAACTTAAGTAATAATAGATCATAAAACCCCCCATTTCAGAAAAGATCCTGCCTCATCAGAAGAGGTAAGAGCACTGCACAGAGGCTGAGAAGACCCACTGAACAATAAACTTTTCTGGGTTTGTTTTCTCAGTCCAATCCTTCATTTATATCATTCACTCATATTATTTTTATCCAATCATAATTTTACATGGTTATCTATACTTCATTGAATCAAAGCCTAAAAGTAGGGAATTTTCTCCATCATTTTGGGCCTTAGCTCTGAAAGTTCCTATACAAGTTAAATTTGGATGAAATAAATTTATTGCAATTCTCATACTAACCTGTCCTTTGTTATAGAGCTAACAACAATGATATTCAGGACAGAAAGGAAAGAGGTCACTCTCTCTTTAGCCCTTATGGTACTAGTTCTTAATCATATGCAAGATACTGTTGTGAGTATTTTAAGATAGGATTCTTATAATGTTCTCATTTATGTCTTTACAATACAGTGTAAAAATCTATCGTATTATCATCTTCACTTTATGGTGGAGAAATTTAATCTTGCAGACATAACTAACTCTGCATAGGTCACCTTGAGTTCAAGTCTCCCCTGACTAAGTTCAATGCCCTTCTCTTGCTACAGACAAATGCTCCATTTATCTACCTGCTAGGTTCCCTTTGATTTTGCTACTCTAAAGTTATCTCCAAAGTGATTTCACTTCATATCTATTGGAAAAACTAAATGGCTCTTGGTTATAGAGAAATAGAGGATAATGGTGTGTATGTGCCTGAAGAAAAATGGTAGAACATTTTCCTTTTAATTTTCTACTCAATTTTTTTAAAACATCATATAACTCTGGTAAAGGCCACAGAGAGTTCACTTTCCAACCAAATGGTTATTTTAAAATACTTTAATCCAGTCTCCTCTAACTCAACTTCTAATTAATTTCAGATTTTATATTGAAGATTTTCCCTCACAAAGATAAATTAACTCTTTAAATCAAAGCAAGTAGAAGTTGAGTATTGACTGCAGTGAGTAATAAGGATTCTTTAATTCTTTCCAGCTTCATCTAAAGAGTTGTAAATTTCCAAATCTCTGCTCTGTTGGTTGGGGAGCTTGGTTATTTTGAAACAGAAGTTACAAATCTATATCTGGCCATGGAAGAAAAATTTTAAAATAGGTTTATTATTATCGGTGTTATTTTTATCTAGTTACATTTTCCTCCCTTAAAAGTGCATGTTTAAGTGTTATCCGTTGTTCTAATTTGTGCTGAATGAACTAATTTCCACCTCCATTTCTTTCTGATTTTAATTCAATTGAGAAATGAGCTCTATTAATGAACAGAGATGATTAATATTGCCAGTGAAATGGGCATATGACTTATATTCAAAGCTAAACTTTATTTAGCTTTGAGTTCACACTCCTGTTATTATATAACAACTCTGATGTCTCTACAAGCCACAGAGTTTGCTAAAGTAGGCCTAAAGGGTATGTGTGGAGGAGGGTGGAGGTAGGAGAAGCTGCTGGCACATTATTTCCAGGTAGTTAGGTTTCATGAAGGACTGTAGCATTCATATTGAGAGGTTTCCTGCTAGACATTTCATCTTACATCATAAGCCTTCACTTGAGGTGATAAAGGAGAGGAGAGCTCACTGATGCAGCTAGACATTTGAGTTATTAAAAGGAAGAACAAAACTCTCTCCAAATATATCTTAAATGTGTCTTTATTTTACCATCCAAAGTAAGAATATGGGCAAGCTCATATATATATATATATATATATATATATATATATATATATGTATGTATGTATATACATATGTGCATATGTATATTTGTTGTAAATTCTGGTAATATCTACGATGCTAAAACAAACATTATTCCAGAGCATAGTAAGAAAGGTAGGCTTTTTAAGAGCAAAGGATGATTGAATATACTATATATAATAAACAAATAGAACAAAGAAAGGCAAGGTACTTTGAACCACAGTGGAGAGGAATTTAATCAGTATAGGGAGATGAGCATCTTGGGATCGGTTTTCATAAGAGGCACTATTATACTGAATTTTCAGTATTGACAATCACTAGATAATGAAAATATTCAGGGGTGGAGATGGATGATGGTAAATGGACATATACATCATTTTGAGACCAAAGTAACCTTGAAGGTTATAGGTATGTAAGAACACATATTATTTGAAAAGAAAACATTTCAACACATAACATATTGGAACATGAGTGTGAAATTAGGGAGGCAGTTTGGAGTCAGATCATTAAGATGCTATGCAGTAGGTTCAAGAGTTAATCATATGTTATAAATGTAGTCAGGATACATAACTAGACAAAATGGAGGAAATGGTGTGATGAAACTCTTCGAAGCTTTGGGAGGAAAAGTAGTTAAAACAGGAGAGTGCTTAAGAATTTATGAAAATCTACATGAGAGCAAATAAAGGTGAAGGAAGGAATATTTTCAGTAAATATTGAGACAGTCCAATCAATCTATAAAGTAGAGTAGAATTTAAATAAACAAGATAACTTGTTGAGTATAGAGTTAAGGCAGGTAGAAAAAATAATAGGAAAGTCAGATCAGATTCATTGGTGCTTTGTGATTAGCTCTAACACAACATAATCTAGTGGACACAACTTTTTGTTCATTTTATGTTACTCTCTGAGTTCTCATAAGTAAAAAACTACCAATATCAGATAAAAATATTCCTAAATAAAATTTTAAAAGAAAAAATATATTGATATGGGAACAGCAGAATCTTGCAAAAGGAATTCATGTCCTAGTAAACCAAGAAGTTGCTGTTTTATGTAAGTGCTTTTGTATTTGAATTGTTTTGAGATGTTGATACTGTGTAACCCAGATGGACCAGGAATTTAGGGGATCCTCCTGCTCCTTCCTCCATGTGCTGGTTGGTATGCATCACCACTCCCCAAATAGGAAGATTCAAAAGGCAAGATGGGGGAGATTTAAGTCAGCAACTTGGATAAAATGTTCATTATCCTTGAAGATCTCAGGTGAGAGTTGGTGCCAGCTCCCGTCATTGCTGAAGAAGCATTTCAAATATAATTTTGCTCCCAAGTATGTGTATGGGTGAGGTGTGCAAATGAATATCCTGTGGGTCTAGAGAAAGCTTTGTATTGTATTTTTCTCAAACAGCCAGGCATGGGCCCTCTCTCATTCATTATTTACCCACTCTAATTTTCTCTAGATCTAATAATGCTCATTGTCAACCTTCATCAACATCTTAATTCTATCATATAAAGAACTAAGAAGTTTTACTAATAAAATATAGTGCCAGTTACTAATTGAATATACACTCTGGATCTATTTTAGCCAATAGGAATGGATGAGGTGGGTCAGGAAGGAGAATATAAGGCAATTTACAGATTGTGTTGGAAAATTATATCGTGACAGTTGGACGTCTTTCAACAACTAGTAGTAAGTGTAAGTATTAAATTGGAGAGGTGTGTTTGTTGCATTAGCAGTCTTTATTTTGAAACATTTGCATTAAATTGTATTAAGTGAAGCAAGCCAAGACCAAAGAAATACAGGTTGCATGGTTTCCCTTATTTGTAACAACTAGGTATGTCTATGATATTCTTGGCAGGGGATCGTAATAGCCCAATCACTAAGTGCATATGACCATATATAATGAAGCATATCAAAACAAACTCCAAGAATTGGAAAAAAAGAGGTTCTTTTTATGTTCTGCATGCAGTTATTTTTTTTCTGTTTTAGCTTTTTGTACCTATTGCTTATCTGATCTGTGGAAGGGAAAGAGACTCACAGAAACAGCAGAATAAAGGAAGAACTAATACAACAATGATACTCACTAGACACTATGTTGGAAATGAACTATAATTTGGGGGAAAGGGAGTGGGGAGTGCTAAAGTGCTAAGGGGGAGAAAATGAGGAAGGGGACAACAATGTTTAAAAAGAAATATATTCATTATCTTACTTTTGTAACTGTAACCTTTGCTTCATCACCTTTATGATAAATTTAAAAAGCAAAAATAAAAGCCAATATGTCTGTGTGTATATGTTGATGTGTGTGTGAGTATGTTGATGTGTGTGTGTCTGTGTGTATATGTTGATGTGTGTGTATGTTGATGTGTGTGTGTATGTGTAGTGTGTAGTGTGTGTGTGTGTGTGTGTGTGTGTGTGTGTGTGTGTGTGTGTGTGTGTGTGTGTGTATTGTCTCTAAGGTTAACTCAGACCCAACCTTTTCAGCCTTGGGGGACTCTCTTGTCTTCTGGCCATTTTGTTAAGGAATAAAGCTTTTCATTGTTTTTTCCTTGATAATTAAATTTATAGCAGTACAGACAAGGAGGTAGCAGTACAGACAAGGAGGTAGCAGTACAGACAAGGAGGTAGAACTCATCTCCTAAATTTCTTATCATCTTCATTGGTGTCCTTTCTAGGTGGTCTTTGAGGAGAAGAGTCTCCACAATTGTGTTGCATAATCTTGATATTCTTCTCAGTGGATCTCATAATCCTGAACCCTGGGTTCAGATACCTGCACTAAACACTTTGCTTAGGAATGTTGGAATATTGGGATCAATATACTCATCATCTCAGAATAAAATTAAGCAAGAAATCTTCCATTGTGGAGGTGTGGACACTGGAGCATTCTCTAGTCCTCTTATTCTTTCACCTATTCTCACTATTCAAGTCATGTAAAAGATTTCAACAGCACCAAGAATACTCTGAACATTTACTGCCTTGAACTGAAATTTCACCAAGGTTTTCAACAGTTGTCCTTTTACATATATTCTTTTTCTTTTTAAATTAATTAATCTATATTATTTTTCATATATTCTCTTTCAATATCAGATTTTACAATCTATCTCTTAAATTACAAAGGTGCTTTTGAGAGTAGTTTTCCTTTGTAACACTGATGCACAAATACATTTTTGAAGATTGTATTTTGAGTAATGAACCTGTATGTGTGTGTGTGTGTGTGTGTGTGTGTGTGTGTGTGTTTACATTGAACAATTTTATTGTTACCCAAATCTTCCTTTTGATTAACTCCTTCTCCCCACTATATAGCCCAGGAAAGTCTTCATATTCTATGTGCCATTGTCTGTGATGCTGGTCTTTGTTTCCAGGGTTAGGAGAGCAGATGTTTGCTTATCCAGCTTAGCTTTTCATAGTTCTGATGACAGAAATTGCTCTCTGCTGTGATAGTGACAAGAATATAGTAACAGTGGGACTGCTGGTGGGCTCTCTGGGGTCCACATTATGCTATATTCTTCATACCACCAATTGACTCCACATGTTCCTTTTGACACACTTAATTACTAATGGTCTATAGATAATACTCCTACTTTATATGTCATATACTATGGTAAAAATTTACCCCAAACAGCAATAGATCATGCAAGAAAAGATGACATTTAAGTGGATACTCCACACATGGACTCATCCAAATAATGCCACAAAGGTGGCTAAAAAATCATTGCAGTAGTACAGAACACACTATCATTATTTATGCAGCTGTGATTTAATACTGAACCTTAATGTTTAATTATATTTATCTCCACAGAGAATGGCATCATGGATTGTTTAAGAGTGTCTATAAATTTTGATAAATTTTAACCTTTTAATAATAGACTTGTGTATGTTTTATGGTAGCAAGTAATAATATAGACTGAGTTCCAGGTATAACTTAAACATGAATCAAATATCCTTTTCTATTTTTTTCTATTTATAGATTGTGAAGTTTTCCTGCAATTTTTTTCAACATTATTCAAATCTCAAAACAAACCTTTGCATATAAGTAGGTGTGTGAATTTCAAATCTGTATTGTTCAAGAATGAACTATCTATTCATGTTGAGCTTTTAAATTTTTAAGAATAGATAATATAGAATAATGTATTTTATCTGTTTCTGAATATTCTTTTAGCAAAGGAGTTGAAACTTGGAAGTTATTTTTCCAAGAAAATCTTATTCTGGGTTGTTTGAGAATTAGAAAATACCTTAACAAGCTGGGTGTTGTAATCCTAGCTACTAGGAGGCTGACATCTGAAGAACATTGAAATCAATCAGGGCAGCAAAGTCTGTGAGACTTTTATCTTCAATAGATTTCCAAAAGCTTTTAATGGAGCTGTGGCTCAAGAGGTAGAGCATTAGCCCCAATCAATCATATGGAGGGACAATACCTAGGCCCTGAGTTCAAGCTCCAGTACTGGCACCAAACAAACAAACAAACAAACAAACAAAAACAACAAAGCCTTCACAGAGCAATAGACAGATATAGAAAGCCTATGAAGTACAACAGATTAGAAATGCTGAGAGGGTCTTTCCTGGAATTGCACAGCACTGTCATCTTTGATTTCAGTCCATCTTTAAGGCAAGGCTGCTTCTTTCTTTCTGACTTTCTTAAGACATATAACTTTAAACCTAGATACTTTAGAGATAGATATTTTCTATGATTGTAAAACAAAAGCATCATATATAACACAGGAAGGCTCAGTTTTTTAGGTTGCTAGAAATGAGAAAAATGTATTGATGATAATGTGATAAATCCTTCAGGCTGATTCCTATATTTTTGTAATTTGAAGATACATTTATCAGTGTAGTAGTCTTTCAAGATAAAAAGTTTTCCAAGAAAACATGGAGTGTTTGTGCCCAAGAAAGGAAACAACATTTTTAGAAGAGAAAGAAATAAGATTTCAATAAAATCATGGTGAATCCTACTTGTTAAGCAAAGGTATCCCTACTCAAACAAAAGAAATTTAGTACTGTGAGGGAAAGAACCAGAGAAAATATGTTCTTGCCCATGACTTGTATTTTGGAGAAATGAGAAAATATATTCCTGTGCTGAGAATGTGTGTACATAAGACAAACACTAAGGGGAAATGTATTAGCTGACTACCTTGGCGTAGTGTGGATAGGTGAATGCTGTAGATACTTTTCGCAATCAAAATGTCTAGGTTTCCTCAATTTAAACAACGAAGGTAACAATGACAGGTCCAATGAACTAATTGAGGTTTTTTAAAAAAAATAATTTTATTGTCAAGGTGATGTATAGAGTGTTACAGTTACATACATAAGGCAGTAAGTAAATTTCTTATTGAACTTTTAATCCTCTCCCTCATTTTCTCCCTTTCCTACACTTAAAGTTGTACAGTCCATTTCCAACATATTGGTTTGTGAGTTTTGCTATTGCCTTTGTTTGCCCTTTGTCCTTTGTCTAATTGAGGTTTATAGGCATTATATGTAACTTGCAATTAGAATAACTTAAATTGTAAGATAGTGATTATATTTGATTGGATATGTAATCTTTTTAATTTGAAATCAATATCAGAGTCACAAGAGGAGGAAATTATGGAAAATTGTCTTATAAACCAGATATGAAAAGTTTTTTAGGCATAAAGAAAACATGACAATTTGATAACCTTTTTAAAAGTAGTTTGGTAACTGACTCTAAGTTAGGTAGTTGTGTTTGGTAAATGAATAAATGTGGATGCTTATAAATCTGTTTTCTTTAAGAGTTAGAGTGGTGTTAGACACTTATTGTAAGTAACAGAATAAAATTAGAATTAGTCAGAAACAATGTGTCCTATTCGTCTTGAGTTACACTGAAAGTTATTAGAAGGCTAAAAAACCAGTTTTGAAACGACACAGAACAAAGCCAGAACTAACAAAGGAAAATTGAACCTCTTGGAACATGTAATGCCATCTGTGTGGAACATTGTTTTCTGGAATTCATCCCTTAGCAGATTTGATAAAAGGGATTAGATGTCCAGAGATGACCATGATAAAGAACATGGAAGGAGAGTGGATTTCTCAAATCACATCTGAAGTCTGAAAAAGCTTCAGATGATTGGGAGAACTTAGGACACACTCCTTGGGCATGAGAGGCTGTGAAAATAATCATCTGCTGCTTTCAGATTTAGGGGTGATATTTTGGCTCTATTTCTTTCCAAGAGTCTTAAAATAGGATATTTCCTAAGTATAGAAAAATTTAGAATATAAACAGTCAAAGAGAAAGAGAAAGGAAGACCTCATGTCTCCTCTGAGGTAAATTTGGAAGATGTATGTATACAATTTGTGCTTCTGCAGATAACATAAAGGAAAGTGGCTTTTTTCTTTTTACTCCTCCATATATCCATACTTAAAAGCTAAATGTTAATCCCTACTTCATCTTTTGACCCACTTCAACTATGATCACCAACCTGACCCAAATGTTTTTCAGGTTGCAAACACTTGAGTCAACACATATGGTACTTGTAATTCTTTTATCAAGTGCTAAATCAAAGGTTCATAAACCAGAAGTATTGGCTATATTTTTTAGCACAAAAGAGAATTGTACAGCATTAAGTATGTGATTTAAGTGGGAAAACAGCTTTACAAGGAAAATAAGACAAAAAGAAACCCATAATGGCTAAAGACATTTTACATGATAAATGTTCAGATGGCTGGATTCTAGTCCCTGTTTCAACACGCTATAGTGAGAACTTCAAAATATTAAAGAAGGAAATTGAAGAAGACTTAAGGAAATGGGAAGACTTTCTATGTTTCTAGATAGAAAAGGTTAACATTGTGAAAATGGCAATACATTCCAAAGCAAGCTACAAATTCAATGCAATATCAATTAAAATCTCATCATCATTCATTCTTCATTGAGATAAAGAAAACATCCATAAATTCAGATTAGACAATAAAAGACCTCAGTAACAAAAGCAATCCTTAGCAGGCAGAATAGTATTGGGGCAATAACAATACTAAGTTTCAAAGTCTATTAGAGAGCCATACTAATGAAAACAGCTTGGTAGAGGCTCACAAATATACTTGAAGACCAATGAAATAGAATAGAAAAAAGCATAAAAAAGAATCCACATATCTAAGGGTTCATTTTCCTAACATCACATTATCTGACCTTTTCCACTTGACTCATACATATACTAGATATTGCAAATAAGGGAAACCATGAGACCTATGTTTCTTTGGGCCTGGCTTACTTCACTTAATATATTTTTTTCCAAGTTTTTCCATTTCCTAACAAATGGGGCAATGTCATTCTTTCTGATGGAGGCATAGAATTCCATTGTGTATATATACCACATTTTCTTGATCCATTCATCTACTGAGGGGCATCTGGGTTGGTTCCATATCTTAGCTATGGTGAATAATGCTGCAATAAACATAGTTGTGCTGGTAGCTTTAGTGTGGTCTTGTTTGCAAACATTTGGGTAAATTCCCAAAAGTGGGATTGCTGGGTCATAGGGGAGTTCTATGTGAAGTCTTTTGAGGAACCTCCATACTGCTTTCCAAAGTGGTTGAACAAGTTTACATTCCCACCAACAATGAAGTAAGATTCCCATCTGTCCACATCCCCTCCAGCATCTGTTGTTGTTAGAGTTCTTGATTTTTGCCATTCTAACTGGAGTGAGGTGATATCTCAATGTTGTTTTGATTTGCATTTCTTTTATGGCTAGGGATGTTGAGCATTTCTTCATGTGTTTCTAACGCATTCATAAGATTATTTCTTTGTTGCTTTGTATGTCCCTCCCCCACAGTATAACCCCTGCCTTCACTACATTTGATGTCAGTATAACTTGTGGAGGAGATGGGGAAAAACAAGTCGTTTAAGGATACAGCTGGTCCTGTTGCAACAATGAGAAGTACAAGTTGTCATGTCGAAAACGAGCTTTACAACGTTGGTGCGGGGGCGGGGCGGGGGAGTATTCGGTGGGGGGGGGAGAAGGGGGAGGCTGGGAAGGGATGTGAAGGGTAAACAAAGGAGGAGGCTGCAATGCTTGTAAGAAATGTATGCATTATCCTGCCCATGTAATAGTAACCCCTCTGTACAGTATGTTCACAAATAAAATAAAAATAAAAATAAAAAAAGAAAAAAGAATCCACAGTCCGATAGCTATTTATTATCCAGAAAAAGAATCAAACATATTAGCTAGAAGAAAAAAAAAACAAAATCCAAATCTAAAACTTTTCAACAAATTATGCTCACAAAACTTGATAGCCATATGCAGAAAATGGAAACTAAATCTTTATATATTACCTTGCACCAATATCAAGAAAAAAAAAATGGGTGAAAGATTTCAATGTAAGATCTGAAACCATGTCTTGGAGTTCATTTTTTTTTACATCATATTATATGGCCATATGTGCATAGCTATTTGTCTATTCTGTTTATCTGCTAGGATTTTCCTAGACATATACTAATTATTAAAAATGAGAGAAACCATGGGATCTATGTGTCCTTGGGTTTGGCTTATATGATTTTTCCAAGTCTTTCCATTTCCTAACAAATGGATAGTGTCATTCTTTCTGATGGAAGCACAGACTTCATGTATATACACACACATATATATACATATGTGTATATGTGTGTGTGTGTGTGTGTGTGTGTATGTATATGTGAGAAATGCTGACTGAGGTCTTGCTGACTTCCTGACCAATAAAATAAGAAAAAAAGAAAGTACTTTTAATGTATTAAAGTTTGAGAATAATTTGTAACCTGTCAATAAATGTGTAGAACACATTACACCAAATGACAAAAAATGATGTGCATTTCATTTATATGTTCTTCGACTTGGCAAGTGATTTTAGGTGTGTCTACACAAATAGAATCAGCATAAATAAACCCAGCATTTCTTCATTTGAGATACAATGAAAGGATACAGGTTGACCCATTGTAACAATGAAATGTACAATACACTCTATCAGAGGGGGGGTGTGAAGGGAGGAGTTGGGGAGGTTTGACAGGAATGGATGGTAGGGGGAAAACAAAGCAGGGGGTAACAATGCTCAATAAGAAATGTACTCATTACCTTACTTAGGTAACTGTAAGCCCTTTGTACAGTATCATTACAATAGAAATATACATTAAGAAGTACAAGGAAAATTTCTGTACTTATAGAAATTTGTATTTGTCACTCAATATCAGTAAGGTATTGGTTTTAGGGCCATAGCCATATTAAAACTTTGGTTACTCAAAATCTCAACATGAACACAGTATATTATTTTTTATTTTATTTTATTTTATTTTATTTGTGAACATACTGTATAGAGGGGTTACAATTACATGGGTAGGATAATGCATACATTTCTTACCAAGCATTGAAGCATCCTCCTTTGTTTACCCTTCACCTCCCTTCCCAGCCTCCCCCCTCCCCCCCCACCCAATCCTTCCCCCCTCCCCCCCAACCGACATTGTAAAGCTCGTTTTTGACATGACAATTTGTACTTCTCATGAACACAGTATATTATTAACATTAGAATCTGTTCACAGCCCAGTGCAGTATAATTCATATATATATATATGTAATGTGTGTGTGTATATATATTTCATATATATAATATATATATATATGTGTATACATATACACATATATATGTATATATACATATATATATATGAATACATCACAGTTTTTGATCCATTTATCTACTGGGGGCATCTGGGTTGGTTCCATATCTTAGCTATGGTAAATAATTCTGTGATTAAACATAGTTATGCTGCTAGCCTTAGTATATAGCCTTATTTGTGATCAGAACTCCAAGACATAGAAACAAGAGGTTTCTCTTTGTTGTTGTTGTTTTTAATGAACTATGTGGTTTCTTTTTTATTTTGTGTTTTTTTCTATGTTTTCCCTCTGTTTTCATTGTATTTGATTTTGGTACCCTGGGTATTGTATATATGTTTATCTGAAAGGGAAGGGAAAGAACAAAATGTTGAGACAAAGGACAAAGGGTGAACTAATGCAACAGAGATACTCACAAGACAATATGTTGGAAATGAGCTGTACGAATTGGGGGAGGGGTTGCAGAGGTACAAAAGTGAGAGAAAAATGAGGGAGGGGTAACAAATTTGACAAGAAATGTACTCATTACCTTATGTATATGTGACTGTAACACCTCTGTATATCACCTTTACAATAAATGTTTTTAAATGTGAAAATCTAAAACTATTACAGGAAGGGATAAGGGAACTCTATTTAGAAAACTTCTGTGTAAAGATCCAGAAGATAAGAAATCAAAGAAAGACTTGATAAATGGGACTGCATCAAACTAAACTGTTTATGCACTGCAAAGAGTGTAGCCAACAAGCTAAAAAGACAGCCTAAAAAATGGAAGAATCTTTTTGCCAGCTATCCATCAGACACTATATATCCAGGATATATAGAGAACTTAAAAAATTAAATCCTCACTAAACCAACAACTCAATTAATAAATGGTATAATAAACTAAAAAGAGTCTTCTCAGAAGAAGAAGTAAAAGTGGCTGATACACACATGAAAAAATGCTCAACAATGGCCATAAAGAAAATTCAAATAAAATCAACATTGGGATTCCGCTTCACACCAGTTAGAATGGTCATTATCAATAAAATAAATGATAACAGATGGCAGTGAAGATTCAGCCAAAAGAAAAAAAAACTAATGTGCTGCTAATGTATACAATGTTGATAATGTAGACTTATTCAACCACTCTGGAAAACAGTGTAAAGGAAACAAACAACAACAACAAAAAATCACACAGTCCATTAAAAACAAAACAAAACAAAACAAAAAGAATATATACACTGGTAAAAAAAAAAAAAAACAAAAAAAACAACAGCGACAAAGATAAAGCCTCTTATGTTCCTATCTTGGTGTTCATTTCACTTAGCATCATCTTATATGGTCATATGTACATAGCTTTTGACCTTTTCTGCTTGTCTTGTAAGATTATTCAGGACGTACACTAGTTATTGCAAATAAGGGAAACCATGGGACCTATGTTTCTTTGGGTCTGCCTTACTTCACTTAATATGATTTTTTCCAAATCTTTCCATTTCCTAACAAATGGCGCAGTGCCATTCTTTCTGATGGAGGCATAAAATTCCAATGCACATATATACCACATTATTCCCTCATGGTATAACCCCTGTTTTCACTGTATTTGATTCTGGTATCCTGCATCTTGTATATACATTTTTCTAATTTGGGGAGGGGAAGGGAAATAACAAAATGTTGAAACAAGGATACAGCTTGCCCCATTGTAACAATGAGATGTACAAGACACTATGTTGAAAAAAAAATTTACAACTTGAGGGGAGAAGGAGGAGTTGGGGAAGTGGGGAGGGAAGGGATGGTAGGGGAAAAACAAAGGAGGGGGTAACAATGCTCAATAGGCAATGTACTCATTACCTTACTCATGTAACTGTAACCCCTCTGTACAGTATATTTACAATAAAAATATAGATATAAACAGTGTGAAGGAGCCTCAAAAAATTAAATGTAGAACTGCTCTGTGATCCAGCAATTTTAATCCTGAGTATTTTCCTCAAAGATTACAAACTAGGATCCAGTAAACCCACCAGCACAAGCACGTTTATTGTAGCATTATTCAATATAACCCAGGTATGGAATCAGCCCAGATACCCTCAATAGACAAATGGATCAAGAATATATATATATATATATATATATATATATATATATATATAAAATGGAATTTTACTCATCTATTAGAAAGAATGACATTTTATCATTTATAAAGAAATGGAAGAGAGAGAGGGAGAGGAAGATGGAGGAGGAGAGGCTGGGGACTAAGCAAGCTCTGCTGTAGAAGCCAATATTAGGATTCCAGTGGAAAATCTAAGGCTAGAGAGTCACACCAAGTGTGTTATCATTATAAAGAGAGTTGTCCAGAGAGGAAAAACTCAGGCACCCTAGTTAATGACACAGATTCGAGTACCCCTGGTTAATGGTGGCAGCAGCTGAGGTGGATGCTGCCACTAGCCAAATATCGACAGAGAGAGCCCAGGATAAAGGCACTACAGGCAGCACAAGTGGATTCTACTCACCACCAGCATGAACTGACAGGAACCAAAATCTTCATTGGGCTGACAACAGACAGTGCCAGACTGTGGACAGGATGGCCCGGAAATCAAAGGAAAGCTGTGAGTACACCCAAGACATCCTCACTACCTTCTCACAGAAGGTAGCCCCTCCCCCACCACCAGAAAAAAACTCCACCTTTGATACTGACACAGATCCAGCTAGAGCAGCTAATGTAACTCAGGCCTGGGAAGAAGACAATAGGAGTCATTCAACAGGTCAAAAGGATCTGACCTGTGGCAGAGCTCAGCTCCAACCGGGGAGAGTTGTACCTCCCCAGCAGAGGCAGCTCTGCATGGGCTGGGCAGCCTCTCTTTAGTGGGTAAACAGAGCCAGAGGCAACCCTACCCAGCTTCTGCACAGGAAGCAACTCCAGAGCAATTGGAAACTTATTACATGTAAATCCTGAGATTGGCTCCAGAGGCGTTGATTGAGACTCTCAGAAGCTAGCCCATCAGGGTAAAGCTACTGATTGCTGACAGGTCACAGCCTTACCTACAACCTAGCATCCCACAGAGCAACTTCAAGCTAGAGGAAACAGCTACCTTGCTCTTTTGTGATATTCAAAGCAGATCGCCCTCCCACTGAACTAGCCTGGGAGGAGGGACATAAATCCTACAGTAAGGTAGAGCTTCCTTCATCCTGACCAAACAAACTTATGTAAGAAACCAACCATGCCACAGAATAACCAAATAGAAGAAGCAAACCAGAGACTCCACCAATAAACTGTTTACAGACACAGGGGAGACACAAGATCTGCCCCCACACCCCCCAAAAAAATTTCGAACAATTTTTTTCCTACCTAATTTTTTAAAACTGTTGTCTATTTTTTCATTTTTATTTTAGGTTTGTTTTTGTTTTTGTTTTTGTTGTTATTGCTGTTGTTTCTCTTTATAAAAATATACTTTCTTTATACTCTTTTCCTTTTGGTCCTTTTTTTTTTTGCATCACTTAATTGTATTCTGTTCAGCCCCCGATATACACCTGTCTTCGATTATTAGATCTTCTCCTTCATGGCGTGCATACTTAATTCAGATATTGGTTACTCAGTTCACAAACTCCCAGCCTTAACTCCATTAATTGTAGAATTATTTCTTTATACATATACAATTTTTAAGTGTTTCATTTTAAATTTTATTTTTCCTTTTTCTTTATCTCTCTTCTTCTTTCTTTCTATCCCTGCCCTTTCTCTGAATTGCTCTCTCACTTTCCTGCCCTATGTTTCGTCAATCTTATTTGCTCCTCACAATTCTCCCTAAACCTATTAATTTCTGGTCTGCTGATCCCTTCTTTGATTTTTCTTTGTCCATTGATCCATAGCTGTTTGTTGTTGATCTAGATTGTGTCTGTTGAACTAGATTGTATCTGCATCCATTTTGACTGGATCAAACAATATGTGGAACTACAAGGCTCTGGTTGATAGTTCTCTTAAAATAGTGTTCTGGCTCAGAATTGGCTTGGCTATCATACCCAAATGGGCATAACATGTAGAAACAAAACAAATGGCAAGTCCTGATATTTCAACTCCCACTTATACAATCAGCCAACAGAGTAGTCAATGAATAACCCAGAGGAGAGTTCCCAAAATGCTCAACAAACACTACTGGTAAACATGCTGAATGAAATGTTTAAAAGCATGCAAAGGTCTCATGTGAGTGTGATAGGGAAATGAGTGGGATAGGGAAATGTGTGAGTTCGATGAGGCTAACAAAAGATTAATAAAGGAATATTGTGAGCGTGATGTGGCTAACCAAAATTGAATACAGGAATATCATGAACATGAGGCTAACTAAATATTAATATAAGAATATTACAAGTGTGATGAGGCTAATCTAAGATTAATAGAGGAGTTATGTGAGCAGGATAAGAATAGACAAAGATAATGGAGGCATTCATGGAATCCAGAAACAGACAGCTGAAGGAATCCAGGGAGGCCACAAAGGGAATGCTGAATGAAGCTCAACAGAAGAAAAGGGAGTCCAATGAAACCATAACCAATGAACTAAGGAATTTGAGAATGAACACTGAAAACCAAATTAAGGAAGTAAAGAAGTCCATACAAGATATAAAACAAAGCTCCAACAAAGAATTTGAAGCCATCAAAGCTGAACAGTTAGAAGGAAAAGAAATTAAATAAAAACAAAATAGAAAGTCTTGACAATAGGTTATACCATGTAGAAGATAGAATCTCTGGAATCAAAGACTGCCTAGATATTAAAGATAAAGAATAGGTAACTATTGAAGACAAATCCAAGAAATATGCTAGATCTATTCACCATTTGAAGACACTATCAGAAGTCCTAATTTGAGGATAATGGGTATAGAGGAGCACCTAGAGACAGAAATTAATGGTCTATGAAATTTAATTAGCAGTATACTAGCAGAGTACTTCCCAAACATGCAAAAAGTTAGGCCTATTCAAATACAAGAAGCCTTTAGAACCCCAAATAGACCAGACCAGAACAGGACATCCAATCATCACATTGTAATCTGCACAGGATCAATTCAGACCAAGGAAAGGATCCTTAAAGCTGTCAAGGAGAAAAGATCAATCACCTATAAAGGGAAACCAATCATGATAACTACAGATATCTCAACAGAAACAATTAAAGCAAGAAGAGCCTGGAATGATGTATGCCACGCCTTAACAACAAACAACTATCAACCAAAAATACTGTACCCAGCAAAACTCTCCTTCATAATGGAAGGTCAAATAAAAACCTTTCACAGCAAAGAAAAATTGAAACAATATATCTCCACTAAACCATCCTTACAAAAGATATTTATAGATGTCATACACATAGAAAACCAACAAGAGTACAATAAAGCCCAAGAAACAGCCCTGAGAGAGTCCAAGAGGCATAGGAAGAACCCATTTGGCTCAGCACCCCAAAAGATGGATAACATGGAAAGAACTACTAAACACCTCTCCATATGAACTCTCAATATTAATGTACTTAACTCTCAAATTAAGCAGCAGACTGTCTAGTTGGATCAAAAAGCAAGATCCATCTATATGCTGCCTTCAAGAAACACACCTTGTTGCAATGGGTTCACCTGTATCCCTAGTTAAACTATTTGTTTTTTCCCTTCCCCTCCATAAATTATACCAACATCAAATACAGTGAAAGCAGAGGTTATAACATGGGGAAGGACATACAAAGCAACATTGCAACAACAAGATATACAAGTCCCTATGTTGAAAAACGAACTTTACAACTTTTGTGAGGGGTGGGGAGAGGATCAAATGGAGGGAAGGGAGGAGTATGGGAAGGGATGGAAGGGGAAACAAAGATGAGGTAACAATGCTTGATAAGAAATGTACTCGTTTTCTTGCCCATGTAATTGTAACTCCTCTGTACAGTATTCTCAAAAAAAAAAAAAAAAAAAAAAAAAAGAAACACACCTTACCCACAAAAACAAACATATTCTGAAAGTGAAAGGCTGGAATAAAATAAACCAAGCAAAGGGCCAAAACAGGAGAGAGTTGCAATCCTAATATCAGATAAAATAGACTTCAAAATAAAATTAGCAAGAAGAGATACTGAAGGTCATTACATACTAATTAAGGGATCTCTCCTTTGGGAGAATATTACAATTCTAAATATCCATTCACCAAATAACGGAGCACCCAATTTTATCCAACAAACCCTACTTTCCCTAAAATCACACATAAATCCAAAGACAATAATTGTTGGGGACTTTAACACACCACAATCCCTGATGGATAGGTCAACCTGGCAAAAAATAGAGAAACCTCAGACCTAAACAATAGCATAGATCAACTAGACTTAACATACATCTACTGAATATTTCACCCAACAGCATCAGAATACACATTCTTCTCACGACCACATGGAACATTCTCGAAAATAGACCATATTTTAAATCACAAAGCAAATTTGTCCAAAATCAGAAACATTGAAATTATGCCCTGCATTCTTTCAGACCACAAGGCAATAAAATTAGAATTCAACACCAAAGTCACCAAAGAAAATTCTGTAACACATAGAGGCTTAACAACACACGGTTGAACCACCAATGGGTCATAGAAGAGAATAGAAAGGAAATTAAAATGATCATGATATTTAACAAAAATGAACACAAATTAACAGCTCCTCTGGGAAACATCAAAGGCAGTACTCAGAGGAACGTTTATAACTCTGAGTTCTTACATCAACAAATTGGAGAGATCTGAAACCAACAATTTAACAAGGACTTGAAGCTCCTTAAAAATAAGCAGGAAGGTAAACCAATCCATTAGACAGAAAGTGTCAAATGGTTCTTTAAAGAAGAAATCTGAGCAATTTGAATGTTGAAGAAATTGCAAAGATGACTTTCTAAAGAACATCTAATTGGCATCATGTAGTGTTACTTGACTACATGCAAGACAGGGGTTATTTTGTTTGAAGTTTTTGAACAGTAACAAATGTGTTCAGTTTACCTAATTGCCCTAGACAAAATCATACCTCAGGGCTGTTTAGATTGTGGTTACTGGAAGCATCCTGTGTGCTTATTATCCTCTTAATGAGAAACAAATATGGAAACATGAGGAAGCATAGGTTGTAGGTATAAATAAGAAGGAAAACTGATTTACTTTACTGCTTTGCACAGAATATATTTTTTACTTCTGTCAGATTTTCTCTAGCTAAAGAATATTGTCATGAGAGATACTGAACAGTGTATACTATTGTGCATAAATGGAATAAGTTATACTAATTTTCCTATATGTTCCTGGATGAATTATTGACCAATTCAAAAGTAACCTTTCAGTGATAGTTACTTTAAAACAATATAATAAGTGGGAATAGATTGTGAATCATTACATTTTATTGTTTTATTTTTACATTTGAAGCATATATGTTAATTAGTTATATTTATATATTCACTTTTTCCTAAAATTACAATAGTGTAAAAATTATTTAGTTAATAGGGATACAGGTGGACCCATTGCAACAATGAGATATACAAATCGTTATGTCGAAAACGAACTTTACAACTTTGGTGGGGGGGTGGTG